>NW_024063267.1:1800000-2327114 GCF_006381635.1 Hibiscus syriacus | reverse complement strand
ATCTATAAAATCAAAATAAATAGAATAATAATTTATTTTACAATAAAAAAACAAAATAAAACAATAAATTTTAAACTAACTTACTAAGGTACTCAAATATGATTTAATATATAAAATAAAAATAATTAGTCTGGTAATTTATATTACTCAATAAAAAAATAATGTAATAATTTACACTACACTTACACACTACACTTACCAAGTTTTACGCAAATACTACTTAATATGTAAAATTAAAATAAATAGTTTAATAATTATAATTTAAGTTAAAAACAAAAATTACACTAAAAATTACACGAAAATTTAAATTAAACTTACCAAGCCACTCAATACAGTTTAATCTGTAAATTCAAAATAAATAATCTAATTAATTTATATTTCAAATAAAAAATAAATAAGAAACAATAAAATTTACACTAAATTTATCAAATCGCTTACCAAAGCACTCGAATTTTTTCTTCCTTCGATGAACTCTCAAGCTTACCAAGCTACCCGTATTTCTCACTTTCTCTTGGCCTCACTCAAATTTCTCTACTTTTTTCTCCTTCACCTTTCACCCAAAATCTAACACCCCCTTATTTTTATAACAACCCGGTGCTCCATTATTGGTGTAATAATGGCATCATTATTATTACACCCGCTCATGCTAATTCTCACGCAATCAGTAGATGTTCCCACGTAAGCCATGCATGCATGCAGCAGTTGCTTCAAAAGTGAAGACGCCGCATATTTCTAAAGTCCTCTGCCTTGCCTGAAGACGCCGCGTATTCCCAAAGTCTTCATTTTTTCCTGAAGACGACACGTGATCCCGGAGACTTTAATTTTGCATGAAGACGCCGAGATTTCCTGGAGTCTTTGGCGTTGTGCTGTAGAAAACACCCTAGATGGGGAAATAATTTGGGAAGTGGATTATCCTAGGAAAAAAAAGATTCTCAACTGCATTATCCTGGCAATTTTGCCTACCAAAGTTGTTAGAAGACCAATCGATCCTATAAGGTAAAATAAAAAAATATTTTATTAGGGGTAAATTGTTAAAAAACAATACAACGAGTTAATAAGCTGTATAAATTATAAATTAAATTATTGAATCTTACTCTCTCTTATTTTATTTAGGTTTAATATAAAAAATAAGTGTCTGAATTTTATCTCAAGATACACTTTAATACCAAAAGAGTTTTTCGTTACAAAAAGGTGTTTAAAGTTTACTCTGTTACACTTTTAAATGTTTAGCTCTAACTACCATTAAAAAAAGACGATATCCAATTAAAATACGACATGTGTCTAGGTTTTTTATGATAATTTCTTTTAAATTCAAATAAAAAATAAAAAATATCATTTAATATTTTTTTCATTTCTCATTTAGGTTAAAAAAACTTAGTGTCCAATATTTTCTCCTCACTTTCTTCCCTTCATCGCCCTCTCTTCTCTCTTTCCTTATTCTTTCATTTTTTTCTCTGTTTTAATTTAGGGTTTAAGGTTAAGTGAATCAACTAAATTGAAGATCTTAAGCGATGTCGAGTGAATCCTAAAAATTCTCTCACAGTTTGAGGGTCATATATTGTTATCTCAAAATGAAAGCCCCCTATTTGTAGTCAAATATGCCTTAAAACAAAGGAAGAAGATTTTATTGGTGTTCCAAAAAAAATAATTTTTTTTTCAAATGTTAAGATTAAATAATTTCAAAACTCTTTTAAATTTTAGAGTTGTTCGATTTTAATAAGGGTTGCCAATAATTTCAAAAATCTTTTAATTTTAAGAGTTTAAGGTTGTTTGGTTTAATAGGTGTTTCCAATAATTTTCAAAAATCTTTTAAATTATTTCGAAAAATAATTTAAGTTTTAAAGAGTTTAGTGTTGTATAAGGGTTTAGGATTATATTTCAAGTGAATTTCAATGGATATTCTGATTGCTATAGATTTTTTTCATTATTTTGACTTGAATTTTCCTTAGAATCGTTGGAAGTTTTTTCAGTGGCTTGACTAGGAAGATAGCACTAGTTATGTAGTTGAAGATTTAATAGAAAAATCAAGTTTGAAAACAATGAATTGAAGGAACTTGTCAAATCCAAAGACTGAGGGTAATGGTGGAAGATCAAAAAGAAAAAAAAAATTAGAGCTTATAAAGTGAAGACAACAAGCATGAGGAACAACTCTTTATTCTATAATATAGCATTTTTTACTTTATGAATAATGTATATTATGATAAAATTAGATTTTTAGATAGCATAAATTTGTTAGATGTGTTAAGACCAAGAAAAATGTTTGATTGTGTATTTTGTGTTTGATATGTGAACAACTCATTATTCTAGTAGACCATGTTTCATGTTTGATATGTATCTCATTTGATAGTTTTTTGTTAATGGAAAAAGGCACCTAAAAGTAATTGGATAAAGGCATCTAAATCAACATTTGCAACAAAACAAATGTTGCCTACACAAAGTAACATTAGAATATGCATGTTTGCACCTGTTTGCATAACATAACATAAATATCATTGTTGCCTACAAAAAATATAACAACACAACAAAAATAATTGTTACCTAAATATCTAACAAAATATAACCGAGAAAAGGCAATAATAATTACTCAATAGTTAATAGTAGCAGAAACATTTAACAGTTAATAGTTATTTCGTAAGGCATCCATATGAATTTTTTATTTGATCTTGTGTGAGGTCTAGAAATCAACACTTGACTTGGTCTTCCAGGTTGATTATATAGAACAAATTTTAGCAACCTTAAGCAAAAACATAAGAAAATGCTTTAGTAAGCCAAATAATTTACAATTAAAATTTGAAGTCCTATTTTTTCATTTGTATTAATGCTTAAACCTTGCATAATTATTCTTCTTTTCGACTTGTGTGTTGTGACATTGTATCTCGGTGTCCTATATGCTGCTTTTATTGAAACTTGTTGTTCAATAGGTTGAGAAAATTTTGTTTGTGCACTATCATAGTGAATCTATCAATTAAAAATTGTCAATATGATATATGGTGCAAAAACAACTTCACAGTAAAATAAAAAACTTACATTGCCTGAATTTTTGTTTGTACATGTTCTCATATTATGTACAAGAAGCCATAAATGCTACGAGTCATTCTTGCTCCTTGCCTAGACCACTTGTTCCCAGTATGCATTTCACCTTATTCTCTTCTTCGTTTTTTGTTTTGGTCTTCTAGGAAAGTTTCTCTTCAATGGTGAATCAAGATTGTCCATTTTGACGTCTTTCCAAAAATTTTACTTAGGATGGAAGGTAGGACAACACTATACAACTTAACATATACATGTTTTTTGTATGTAGAAAATATAAAATCTTCTAATTTCTCACCCTATACAAATAACACATACAATATAGGGTATGAAATACTTGTTAGGTCTCATACTCTACAAGTGCATGACCAGACCCTAATATCAACAACAAATGTGTTTTGATGACACATTGTCACACTTCAAATTAGGTGTCAAATTACGAGTTTCTGAAACTTATGGATAGTTTTAGAAAGTATAGGAAATTTAGGGACCTAGTCCTGAATTTACCCATTTTCTGTAAATGTTGAAAAATAAACTCCCGATCATTTTCTGCAGTTGAAACTAAAAAAACCCCAAAATTATCTCCCCCACCAACCCTCTTTGTTATTCGATTCTGCTATCATCTGGCCATCGTTCGTCGCTCCGACGTTACAAATAGACTCACCATTAAACGATGAACAAAATCCAACCCTTATCCTATCGTAAACCGACGCCGTTTGCCGTAAACACCGCAAGGAAGATTCAGTTTTTAACCCCGATCGCCACTCTTCTTTGCCGATTCCGACCGTGTCCAGTGTTGTTTCACCTCATCATTGACTCCACTGCACTCACCAGTGTCGTGCGAACAAAACCTAACCGGTTTTGTTCACCGTTGATGCACCGTCATCGGTCCGTCATTTGGTTAAGTTATCGATCAGTTGTGGATGAGTTTTGGTATGGTTTAAGTGTAACACCCCAACCCGTATTCGATCCGGATAGGAGTCCGAGATGTCACATTGACATTTCAAAACCTTTATTCTTTCAAAATATCAAAACATTTGAACTCTTCTTAAGAAAATACCACAATATTCTATTAAATCATGTTTCAATATAAAAATTCAAGTCAAAACATATTTATGAACAGTAAAATACGGTATGAACAGTACCGTGAATAGTAAAAAAGTACTGTGAATAATAATAAATAGTACCGTGAACAATACCTAAATGTTAAAATTTTCCAGAATGTCAGAGGGGAACCGATTCCCCTGCTATAGGGAACCAATACCCCTGCTACAGTACTGTTGTAAAATACATCTAAATTCATAAAAATCCAAGGTTTCATCATTATACATTTACCATTTACATATATACATTTAAAACATTTCTAAAACTCGATCAGAGCGTATCTAATACAAATCATTTTTATTACATGCCAACTAAATTCTTTCTAACAAACTACATGTAATTCGATCTACATTTCTGATCTGATCTTCGGTAAGGAGAACTGACATGTATCGTCCCTCTTTACTTCTCTTTTCGCTTTCCAAACCTACGTGTGAAACAATCACACGCTAAGTCGATGACTTAGTGAGGCATATAAAACATATAATATAATCATATACCATTTCATATAAACAAACGACATACATCTGCAAATACTATCATTAATCACTTTTACTTTCCATATATTCATCATATAACACATATATCACTATACCAAGGAATAAACATATCATCATGTAATTTCTATAACATATTTCATATTACCAAATATACATATCACATATAGTGTATTTGTTATTATTTCTTATTAATCCATGTACACATGTCACTAATTCTTTTTATCATATAACATATACTAAACATTTTTATACAGATCATGGAACACATAAATCACATTGAGAACTGAAGGTATGTGAGTACATTGAGGTTGTGCACTAATGTTGTCACTACAGCTCGTATAAGTCCCACTGAGTGGCATATGAAATTTGTCCCGAAGGACTATTATATTGTCCCGAATGACCACTATATTGTCCCGAAGGACCGCGTAGACCCTCGACTCTTGGCATGCCAACTATACCTATAGCTCTCGTATCATATAACATGGGCATTTTTCTTTTGCTTCATATATTAATGTACTCATATCATTGCTCTTATGATCACATATAACATGTGCATATAATCACATAGTTTACTTTTATATCACTTTTCATATGAATTCATATTCATATGTCACATAGCTCGTATCACTTTGCATGGATTCACATAAACATATATATCATTTGATTCATGTCTTATTCTTATATCATCATATATATATATCATTTATGTTTCATCACTTAATCTCATATCATACAACATGCCCTATCCTCTTATGTTCACATGACATATAATGCATACAAATTATATTCACATGTGCCTTTACTCATGAATTCATACATCATACAAATCATGTCATCTCTTGTTCTCATATGTTTCCAATACATCACATACATCACTTTTATTACATTAAAAGATATACATGTAGTCTTATGTGCCCTATCAATACTATATGTTCACATAATTTCATATTACTTTATAAGTAAATACTACTTATTTTATCTCACCTTTTCATTTATTTACATAAACCATTTAGTACTTACAATAACGTATCCACTCATATAATCAAGTATACACACATTTCATGTTATTCATTTCATTTTCTATATCCTTATCACATAACTTATTTTATTTCTCATGTTCTTATGTAAGCATATATATATATATTACACATACATATAATCATATAACTCATGTCACATACAATAACATTTTAAGAGTTTCTTCTTACTATAGTAACTCCGTCACTGGCTCTTCGCAAGTCAATGTTCGTTCTATAAGCACAAATTAAATTGCACTCACCTTAGCCTTGTTTTGATTCAATCCTAATTCTTTTATTGTTCTGGTACTTGTTTAGGCTCAATATCTACATAAATATAACATTTCAAAATAATTATCAGAAGCCTAAACCTTAAACTTGATGTTAATAACTTAAGCCGGTTTAATGAACCAAAATTCTATTTTTTTTCTTTAGGGGGTATCTGTTCCCTCTGCACAATCTGGAATTTTCGTTCAAGCCCAGAAATCACTGTTCATTGCACGAAAATTCACTATTTCCACTTCAATTCTTCATGTTTCATTCACTTTTCTATTCTTAACTCAAATATACATACTTAAACTAATTTATATCTATTTAAACCATCTTTATCTTCCATATCTCATTATGATTCTTAAAATTAAGAATCATACCAAATTTTCAACATGTTCTAATTTTAATTCTATCACTTCATATCTCCTAATTAAGCTTATGACAAGTCGAATTTAACTTCAAATTCAACTTATCAACTCTATTTCAAGATTTCACTCAAGAATTCAAAATCTTTAATCTCTCCTAACTCCTTTATCTTTGTATTAAGATAACTTAAGCTTTCCTGAAGCTTAGTTATCATCTAATGAACAAAACCCAACTTAAATTTTAGCTAATAATCAACAACAACTAAATCTTACCTTTGCTTGAGCTTTCACGGTGAAGAAGGAGAAGAAGATGAGAGAAATGTCTGGAAACATTTGTTTCCCACATTTATCTTCCACGTAACCCCAAATATTATTTTATTATTTTATTTGTTCAATGACCATTTTCCCTTTATTTCCTTTGATAATTACTAAAAACTTTCAGGAAATACTTTCAAATAAATCATTGAACCTTTCAACTTTTCCACTTTAATCACCAAATTCTGAAAATTTACGATTTAGTTACTAACCTGTAGTTTGGGATGTTACATTAAGTGTGATATTGGATTGGTTTTTGATGTAGCTGAATCCTTGGTTGAATTTGGTGTAATCGACTGCCGACCAGACCTCTTTTCGCGCCCCCACGTGCCTTCGGCTGCGCGTGGGCCTTGTCCCCAGCTCTGGATTCTTCTAAAACCGGTCTGGATCGGCCCAAACCAGTCAACCTGTTTTGAACATAACTGACCCGCCTGCCCGACCCTAACTTCTTTGACTCGACCCTTTGACTTGACTCGAGCTATTGACTTTGGTCAGAGTTGACCGTTGACTGGTCAGACTGTTGACTTTGACCGAAAAAGTCAAAATTTTCGAAAAGCCCTATTTTATGTTTTTGATATCCTTAGTCCAAATCCAAAGTCCGTGTTTTCAAATTCGAACCCGGTAAGTCATTTTCAAATTCGAACCCGGTAAGCCGTTTTCAAATATTTACCTTCGGATTCAATATGGTTTCTAAATTAAGTTTAGTTTCTGACATAAATTTAATTGTTTTGTATTCGAGGAAATATTGGATGTTGAATTCAAGTTCGAGAGTGATTGAATGAAGTTTAAAGGGACGATCGATATGGCACGAAAATTGAGGTAATACTCTACTACCCTTTGTATGCTTTTCGGAACCCATTGATAATTGGTTCATGCATGAATGGATATAATTGGTTCATGCATGAATGGATATAATTGGTTCATGCATGAATAGATATAATTGGTCCATGAGATGTAATTAATTATCATTGGACTCAAATAAAATTTGGAATAAAGACGGAACACTGTAAAATCCTCTGATGACTCAAAAAAAAAAGAAATAGGTAGACTGATTGGAAATAAACCTCAGTTCAATGATTTAATTAGTAAATCAATAAATCTCATAACACATAAATTCTGATTAATCTCGTTAAAGGTTAAATGTTGGAAACATTTGGAATGAAATTACAAAAAATAACACCATGTGATAAAATTATGAAAATACCCTTGTATTAAAAAAGGACCAAGACTTCCTCTAGTGGTGAAACTAACCTCCAGCGAGCAAATGAGCAAAGTACTATGAACTTTAATGGAACTGTAATACTTTCAAGCCTAAGTTACCCGAAATAATGCCACTGACAATATTGAATGAAATGGCGATAATACCCTTAAAGAGTCAAAAGCAATATGGATGATTATGATAATGAAGACGATTTAAGAACTTATATCATGATCCATTGGAATCTTGGAATCACCGATTTAACTTCTGGTTTATTTGGAATGCCCCTGAAGTATAATATGATTCGAAACACGTCCAAGCCCTGGAATAACTAATACCCTCAACTCTGAATGAACAAATCAACCTTGAATACCATAATGACTATATTATATGACCTAAATACCCTCAATGACATAGGGTTAAGTGAGTGATTTGGATAAGCCTGTAATCGTTGACGAACTTACATGATGTACCCTCCCTAAGATCATTTCCGCGATGAGTCAAAAGATGATCAATTTAACAAGAATTGTTTGTATTAAAAAGTGAATACTCTAGAAGTGCAACGATTTGACCATTTGACAGGTATCATAGATGAGACTTATACAGTTCGGGTTGACTCGATATTTTGCTAGGTCGACACAAATATTAAATGCCTTGAATCTTCGTTTCTCCCTTATCAACTTAAATCATTTGAGTCCTCCAAGAATCTAATGCCCAAAACGCTTCTGATTTTCCTGAATAATAGAATCACTCTGGTTATATAAAAACACAAGTAACTCAAATGAAAAGGATTCTGAATACCTTTATGATTATTTAGTGCCTCCGAAAAATGTCCCAATACTATATGACCCTGATAAATTACGTTCGAAATAACTAATGATCCCATCAGCTAATGAACTATTCCGATAGTGATTATAATTTATGGCATTCTATTGGTATACTGAAGATCCGTGTTTCCCTGCCCGATAAGATTATCTAGTACCTCCGAATAATATATGTAAACTCTAGTGTGTTCTCTGTTTACATGGATGTTTTCTTTGATTTTTGTTCTAATCTTTGCTCTGATTTCTTATATATATGTTTACTGACTGAAAATGTTTTTAATTGGGGTACTCTGGGATCTAGTATGAAGACTCTGGCAGGTTCAGTCATTGCTAGTAATTCCTTGTATAGGTCCAGCACCGACTGGTAATTCCTATCTCTTACAGGTTCAGTCATTGTTGGTAATTCCTTTTATAGGTTCAACACCGACTTGTAATTCCTTATGGACCTAAGGCGACCCTTGGGTAGGATCTGCGGCCCCGAGAATCTTTCTTGGGTAGGCTCTCAAACCCCAAGGTGCCCCCTTAGGTTATGCAATTCTGGTGAACTGCATATGGCATCCAATTGGAGGGTTTCACTATGATTTTTAAAGATACGTTTTAAACTGCTACTGTTTTAAAAATGATCCATACATTTTCACTAGTTTTGTAGGAACACACTAGATAACCTATTCTGATCTCCTAAACCCAGACATCTGAAATAGTTCCCTCTGAACTGAAAGCTTACTGTCTGTTACTACATGAGATATCAGTGGGACCTCAGCTCAGCCCAAAAGTCTGTAGATGTCTGAAGCAATAAGGAAACATATGTTTATCTGTTATCTATATGTTCTTCAGCATCATCTGGCAATTCTGTATTACTGAGCTTTCTAAAGCTTACTCTGTTACTCACATTTTCAGGTTAAGAGAATTGAACCAGTGTAATTATAGACGTCAGTAGGGGAGTTTCACCAACGTTTCTTGCGGAGTACGGTGCATGTGATTAGGGGGCATGTAGCTTGTATTTTGTTTTTATATCTGAGTCATTTATTTGTTTTATTTTTGAATATTGATAAATTTTACTTTTGTATTTATAACTTGTTTTATGATTTTAAGCGTTTTAACAAAAAGTTTAATATTTCTGATATTTTTACGGTAGGTCGCTTCGGTGGCCCTAATGTGACACTCCAGATCAGATCAGGTCACCCGCATCGGTCTGAGGGGGTTATACACATAACCTTATTCTAAATTACATGACAATATGCACTACTACCCTTTTGAATTTCTAGTTTTTTTCAATCCTAGGGCATAACCCACCTTTCTAGTTAAGTGTTTTTTCTTGTGCTGAACTAACCTAAACATGACATAATGTCTAATGTCCTCAAACATCAAGATGATAGACTTAAGCCTAACCTCTAGAATGATCAAACTAAAAGCCTCTAAAAAATTATTGTCAAATGTTCAAACTTAAACTAGTAGAGAAGAGGGTTTTGAACCAATGATGTGGGTCATTTTCCATTAGGTCATCAAATGCACTCTTTTTCAACCGTCCAATTCTTGATGATGAGTTGTAGCCTTACAACATGACCAAAACATCTATTGAAGGCCACCATCTTTGTGCAGTTTCTTCCAATTGGCGTATATATACCTAGCATAAAATATGTGTTTAACGTTTGGTAAACATTCAATAACCTCTTCAAGTAGCCAATTCACAATCACAGAAAAACAAATCAACATAAGAATTAGACCTAAGCACAAGAATCTTTGTAAATTTTGAAATGGTTGAAAAAACATTATATCGATAAAATTATACCTTGTGCATATCACTAATCAAAGTGAGTTGAGAACCATCTCCCAAGTCCAAGTCATTTTGAATATGTTGAAAAAATCATGTCCACCTGGAAGCTAGGTTCTCTTTTATGTTTGAAACAAACCTAAAATAAAAACTATTAGCTATTGCATAAGCATAAAGAGCATCTTTAAATTGTTGTTAAATTTCAAATATCATTCCCACCTAGAAGCTAGTTTCAATAGTTAAAGCATCAAAAAAACCTTACCCCTTCTCAAAAACATCACTATCTAACTCAGTCTAAAACTACCAACATCTGAAATAATCATTTTCCTCTCCACTAAAGCTTCTTCATTTTCCTCGACAGAAACATATATTCTCCTCCTGTTCAACATCAACACCCTCCTCCTCTTCAACACCAATTCTCTATTCCTCATCAACTCCTAAGTCTTCTATACTGAAAAATTCTTTTTTTTATTTTCCTTTGGACTATTCTGAACTTACTTTTAATTGCAACTATCTCCTTCCTCATCATCAGATATAAATTATTCCATTTAGCCAATATGACCCACTACTATTTCCATCAATATCATTTAAGTATTCATAAATGATCTCATTAACTACTATTTTAGGACCACTGCCAACATTACGTCTACTATCACCATTTGACCCACTGACAACATTCATTTTCTGAAATAAAAGCAAAACAAAGTTAAATTGTATTAAAGTATATTGTTTTTCATGAAACAGTCAAAGTTTATTACTTTATTAGTATCACCAAAGTTAAAGTTAAATTGTATCACCAATATGAATATCCACATAATGTCCACACAAATGTTTATAGTTTAAGAGTTTAAACTAATCAACAGAGAACTTATATCCATATATTCATCAACACTAATTAACAGTAATCAACACATCAGTTATATTCACATTTTATTAATAGTTTAATAATCAACATTAATTTGTTAATAATTTAATCACCAACACAAATATCTACGACACTTATATCCAAAGAACAAACCATAAATCTATATTTATATTCTCTAAAAATATATGTACCTTAGATCCTGGTTAAAATATTCCCCAACAGCAGAAGACTCACTTTAACTTTCTATCTTGAATCCACACTAACATGTCCAAATCAAAGCATTAGATTCTGAATTAGGTTATAAAAAGACAAAAATAATTGACAACTCAAGCAATGTAAATAAGTAAACATTACCTCTGAAAAAAATGGCTCAAAAGTTCTCTCTTTTTTGCAGTTAAGGTTTCTCGTTTATGAGTTTTTTTTAATCCTAGGAGCTTCTTTAATTTTTTTCTATGTAATTTAAACCCTAAATCCTTTATGGGTTTTTTTTTGAAAAAAATCAAAGTCAAATTTTTTGGGTCTAAATTTAAGGTTTGTTCGAAATATGGCTACTAAAGAAGAAAATAGGGAATATTATAAACCCTTTGAGACAACCGAAACCCTTTTAGATGACACAAACCTTACACTAACAAAATCATTACACTGAAGGAGGAAAATCGAGTGTGAAAATGGTGAGGAAGAGATGAACAATTTTAGAGCGAGGGCGATGAGAGGAATTGACAATAGTTTTTTTAGTTTTTTTGCCTTTAGGGTTAAAAGTAAATGAGAAATAAAAAAATTAAATGTTATTTTTTTATTTTCTGTTATTTTATATTTGAATTTAAAAGAAATTATTAGTAAAAAAATTAGACATGTGTCGCATTTTAATTGGATATTATCTTTTTTCAACGACAATTAGAACCGGAAACTTAAAAGTGAAACGTAGGAAACTTTAGGCACATTTTTCAGTAAAAATGTAACATCCTCAATACCGGGTTAGTGACTAAATTGGAAAGTTTCAGATTTTGGTGATTAAAATAGAATGAATGAATAGTATAAAGATTTATATGTAAATGATTGTGTAGGATTAAATTGAAAGGAAGAAGGAATGGAAGGGCAAAAGAGTCATTTGCAAGGAAAATTAATTAAAGAAGGGATAAGGATATATATGAGTACAAGTGGGATGAAAAGAAGAGAACACCAAAGCCTTCCATAGTTATCTTCTTCTTCTTTCTTCCTTGTGCGTTTGAACCAAAGCAAAGGTAAGATTTCTGATTATTGAGTTTCTTGTTAAATTTAATATTGGGTTTTGATTATTAGATGATAACTAAGCTTCAGGAAAGCTTAAGTTATCTTAACATCAAAGGATGATGGAGTTAGGAGAGATTTAAGATTTGAAGTTCTTAAATGAAATCTTGGAATATAGTTCATAACTAGAATTGAAAGTTAAATTTGACTTGTCATCAATCTAGTTTAGATATATGAAGTGTTAAAAGTGGAATTCAAACATGTTGGATTATTGATGTAATTCTTGAATTTCATTTGAAGGATAGGATTTGAAGGTTAAAGATGAAATAAATGAGTATAAATTGGTTTAAGGATGTGTACTAGAGTTAAGAGTGAAAGAGGGGATTAAACATGAAAGATTTAATCTAAAATGAATGGATTTTCGGGTTCCAAAAAGAGGTTCTGGGCAGAGTGCATCGATGCACATTCATAGTTCATCGATGCATCAAGGTTAAAACCCAGAAATTGTTTGAATGTGCACCGATGCATTGGTAGTGCATCGATGCACTCTTTTAAAATAAAGACATCGAATGCAATTCGTGCATCGATGCATAAGTAGTGCATCGATGCATCCCATTAATAGTGAAACATTGAATACAATCGGTGCATCGATGCATAAGGAGTGCATCGATGCATCCCAGCAATAATACTACATCGAATACCTTTTATGCACCGATGAATCAGTAGTGCATCGATGCATACCTTCATTAAAAGATGAAATTGACTTTTCTCTTAGTCTAAAGAGTGAACCATTAGAGTATATTAGTTATAATACTGATATAGATCCATGTGTGATTATGTAGATACAAAAAGTAAGCTTATTTCGGAACGATCAAAGGATTAGAATCGAATCAAAGCAAAGCTAAGGTAAGTGCATACTATATGTATATTATAATGGAATAAGACTTGTGATAAGTCTAATCCCTATGTTGATTTTTATATATATAGTTGTGAACATGCATACATGTAATTGTTGTGATACATGCATAAGACATATATATGATATGTGATATGACATGTGATATGAGAACATGATATGAAGTGACATGAGCTAAATGATCACAAGAGAAATGATATGAGTACATGAACATATGAAATATAAGAATAATGCCCATAGTATACGATATGAGAATTATAGGTGTAATTGGCATGCCAAGAGTCGAGGGTATAATAGTCCTTCGGGACGTAGTCCTTCGGGATGTAGGAGTCCTACGAGACGAATACTGAACTAAGGTTCGGTGCCCCATGAGGTAATAGATACGAGCTGTGGTGACAGCATTAGTGTACAACCTCAATGCACTCACATACCTCTATTCTCAATAATATATATGGGCTATGCAATTGAAATACCGATTTACAGTGAAAGTGATACAAGAAGGTAAGTTTCGTATAGCATTATATGTTATCGTGCGATAGATACATGCATATTGAAATGTCATGATCCAATTGTAAGTATGAACATTCATAAGTTTATTGTTCCATATTCATTTATTGCCTCACTAAGTCTATGACTTAGCGTATAAGTGATTTACACGTAGGTACCAAGAATCAGGAAAAGTGGAAATAGAAGTAGCACGGACAGCAATACTACTAAGAGATCAGATCAGAAGTAATTGACAAAGTATGTACTTGGTTATGTATAGAGTGTTGGAATGTAATAAGTGTTAATTACGAATACTCTGATCGATTTTGTATTTTATGGTCTTATGTAAATTAAAGTATTTCATTTTAATGAAAGTTTTAAAAATTCCCGGGATTTTCTATAAGAGTCAAGGTTTTGAAAAGTCAATGTGACACCTCAAACTTGTATTCGGGTCGGATATGAGTTAAGGGTGTTACATTTAATGGTATCAGAGCTACGGTTTAGTCGATTCTCGGCATAAACCAAAGTCTAGAGTATCTTATAAGGTATACATGCCAACAAAATAGTGGAAACTTCTGATATGCTGGAATAGTAAGTATGTTGTTTTGCTAATAGAACTATATGGTTGTATTTTTATAGATGTCCGGAGAAAGTAGATCTAGAAATGAAGCGGGAGACGATAGACCCGCTGAAAGCAGTAATTCACCTGCCATGGCCAGGCAGAGTGAAGAACAGACATCCTCTGGAATGCCTGTAAATGATCAAGATATTCTTTAGAACGTTGACGCGGTATTGACGCGTTTCCACCTCCTGTTACTTCAACTCCAAAAATGAATGTTACGAAAGAGTTGAAGGGATTGGGAGCTCCAGAGTTTAAAGAGGAAATGAAGGTCCTGTTATTGTTGACCTTTGGCTTAATGACATGAAAGTCATGCTTACGGGACTTCATTGTTCCGATGCTAAAAAGTTGGATGGGATAATTTCATTATTGAGAGGACAAGCAAGGATCTGGTGGACCAATGTTACATTGAGAATGTCTAACGCCCAAGTAACTTGGTCTTTATTTTTAGAAGAATTCAACTATAAGTACATTGGAGATCAATTTGTTCGTCAAATGAAGCAAGAGTTCATGAATCTGAAGCAATGAAATCACACTGTATATGAGTACGAGTGTGAATTCAATAAATTGAGCCGCTTTGCTGCCGAGCTAGTTCCTACTGAAAAGGATGCTTGTGAGTGGTTCGTAGAGGGTTTACGTCCTCGGTTAAAGGAAATGTTGATTGTCTTGAATTTATCATCATTTCAAGAAGTAGTTAATCGTGCCAAGGCTCTGGAAAGAGCTCAGAACGAGAGATTTGAAAATTCGAGAGCTCAGACAGTCAAAAGATCGGGTGCTTCTTCGAGTTCCGCACCATCAAAAAGGGGCAAGATGCTAGTGTTCGACCCCAGGTTAGATCAAAAAGTGGCATCCTCCGCTAAAGGATCAAATCAAGTGAGGGGTAGACAAACTCAGTCAGTGGGATCTGGAGCTGGGAGAACTAATCAGAGTCAAGCCAGACAATGCCAACATTGTGGAAAGAATCATTTAGGGATATGTCGGATGATTTCTGGAGTCTGCTTTAGATGTGGGGATGCCAGACATTTCGTTCGAGATTGTCCAATGTCAAACAGTGAATCTGTACAGCCAGAGAGGTCTATTTCTGTAGCCCAGAGGGGAAGAGGTAGAGGCAGATGAAGAGGTCAGTCAGAGTCCTCTACTCAACAGGAGATACACTCCACTGCTCGAGTGTACAACCTCAAGACCAATGAAGATTGTGATGACCCAGATATTATAACAGGTACCTTTCTATTGTTTGACAAAGGTGTTATTGTATGATGATCCGGGATCTAGATATTCATATATTACTAGTACGTTAGTGAGAGAATTGAACATTCCTTTAGAAACTACTAGTAATGAAGTAATAGTGACGAATCCACTAGGGCACAGTGCTCAGGTAAATATGGTGAGTCGAGGGTGTCCCATACGGATTCAGGGAATGAATTTCCTGCTAATCTGATGGAATACCTTTTGACGAATTCGAAGTGATACTGGGGATGGATTGGTTATATCGTTATTACGCTGATGTCGATTGTAGATTGAAAAGAGTGACATTGAGAAGTTCTGAAGGAATAGAGTTATTGTATTTAGTGGAAATATGAAATCCATTAGCAAGTGTGATTTCAGTGATGACTGCAAAGAAGTTACTACAGGGATGTCAAGGGTTATTGCTAATGTACTGGATGTTAGAACCAAGGAGAAAGGGATTGAAGAGATTCTTATAGTCAGAGAGTTTCTCGATGTATTTCCTGCAGAGTTGCCAGGTTTACCTCCTGACAGAGAGGTAGAATTCCAGATTGAGATAATACCAGGAACAACGCCAATTGCAATGGCACCATACAGAATGGCTCCAAAGGAATTACAAGAATTAAAGATTCAATTAAAGGAGTTATTGGACAAAGGGTTTATTAGACCAAGTGTATCACCTTGGGGAGCTCCAGTTCTATTTGTTAAGAAGAAAGATGATCAATGCGTCTTTGTATCGATTACAGACAACTCATAAAGTGACCAAGAACAAGTATCACTTCCCCGAATCGACGATTATTTGATCAATTAAAGGAAGCTTCAGTGTTCTCAAAAATTGATCTACGTTCGGGTTATCATCAATTAAAGATTCAAGAAAAAGACATTTCGAAAACGGTGTTTAGAACAAGATATGGTCATTATGAATTTATCGTGATGCCGTTTGGAGTTACAAATGCACCAGCTGCTTTTATGGATTTAATGAACAGAATTTTCCAACCGTATTTGGATCAGTTTGCTGTGGTGTTTATTGATGATATTTTAATATATTCAAAGTCAGAAAAAAGAGCATAGTTCATACTACAGATTGTTTTACAGATTTTACGAGACAAGAAGCTTTATGCTAAATTCTCTAAATGTGAATTTGGTTGAATGAAGTTGGCATTCCTTGGACATGTAATTTTTCATAAGGAGTTCGAGTGGATCCCCAAAAGATTAAAGCTATTCTGGAGTGAAAAATTCCAAAGAATGTATCGGAAGTTAGAAGTTTTCTGGGGTTAGCTGGTTATTATCGAAGGTTGTTAAAAACTTTTCGATATAGCATTACACCTGACTAAACTGTTGAAAAAGGAAGTAAAATTTGTTTGGACTCAAGAATGTCAAGAGAGTTTTGAAAGTTAAAGAAGATTCTTACAGAAGCTCCAGTGTTAGTTCAACCCGAGTCTGGAAAGAACTTTATAGTGTATAGTGATGCGTCTCATAGTGGTTTGGGATGCGTATTATGCAAGAAGGCAAAGTGGTAGCCTATGCTTCGAGACAACTAAAACCGCACGAGAAAAATTATCCAACACACGACCTAGAGATGGCGGCAGTAGTGTTTGCTTTAAAGATCTGGCGTCACTACTTGTATGGTGAAAAGTGCTACTTGTATACGGATCATAAGAGCTTAAAATACTTGATGACTTAGAAAGAGTTGAATTTAAGACAAAGAAGATGGGTGGAATTTCTCAAGGATTATGATGTGGTGATTGATTTCCATCCTGGAAAGAAAAATGTGGTAGCTGATGCCTTGAGTCGAAAGACGTTTGCAGCTTTGCGAACTCTTGATGCTAGATTATCGTTAAGAGAATATGGTGCAATTTGTGCAGAATTGACAGTCCAGCCCGTTTGGCTAAATCGAATTAAAGAAATGCAAGTTAAAGATGAAAAGTGTTTAAAGAGGATACAACAGATAAAGAATGGAGAGGGTACGAATTATGAGATTAAGTCTGATGAGAACTTGTATATCAAGAAAGATTAGTAATTCCGGATGATGATGAATTAAAGAATGATTTGTTAACGGAAGCTCATTGTAGTCCATTGACATTGCATCCGGGAGGGAACAAAATGTATATAGATCCTAAGAGTCGATATTGGTGGCCGGGAATAAAGAAAGACATTTCGGAATTTGTATTAAAGTGTTTGACTTGTCAACAAGTCAAAGCTGAACATCAAGTTCCGTCAGGATTGTTACAACCAATTTCAATTCCTCAATGGAAATGGGAAAACATAACGATGGATTTTGTGACGGGTTTGCCTTTAACTCTGAACAAAAAGGATTCAATCTGGGTAATCATGGATAGATTGACTAAGTCAGCCCATTTTATTCCAGTACGAACTGATTCTCCATGGATAGGTATGCTGAATTTATATTAGAGAGTTTATACAGTTGCATGGTATACCTATTTCCATAGTTTCTGATCGGGATCCTAGATTCACATCACGGTTTTGGAAGTCATTACATAGAGCATTGGGAACTCGGTTAAACTTCAGTACAACGTTTCATCCTCAAATTGATGGTCAATCCGAGTGAACTATTCAAATTCTGGAGGATATGCTAAGAGCTTGTGTCATTGAATTCAAAGGATCGTGGGAAAGGTATTTACCACTTGCTGAATTTGCGTACAACAATAGTTATCAGTCAAGCATCAAAATGGCTCCCTATTAAGCTCTATACGGAAGAAGATGTCGTACGCCCTTGAACTGGTATGAACTTAAGGATTGAGAAGTTATTGGTCCTGAGTTGATTCAGAATACAGAAGAGAAAGTTCAAGTAATTCAAAATAATCTGAAAGCTGCAGCTGATAGACAGAAATCGTATGCTGATTTAAAAAGGAAAGAAATTGAATTTCAAGTCGAAGAAAGTGTTCTTGAAAGTGTCTCGTGGAAGAAAGTATTGAGGTTTGGACGTAAAGGAAAGTTGAGTCCTCGGTTCATTGGACCTTATGAGATTACTAAGAGGGTAGGATTAGTAGCATATCAGCTAGTTTTACCACCTGAAATGGAAAAGATACACAATGTCTTTCATGTCTCAATGCTTAGGAAATATAGATCTGATCCATATCACATTGTGACTCCTGAAGAAATTGAAGTCCGACCAGATTTAATTATGAGGAAGAACCTGTTCAAATATTAGCTCACGAAGTTAAACAACTAAGGAACAAGACTATTCCATTGGTTAAGGTCTTGTGGAGGAATCACAAAGTAGAAAGCAACATGGGAACGTGAAGAGGACATGAGGATTAAGTACCCTACCTCTTTGCATAATGAAAATTCGAGGATGAATTTCTTAAGGGGGGAGAGTTGTAACATCCTCAATACGGGTTAGTGACTAAATTGGAAAGTTTAGATTTTGGTGATTAAAATAGAATGAATGAATAGTATAAAGATTTATATGTAAATGATTGTGTAGGATGAATTGAAAGGAAGAATGAATGGAAGGGCAAAAGAGTCATTTGCAAGGAAAATTAATTAAAGAATGGATAAGGATATATGAGTACAAGTGAGATGAAAGAAGAAAACACCAAAGCCTTCCAGAGTTATCTTCTTCTTCTTCTTCCTTGTACGTGTGAACCAAAGCAAAGGTAAGATTTCTGATTATTGAGTTTCTTGTTAAATTTAATATTGGGTTTTGATTATTAGATGATAACTAAGCTTAAGGAAAGCTTAAGTTATCTTAACATCAAATGATGATTGAGTTAGGAGAGATTTAAGATTTGAAGTTCTTAAATGAAATCTTGGAATAGAGTTCATAACTAGAATTGAAAGTTATATTTGACTTGTCATCAATCTAGTTAAGATATACGAAGTGTTAAAAACGGAATTCAAACATGTTGATTTATTAATGTAATTCTTGAATTACATATGAATGATAGGATTTGAAGGTTTAAGATGAAATAAATGAGTATAAATTGGTTTAAGGATGTGTACTAGAGTTAAGAATGAAAAAGGGGATTAAACATGAAGGATTTAATCCAAATGAATGAACTTTCGGGTTCAAAAAGAGGATTCTGGGCAGAGTGCACCGATGCACATTCATAGTGCATCGATGCATCAAGATTAAAACCTAGAAATTGTTTGAATGTGCACCGATGCATTGGTAGTGCATCGATACACTCTTTTAAAATAAAGACATCGAATGTAATTCGTCCATCGATGCATCCCATTAATAGTGAAACATCGAATGCAATCGGTGCATCGATGCATAAGGAGTGCATCGATGCATCCCAGCAATAATACTACATCGAATACCTTTTATGAACCGATGTATCAGTAGTGCATCGATGCATACCTTCATTAAAAGATGAAATTGACTTTTCTCTTAGTCTAAAGAGTGAATCATTAGAGTATATTAGTTATAATACTGATATAGATCAATGTGCGATTATGTAGATACTAAAAGTAAGCTTATTCCGGAACGATCAAAGGATTAGAATCGAATCAAAGTAAAGCTAAGGTAAGTGCATACTATATGTATATTATAATGGAATAAGACTTGTGATAAGTCTAATCCCTATGTTGATTTTTATAATACAGTAGTTGTGAACATGCATACATGATAATTATTGTGATACATGCATAAGATATATATATATATGTTCATGTGATATGATATGTGATATGACCTGTGATATGAGAACATGATATGAAGTGATATGAGATACATGATCACAAGAGAAATGATATGAGTACATGAACATATGAAATATAAGAATAATGCCCATAGTATACGATATGAGAATTATAGGTGTAATTGGCATGCCAAGAGTCGAGGGTATAATAGTCCTTCGGGACGTAGTCCTTCAGGATGTAGGAGTCCTACGAGACGAATACTGAACTAAGGTTCGGTGCCCCATGAGGGAATAGATACGAGCTGTGGTGACAGTATTAGTGCACAACCTCAATGCACTCACATACCTCTAATCTCAATAATATACATGGGCTATGCAATTTAAATACCGATTTACAGTGAAAGTGATACAAGAAGGTAAGTTTCGTATGTGCATTATATGTTATCGTGCGATAGATACATGCATATTGAAATGTCATGATCCAATTGTAAGTATGAACATTCATAAGTTATTGTTGCATATTCATTTATTACCTGACTAAGTCTATGACTTAGCGTGTAAGTGATTTACACGTAGGTACCAAGAATCAGGAAAAGTGGAAATAGAAGTAGCACGGACAACAATACTACTAAGAGATCAGATCAGAAGTAATTGACAAAGTATGTACTTGGTTATGTATAGAGTGTTGGCATGTAATAAGTGCTAATTACGAATACTCTGATCGATTTTGTATTTTATGGTCTTATGTAAATTAAAGTATTTCGTTTTAATGAAAGTTTTAAAAATTCCCAGGATTTTCTATAAGAGTCAAGGTTTTGAAAAGTCAATGTGACACCTCAGACTTGTATTCGGGTCGGATATGAGTTAAGGGTGTTACAATTATGATGCGGTGTCATGGGAACTGTTGTCTCCATCTTGATCCAATTGTTTGCGCAGAAATCTCTGAATCTTCTATTTTTGTACTCTCATCCATTGTTAGACCTCAACCGCTTGACTTTCAAACCAGTCTCATTTTCCACCATGGCCTTCCATTTTCTGAAGGTATCAAAGACTTCTGATTTCTTCTTCAGAAAATAAACCCACACCTTCCTTGTAGAATCATCGATGAAGGTGACATAATATAATGAGCCTGCAAGAGATGGAACTGGAGATGGTCCCCATACATCAGTATGAACCAACTCTAACTTTTCAACCTTGGGTGTCTTACCAATCTTTGCAAAGCTGACTTTCTTTTGTTTGCCAAAGATACAATCCTCGCATAGTCCGACATCTACATTCTTTAGATCCGGTAACTTCCCCTTTGACAAAAGTGTCTTTATCCCTTTCTCGCTCATATGGCCAAGCCTTTGGTGCCATAGGTTTGATTTTCCATCAGCATCTGCTACTGTAATGATATTCTCTACATTTGAGGTTGCATAGAGAGTACCGGTCTTCTTACCACGAGCAATGACGAGTGCTCCTTTGGTAATCTTTCATTCACAGTCTGAAAAGGTTATGCTATATCCTTCTTCATCAAGTTGTCCTACATAAATCAAATTTCTTTTGAGGCCAGGAATATGTCTCACTCCTTTCAACGTCCAGGTGGTCTGGTTTGGCAACTTTAATCGGATGTCTCCTTTTTCGACGATCTTCAAGGTTTCATCATCAGCTAGATGAACATTCCCAAAATCACCATTGACATATTTCTCCATGATTTCGGCATAGGGTGGAGTGGAAAGATGCCCCTGAATCCAAGATCCATGATTCAATCAGAGTGTTGACGCTTAGAATCATGGCATCACCTGTCTCTTCTGTCATGTTGACAGATTCCTGTGCACCGATATCTTTCTTCAATGCTCGACAATCTCTTTTAAAATGACCCTTCTTGCCACAATTATAACAGGTAAAATCTTTCTTTCCTGTTCTTGATTTGCCACTTCTGGATTTCGATCTGCCACGATTTGAATTTCTTTCTGAAGTTCTCCCTATGGACTCCGTGTGCAAGGCTGAGGAGGTTGATGCTTCACCCGATTCTCGCCGTCGAATTTCTTCGCTCAGTACCAGATCCCGAACATCGACGAATTTCAATTTACTATTTCCCGACGAGCTGCTAACTACTGTAACAGTAGCATTCCAACTGTCTAATAGAGATGATAAGAGAATTAAAGCTCGAACTTCATCATCGAATTCAATTTCCACTGAACTCAATTGGGTTGTGATTGTGTTGAGTTCATTTAGGTGTTGTGTCATCGATGCCCATTCCGTCATCCGCAAATTGAATAATCGCCTTATCAAGTGCACTTTGTTTGAGGCTGATGGCTTCTCTTACATACTGGAGAGAGCCGCCATAAGACCCGCCGTGGTCTTTTCCTTTGCTATGTTGAAAGCAACATTACGAGATAAAGTCAGTCGGATAACTCCGAGGGTTTGTATGTCGAGAAGAGCTCAGTCTTCATTCTTCATGCCCTCTGGTTGCTTTCCTGAGAGAGGTTGATATAGATTTTTCTGGTACAAAAAATCTTCGATTTGCATCTTCCAAAAGCCAAAGTCCGCACCATCGAACTTTTAAATTTTCACATTTCCTTCGTCTACAGCCATCGCTCCCACTCGAATCTGGTTTCGTTTGGATCGTTTCTGACAATTCTTGTGAACCACCGTGTATTAGAACACCTTCGTCGACAAACTCATATCGCCGACAAAATTTTTACTATTCACGGAATTCACTATTCACGTGAATAGTAATAAATAGTAACCTCACAAAAAATTGACAAAATTCACAACCAAAAGCTCTGATATCAGTTATTGAGAAATAAACCGAGTACGAGTAATTTCCCTATAACCAGATTAGTGAGAATGCGAAATAAAAGCGGAAAAAATAATACCCGAAATTGATAACGAAGTTCAGCCAATTTACTTACGTCTCCGGACTGCTGCAGATCTTTTACTAAGAAAAAAAATTTACAGGTGTTTACAAAACACTCACTACTCACAAGAAAGCTCTATAGTATTGGGAGAAAGAAATGATTTTTGGGATGGTTTTGAAGCTAAATGAGCTAGGGTATTTATAGTTAAAACTTAAGGACTTAATTTTGTAAATATCCTAAAGCCTAGGGATTAATTGTGATTATCCAATTATCATTTTTCAAAACATCTACCAAACTTTGAAAAATATTTTTCAAGGAAACATTTACCAAACTTTGAAAACCATTTTCAAAAAAATATTTATCAAATTTTAAAAATCATTTTTTCAAAATTGATTGCCAAACTTAAAAACCATTTTAACAATAATTTCAACAACTCGTTCCCATCATCTAAAGCAAACTCCTTTGTACCATCTTCGTCCGTGTTTCTCTTTTTAAATTATTACAAATAACGCATCATGTTGATGATTATAATATTTGATGTCAAATCTGTCTTTTTTATTCGTGTAATCATCTTAGGAGGCCTTTCCCTTTTAAAACACCACTATTGCAAGTTGCAACACACCCAAATTAACTTGGCGCAAACCATTTAACCAATATGTTTCATTGCACATTTCAAAAATCGTCCTCTGGACACACTTTCGTTTTTTGACTTAAAAGGTTGACATTTTAAGAATAATATAGTTTGGGTGCCATTAGATAGAAAATATGAAATGGGTATTATTTTGATAAAATTGCCTAAATCTACTCATATTTTCAAAGCACAGTAGCAAAGCAACAATCAAAATAAAATATAGTGAAATTTTCAACCTTAAAGTATAATATAGAGTGACAAATTAATAATTTAGCCTGCTTTTTTATTAGTATAGGGACCAAGCATGTGCTTTTACCGTCACCAAAAATTTACATGTAGTCGTAAAAGTCTTCGCTTTCTCTTATTTCATATTACAGAAAAAAGGGCGGGAAAGAAACAATGGAGTTGAAATGGATAAATGCATCATTGAAGAATATTCAACAATTCTAATGTTTTCCGGGAAAATAATGAACTGGGGAATCTGAAAGTTGAAAGTTGATATGAGAGTGCTACAATTAGATAATGATCTCACAGAAACATGGAAATGCTCGAAGCAAACAAAGAATTGACTCAAAAGCTCAAGCTGAGCTCCCGCTGTTAATAACATAATTTTTGTTCATCATATCGCATGTCACCCCTTCATGACATTGTGATTCCTTGTTTTGCTAACCTAAAAAGGCCTCGTGTGGCTCCCTCTGGCCCGGCCACACAGAAGAGCGTTCCGTGGGATCGGCAGTTCATCTCTCCATGAATTTGCAGACGAATAAACCCTGAGGTAAAACTGCTGCCCTAAATATTGTCTGGCCCAGTTCTCGGACCTTATATTCCACATCCCCACGTTGTCCAGAGCCACATAGATGGCGGTCCATGACCTCGGATACACCTGCACTCGAACATATCAACAAAACAGGCTTCTTCCAGCTGATGCAACCATGGAAACACAACTATCTTTATACTGCATTTGCATACCTGAGTAGTGCAGCGGGATACCGTGTCTCTCAAGTTGTAGACTTTTCTACTGGAGGGCGTCCATTGGCCTCCTTCCATCCTGATTAATCCAACATTTTTTAACGCGTTTGGTCCTACATAGAAACTTGAACCTAGAGAACAAATATTAAAAAGAAGTTTACCCTACAACAAAGAAGGAATAACCGTCGATATGCCATGACTGCACGGTGTCCTCCCAGTTTTGAAATACGATTTCGACATATTCTCGGAAGTTGGCTGCCATGACAGAAGTCTGAAAGTAGGCATTATTTCCTGAAGGAGGACAGGTAGGAATGCTTCCGAGGTTGAAGACTCCCGAAATCTTGAAGTAATCTGCTAGTTTTAATGGGGTATCTGGTGGAACATATGAGACACCATTGACAGCATACCTCTGCTTTCCATTAATATAAGAAGCAGAGTTTGCAACCATGATGGTGCGGCTTGGGGTGATCATTCCATTGTGGTAGGAGCCTTGGGGATTAGGTCGGGGTTCACTCGCTGTCAGGTTCCGTCTGATAAGGAAAAAAACTCATAAGCGAAATGTTTTTAGATTATATTATAGCTTCCAAAAAAGGATGTAATTAATAAAGTACCGTATGGATCTCGCCTGCATGACCGATGGAGCAATTTGAATTGTGGGAGCCCCAGGAATTGGGCCATAAACTCCCATTTTAGAATTGCTATAGTGAAGAATGGCAGTAATTGTTATGCTTCACCAATATCGCACCATTTATCGAAACATTGAGTTAGTAAACTACATCTTCCAAAGTAATTGTTGTTTTACTAGGAGTCTAGGAAAATGAAATATATGAGTTTGGGTCTCCAACGTTTAACAACGCCAAAATCAGTGCAGACATTACCCTAAAACCATGAAGAAATGTGACAATATACAATCCATATTGTTGTAGATAAATAACAGTTTGCTTATGTGACTCATCATTTTTCATTCTCGATGACGAAAGCCCGATATTCTTCCTACAATTTAAAATTCAAACAAGTAATAAAATTTTCAAAACAACAATATTATTATTATAACTTAAACTTTTAAAAATATAAGAAATAAATCTTACGGAGTCAATTCAAGAGATGAAATATGAACATTGTCAATACATAGTATTTATTCTCAGATAGACATTTTATTGCAAAATCTTAAAAAAATAATTTTTTCTCTCAATCAACTATTTTTCTTCTCAACAAATCACAATACAAACCTTTAACCCTCAAATCCCTATTTATAGTTCCAAATCCAATGACCATAAACGACTAGTTTGTGGAACTCATCACACCCACACGATGAGTTCCAATGGACTACCTGTTATGGCCGTTAGAATCTACTCGTTCAAACAGAACTAATCACATGACGAAATCCATGATTTAAAAAATAGATTTATAATTATTAAATATTATTTTAATTACAAAAAATAATATATTTTAAACTTTCTCGTCATGTGAGCATGGCGAATTCTAGTAAATCTATTAAAAAATTTGATCCCGTGGGACTTACACACCCATATTAATTAAAAAATAATATCCTAACAAACTCCTTATGTAGACGTGACGAATTTACCCTATACTGTAACAAATGTTGTAAATTGCAAATTAATGTTGGTGTTAATCTATTGGGCCAATAATTAATCCGTTTGAATTGTTGGTCAAAATTTTCCACGAAATCACTGCCTAAAAGAGGTTTATAAAATGTTTTCCTTGGCAAAAAAATGTACTTCCCCTCTTAATATTGTTGTCCTCTGTCGGTAACGAAAAGAAGACAGAATTACATCAGACCATTCTTAGGAAAAGGGTGCCATTAAATCACCCTCTACCATTCCTCTAAAACTGGGAAACATCAGGTTGAATTCATCTCGGCACAAGAATTAAACTCCTTCCACTCACACAAACTGTTCAGAAATGCTAAGAAACTTTTTGTTTTAACCAGAAAAGATTCTCTTGAACTTGGCCATAAAAGTGCCAAAACTGATCCCATTTCTCCTGCTTGATTGCATGGTGCAGACTAATCACACTTCTGCTAGTCATCATCGTCAGAGATTTCTTTTTGACTTCGCACAAAATGATCTATTATGAATCAAATGCAAAAACAATGATACCTTTTCAAAAATATATATTTCTATTTTCTTCCTCATCTAGTGGTCACAAACGAAATGAATAGCAAAATACAGAATGCTACAGTACTCGCACTTATTTGGCTGCTGTGGAAAGTGTTTAATTTTAGCCTTTCACCTGCACCATTTGCTTCCGTCGAGTTTAAAATCGTTCCCGTCTTTTTACTGCTTACCTTCTTACTGCAAACAGAAATCAAGAGTTCTTTGTTAGGAAGTAGGAACTTTATGCAATTTGCTCTAACTACATGATGATTTAACGGCACTTATAATGTAGAAGGAATGGATGTAAATAATAAAATGTCTCACCTTCCTGGGAATGCACAGCTCCCGTGACCTGTAAATATACAGCACAAATTTAGAAAAGAGAAAACATCTCAGATTTCTAATATAGTACGATGAAATCAGTGCTAAGAAAATGGAAGGAAAAAAAGAACTGAGAACCAAAGGCATATATAGATTCCATTTGGACTAGTAAAACCTTTCATAAGATACAAGACGATAGATGACTGCAAACACAAAGTGTCATTTTCTTAGGCAACGTAAACATGAAGATGGGCCAGAGGCTTAGCAAGGTAATGCTTTGCAGTGGGGCTCACTAGGAACCAAGGGTCCAAGAAGAATTATAGTTCCCTACTTGAAGAAGAAAATATCATTCCACATCCTTTTTCCACCTTCCAATCACAAAAAGAACCCATGTGATTCTGACAGGTAGAAACTGTGCACCCGTTCTTTCATGGAAGTAACCTTTTTCCCCCCATTGAGTATTCCTACTTGCTTGATTTCTAACTTGGAAGTGCAATATTCCCACAACTTTACTTTCTGATAACTGGGATTTATATTTTAAAACATATCTACTTATGCTTAAGCAATAAGTTAGCTGTAAAGAATACATTGTTGTAGACTATGGTAAATGGACAATAGTTGGGGACTAAAATATCATATTCTTGCAGCTAAGGAACTGTATAAAAGGGAAGCACACAAACAAGACTAATGCTGAATGTCAAATATCCCCATTTCTGATTTTTCATCTAAAATAGTTCGATCACGACATAGGGCTGAGCACTTGTATTACTAGAAACCACTTAAAACGGCCATGAGAACAAATTCAAATCCATTGAGGGGCAATGTATAACTAAAAACAAATGTTGATTTGAGGAATGGATGTGGCGACACTTACTTGGGTCAGTGGTAGTTATCATGGCCACTCCCTTAAAGTCACAGGAACCGGAAGTTTCCCCTTCCTTCTGATAGTAGCTATCAATGCATAAGAAGCATGATTCTTCACATTATTAGGCTGGTAGCAGCTCTCCCCAGGTTGAATCTCACTGCAATTTGACCTCCCAGGACCACAAGCCCAGTCCAGAGCTGTCTGCAATGTCTTTGAATCAACTCCATCCATTGCAATACAAAAGGTTTGGTTAGTTGTATCATTTGCCAAAAAGGTTCCACTTCCTGACACGTGAAGCAAATAAACTGGGGTGAATTCGAATAAAACAATCCCCAATTCGCCTCTGATGTTGGGGGTGACCTCAAGTCCTCGTTGAACAACTCATATATATACACACTGGAAGTGATTTCTGGATGCAATGGGGTTCCACTACGATCTAAGACAAGCTTGATAAGATTCGAATTATAGGTATCTGCATTATCTTTACTAGCATAAGGCTCTTTTGAGTCCCCCTTCGAAGGCCACCCACTCTCACTAACAAGCACCACAACATCAGTAACGTTTAAATTCTTCATAGAAACATATGCGGCATCAATCATAGCATCAAGCACATTAGTGTAATGCAACAAAGTATTTGGATCAACCATTTCTTTAGACGGTGTCAATGGCTTAAACAAGGAATTATCCAAGGGAACCACACCTTTATTCTCCATAAACACATAATAAGGATAAAGGTTCATCATTAAAAAAGACCCAGTTGTTGACAAAAACTGAAGCAAAGGTACCATAACTGAAGTCAAGCTTTGGTTAAAGTAAGCCTGAGAAGGAGGAAAGGTATCAAGAATAATGGAAGCTGCATGGGGGGTTGAAACCTTGATTTGAGTATGCAAATTCGCAGCCACTAAAGCACTGTAAAGAGACTGAATTGCAGGAAGCAGCAAAGGAGCCGAGGACGGTACGGTCGTTAAAACCTCATCTCCAACAGCAATACCGGTGATGAGTGTTTCCGGGTAGTAAGCAACGACGTTTCGACCAACCCAAGAAGCCGCCGTGGTGTTGGATGAACCTATTGCCAAAAGCTGGTTATTTGGTACACTGATAATGACCCGGATCTTTGTCTTCGCCAAGGCTTTGAGTATATCTTGGTTTGCATCATAAAGTCGAATGTGCGAAATTCTTTGCACTTGCAAGAATGAAACCAACTCCGTTGGTGACAGCAGATCTGAGACATCCGTGCCTATGTTAACACCCACAAACGGTTCTTTATCTTGTTCTTGACTTTGCTGCTTAATTTCTTGGACTAAAGCAGATGACTTTGCTGCAAAAAAAAATTGTAAAATTGAAAAATATATTCTTTACAAATTGAACCTTTATCGGTTTCTGTGATTTCTAGTAAGCTAATTTCAACTGGGATTTTTAGAGAAATTACCTGTAGAAGGAACTGTAAAGCAGAACAAAACGATGATAATAAAATAAGTGATGAACTTAGAGTTCGCCATTGAAGAGGAGCTTCAGCTTTATTTCTGCATCCTCTGCTGGAAATCCTAACATTATCTTTGCAAGATTTCTATGGGTGGTCACTAGATTATCCCGTGGCATTTATATTGGTTCTGATTGGGATCTACATAAGAGGTCGACACTACAGTAAGAAGGAAGAAAGGTACTGACATTTATCAAAAGATTAGCAAATTCAAAGACTCTTTTAGGGGCTTAACTGGTTTTCTTTGCTTCCCCAAGGAGGTATTTTTTTTTCCAATTTCTAGCCATGCATTTACCAGAATACCCTTTGAGCCGACAAACTAAATTTGTTTCTCTGTGTTTGTTCTTTTAACATGTTGTGAGAGTTCTGCCCACAGGATCAACAATAGCACATTATAATTCTTGTGTTTGGTGAGCGTTACTTTGGGGAAAGTGCTAAGGCAATAGTTATTGGTTAGAAGCAGTGGCGGGTGAGGAGTGAGGAGGGGCACCATCGTAAATGAGGTCTGGTGAGTTTGAGATGTTTCTTGAAGGTTGATTAAACAATACAGGCTGGCGACTCCAGAGAGACGTCGGCAAGCTGCTCGCGGCGTTTTTAGCTGCTTTCTTTCCTTAGGCCCCGTTGGATAATGCTTCTTCAAAGTGTATTTGGCCCAAAAAATACCGACTACGAGAACCCTAGGCTATGACTCATTAGATTAATACATCTTAGGATGCATAAATTTGCTTTAATGATTCCAACCCCCAACTCCATAAAAATGTTATTTGCACAATTGGGTGGGAACAAAATTCCAGAAGAGCTAAGACAATAACGTGATGAACATGGAGGATACCGCCAAGCATCAAACAAAAACAACACAGCATCTCATCAGCTCAGGTACACCAATACACCATAACAAGCGACTACCGAGTCACGAGCATAATTCACATGTTGGGGTTGCAAATGTCTACCAATAGTGAATTATTTATTCTTTCCTGTCTCCTTGCTTTGATGCTTTAGATATTAGCATTTTAGGGTTGAACATTAAGTACTCAAATGTTGATCAATTTTGAAAATTAGGAAGGATTTTTAACCGTACACGGAAATTTTTTAATTAATTTCAACAAAAATCCATTGCATTTCCTTCTACTTTCTTTGGGAACTGCAGATAACTGGATTTTGTTCTTCCGTGCTTGTGGAAAAACAATGAAAACAGTTCTCTAATTCTCGAGTATTAATGATACTATATAAGCTCAGGTACTGAAGTTTCGGAGGAAAATACAGATTTTAATAGACAACTCATCAATCTCATATGTAGATTTTACAAAAACACACAAAGCTCATTTTGATGCTCTGGGTGCTGGAAGTATATGACAAAATCTGGGTTAATGAGTTTGTTTCTTGCTGAGACATGTTTCGATAGAACCCAACACTCGAATATATATTGAAAACCAGCATGTACCACTCCTCAACATTTGATTCTTGTCAATTCGACAATCCCATCATCGGAGTGCATTAACGAAGGCCATCAATGAATCAACATCCCTCCTCTCAGAGGCATACTTTATTGGCTTAGCTGAGTGTTTGGGGAAGAAGAGTATGGTGGGGAAGCTTCCCAACTGCAACTCTTTCTGTGCGTACTCCTTCTGTTCACCATCAGCTCTGAATTTCGCAACCTTCACGCCAGAGCCTGCCAACTTCTCAGCCAACGCAACATATGATTCTTCCATAGCCTGTTCAAAATTTATACATTGATCCGTCAGATTAAAACCCAAAAACAAACAACATTTTTCAACCTAATTCTGCACACTATGAAGCAGGGTTACCTGGCAATAAGGACACCATGGGGCATAGAGTACAACAATCCAAGGCTCTTTCCGGTTCTGCAACCTGGTCAAATTCTCAATTCCTGCCCTACTCAATGTGACCAAATTCTGGCTATTGAAAATGTCAGTATGAGCGGCAGCCCCATTTCCATTTCCATTAAGTTGAGCAGCACTGTGTTGTTTCAAGTTCCCTTTATGGAGACCACACTCCTTGGCCTTGGCATCCTCCCACCACCACCTTCCTTCCCTCTCATGTTGTCCTGGTAATACTGGTCTAGTGCAAGGCTCGCAACCGATGGATACAAATCCTTGGGAATGCAAAGAATTGATCGGTACATTCATCGCCAGGAGGAAGTTCCAAATGTCTATACCATCAACATTGGCAACCGGGTTCCACTTCACCAAGCTACCAACCCCACCATCCAAACCTTCAAAAACAGGGTCAACTTGAACAACAGGAACCTCCGATCGCGTTCCTGGAGACTGATCTTTCCTTTGACCAGTAATCCAAGCACGTAACCCCTTGAGTGCTCTCCTCAAAGGCCTCACTTTCCTAACTCGGCAGCATTCTTGGTGCCCGTCCACGTAAAATGAGAACAACCCTTTGCTCCTAACCAAGGCCTGAACTTCAACAGCATCCGGAAACATGTACTCGATACGAATCCCGTAATGCTTCTCAACCTCATCAAAGAATCGGTAAGTTTCAGGGTTCAGCCTACCAGTATCAAGGCTAAAAACCCTAAATGGTCTACCAGTCAATTTTGCATACTCGATCAAAGCAACATCCTCCGCCCCACTGCCAAAACAAAATTTAATTAATTAAAATATTCCATCACACTCAAATTCACCATAACATCAAACGAATCTAGCAATTTGAAAAGTAACAGTGGCACCAACACATTAAAAAATCGTATTTAATTTACACTTTAGATCCCACGGTGAAAACATTAGATGAAATTGCTTAGGCAATATAGGTTAATGAAGCTAATAAATTTTGAGGTACCTGAAAGCAATAGCGACGTCGTTTCCAAATTTCTCTAAAGCCTTATCCATGATTTCAAGTGGAGAAGCGCTGTCAAGTTCTTTGGCCAGTTTCTCAAAATCCTCCACCTCAACTTTTTCCGACACTTCTGTTAATCCATAAATAGTAAAACCCGATCAAACATCTATAATCAATATTAATTAACAACTAAAAAAATGAATAAAATTTTCTGCATTTTTACCAGGAGCAGAGATGCTTGCAGCCTGAGGGAGCAGGGAATCATTCCTTTTTGGCTCTGCGTTCACGGGCTTCACTGCGCAACGTTTTTGAGATAGATTCACCGTTGCATGGCGATCCGCCAGTCGGAATGAACAAATTTGCGGGACTGGAAAACCCAAACAAAAACATCAATAAGCCTGATTGATCCCCCAAAAAAAAATTTTGTTAAAAAAAATGAAATTAAAGTACCTTTGAGGTCTGAGGAACTTGAACGAGAAAAGCTGGAAACAGAAATCGCAGCCGAAGAAGAAGTAACAGCAAACGCCATCTTCGAAAATTTATACTTTTGTTTATAAGAAAAAAGGAAAAACAACAGTTTGGCTCCCCTGAGATTCTGGATTTTGTTTCCTGTGTTTTGCGTTTGAAGGAGAGGGTGAGGGAGCTAAACGATTAAATAGGCTGATGAAAGACGGGGAACCAGGTTCATTGAACCCGGACGCAATTTCGGATAAAATGAAATCGCTGACATGGCTGACCGTGGTTGGTTGGGTCTTAATATAGTTGATCATCGCTTCCGTCACGTGGTCAATGTAAAGACAGTTAAAGTTTGTATTTGGAGGCTGGAAAATGGTCCTGTTAATTTCTTAGATCCTTCCTTTTCTATTTTTTTCTGGTTATCCTTTCTTTTTCATTAATAATTTCTGACAAATTTAAATGGTGAGGAAAATGTCTCATTTCATTTTCCATTAAACATTTGCGAGAACCATAAAATTAAAGATTCTGAACAAAAATTCCCACTGCTTTAGCCTCCATTCAGTGATTTAGAAACACACATAATATGTGGTCAACATTATGAAACTTCACGTTTATCCTTTCGGTAGTGATATCCACATATACATAAAAGCCACTGTTTATCCTGGGGGTGTGCACTATCAGATATCGATATTATCCGATTAGAATTTTTGGATATCCGAAAATTTCAGTTACTTAAAGTAATGATCCGTATCTGATCCGAAAAAATCGGATATCCGAAATTTCGGATCGAATATCCAAATATCCGGATCTGATCCGATTTTGACATATATTATTGACCATCTCCTCCAAAACACCAACTACATTTTAACAGATATTGTTGACCATCTCATCGAAAGCAAACCGTCAGTTATTGGACTCTATGAGTGGCTTCAAGCAAAGGACGGAGCCGGAACTCGAGCTCTCTTGGGAAGCCTAAAGAGATTCTGAAAGAGGCTTACAAAATGAGTGGATGATATGCTTCTCAGACTGAGTTTTCGAAACTCCAGAGCCGAAGCATGCAAACACTGGTTTATTGCAAAACCTTAGGTTTTTTCAAGCAATACATCGAACACTTGGTAGTACCTCTTCTCTCAAGTTTGTGTTACACAATAGCTGATAAACTTCAAACACAAACTTCGAAGTCAGAACAAAAACAACTCAAATGCTTATAGTTGAGAATTGAGAGACTCCCTAAAGGAGAAACTATTAGCTTAGCTTAGCCTCCATTCATCTGATAAGGACTTAATCTCTGCCTCAATCCGGTACAATGTCTCCCATATAAGTTCATCTTGGAACACACGAAAAGATTCGCGGGTAAAAATCGCAGCGGCATGGCTTTCAAGGTCGACCAGTTTTGTGATCTGGAAGGGCTTCGTATGGGAACTTAAGTAATCCGCTTTCAACTCGTTCATACGCATTCTACTAATTCCATCTTCAATTGCACGAACAACATCTAAATATGTCTTCTTGTGTTTCAGTGCAATAGCTAGTGAAGCATTCATAGACTCGCACCTTTGTGTTGAGCGAATATTGGCAAAGAAATGACCGGTTAGATATGCTTGTGCCCATAAGTGTCGTGTATTTCCCTTCTCAATCACCCATGGATGCTTTTGGACATTGAATTCTGAAACAACCGAACGCCATTGAATATCAAATTCCTTGGTTGTCCACCAGGAAGCCATGCATTTTGAGAATGTTGCTGTAAACTTTGGGTCACCAATGTTAGCTTGTGCATTGCGAGAAAGATGCCAAGAACATAATCTGTGCTTAGCATAAGGGATAACAGATTTGATAGCCCTCTGCATTGCCCTATCTCCATCGGTGACAACTGAAATAGGTGATTTATTCATCATGGCTTCTAAAAAATTCTGTAGCACACACTCGAAAGATTGAGACGTCTCGTCAGCGATTATGGCAGTGGCAAACACAATTGTGTTATGGTGATGATTGACACCAATAATAGGCATAATTGGTCGACCATACAAATTATCTTGTACGTTGTGTCGAACGCAATTACATCACCGAAGCATGTGTAATCCGATCTCGATGTAGAATCCGACCAAATAAGATTATACAATGCCCCCGATTCGTCTACCGAGTATGTCATAAAAAACCCGAGATCATCATGTTTCTTATAATCAAAGTAGGCAATAAGCGCATTCACATCCCCATCGACGATTTCCTTTGCTTTACCTCTTTGAAGTGCATTGTAGAGGTCTTTATGTGTAAATCCAACATTATGATAGCCCCCTGCCTGTTGCGTTAAATAGTTCATTACTTGTGACGTGCCAACACCGACCTCTTTCAATGTTGTTGCCTCATCGATATCAGCCTTACTTACAGCTATATTAGAACGCATAAATGGTGTCATAGCAAGTGTGCACAATACATGATTATGTTTCTGATCAGACTTACTTATAACCCACTGATCGTTTGTATTTGTTGCTGTAACTACGACTCTAGCCTTATATCCTGTTCTTGTGACTGGCGTATGAGCACGTTGACAATCAACAATATTGACTTTTGATACTCGAAACCCTTCTTTGGAACAACAAAAATCTTATGTCTTCACATTCCCTTCCATGTCAAGCCGTGTTGTTCCCTTACGTGCACTAAACCCATGTTCCCGTGCGAATCCCTTGTAAAAGTACCAAGCTTGATCACGTGAACAGAAGAGCTGACCAACCAATCTGTCAGATTCATCAACATTATGTACTTCATGGCATTCCTCGGTTGGCTTAACATTGTCTACATCAGTATTATCCATGGCAAAAATTTTGTTGTGCAAGTTCAGTGGTCCAGGAGTTGATGGAGATGTAAGCAAAGGTTCATTTTGAACATGTTTAAGTTGTGCTGCTTTCAATAGGATGTGGTATTGGTAGTGGTAGTTAAAGGGTGGGTACAACATTAAATTCGCAGTACATATTTAGGTATGTACAATAACTACAAGTATATATTATCATTAAATTTAGGTATGTACAATAACTACAAGTATATATTATCATTAAATTTAGGTATGTACAATAACTACATATTTATGTATGTACATCTTTTGAGTGAGTTTTAGATATTAATTTAGTAATTATAGGCGTCTAATGATTTATTTTTTACGTTACGGTATATATTATTATTAAATTAAAACAATAAACATATATATTACATATTTAGTATTATCTTTGGTTAATATTGTTAAATTTAAATACTAAATAATATTTTATAAAATATCAAAACAATCAAATAATTTTTTGTGCAAATGAAATTATTAAATTAATATTGTAGGTGGAAAACATGAAACACTATTAAAAAAATTGAAACATAAATTACATAACTTTAAAAAAAGTATCGATCCTTTTTATAAAAAGTATAGACACTTTCAATATAATAGGTAAAAATATGATGTAATAGGTAGCGCTTATATAATGTAATAGGTAGCGTTTATATAATGTAATAGGTAGTGCTTATATTGTAAAGTATCTATCCTTTTTATAAAAGTGTCCATATTTTTTTCACTGTGGAAAACATTAATTTAAGGTTATCTTTTGAGTGAATTTTAAGATATTAATTTAGTAATTATAGGCGTCTAATGATTTATTTTTTACGTTACGATATATATTATTATTAAATTAAAAACAATAAACATATATATTACATATTTATTATTATCTTTGGTTAATATTATTAAATTTAAATTCTAAATATTATTTTATAAAATATCAAAACAATCAAATAATTTTTTGTGCAAATGAAATTATTAAATTAATATTGTAGGTGGAAAACATGAAACACTATTAAAAAATATTGAAACATAAATTACATAACTTTAAAAAAAGTATCGATCCTTTTTATAAAAAGTATAGACACTTTCAATATAATAGGTAAAAATATGATGTAATAGGTAGCGCTTATATAATGTAATAGTTAGCGTTTATATAATGTAATAGGTAGTGCTTATATTGTAAAGTATTTATCCTTTTTATAAAAGTGTCCATACTTTTTTCACTGTGGAAAACATTAATTTAAGGTTATCTTTTGAGTGAGTTTTAAGATATTAATTTAGTAATTATAGGTGTCTAATGATTTATTTTTTACATTAAAATATATTATTATTAAATTAAAAACAATAAACATATATATTACATATTTATTATTATCTTTGGTTAGTATTATTAAATTTAAATTCTAAATATTATTTTATAAAATATCAAAACAATCAAATAATTTTTTGTGCAAATGAAATTGTTAAATTAATATTGTAGGTGGAAAACATGAAACACTATTAAAAAAAATTGAAACATAAATTACATAACTTTAAAAAATGTATCGATCCTTTTTATAAAAAGTATAGACACTTTCAATATAATAGGTAAAAATATGATGTAATAGGTAACGCTTATATAATGTAATAGGTAGCGTTTATATAATGTAATAGGTAGTGCTTATAATGTAAAATATCTATTCTTTTTATAAAAGTGTCCATACTTTTTTTACTGTGGAAAACATTAATTTAAGGTTATCTTTTGAGTGAGTTTTAAGATATTAATTTAGTAATTATAGGCGTCTAATGATTTATTTTTTACGTTACGATATATATTATTATTAAATTAAAAATAATAAACATATATATTACATATTTATTATTATCTTTGGTTAATATTGTTAAATTTAAATTCTAAATATTATTTTATAAAATATCAAAACAATCAAATAATTTTTTGTGCAAATGATATTATTAAATTAATATTGCAGGTGGAAAACATGAAACACTATTAAAAAAAAATTGAAACATAAATTACATAACTTTAAAAAAAGTATCGATCTTTTTTATAAAAAAGTATAGACACTTTCAACATATTATAATGTAATAGGTAAATTTGTAATGCTATCGGTATAAATATACCGATTTACTTATAAAATAGGTCAATATAAGCGCTACCTATTACATTATATAAGCGCTACCCAGTATGTTATTGTACTTTATAATATTTCCGGTTAAATAATATAACATAACCGGTCTAAATTTTAACCGGTCACTTGTTTAACCGGTCACGCCGTATATTAACCGTTTTTTAGACGCCGCACCGCAGAACTACGTTAATAAACTTACCGTTAATTCACTATTAATGTCAAAAAAAAATAAAAACCCCTTCTTTAAACCCTTATCAAAATCTTAAAATCTTTACTAATAACTAGTTGATCTAGTGGGATGAGGCATTAGATCCCTTAAGCAAGGTCAGGGGTTTGAATATTGATGTTTGCGGATGGAGCAAAATGGGTTGTGAAGGTCGCCATCGTCTCTGTAATATCCGATCTGGATTAGTCGGTCAATAGATCATATATCATTGATTAATTCAAAAAAAAAAACTTAAAATCTCTCTTATACAAATCCTAATTTTTTCTGAATATTCTTTCAATCATTTCACCTTTTCTACAACTTTTAGGCTTTAACGATTCCTTTTCTTTGAGCAAATAAAAGCTTATTATCTCGCCTTCTTTCTTCGGCTCATTTTCCCTTCTGGTTCCAAGGTTTTCCATGGAGATTAACTGACGAAACTAAAGTCAGGCACGTCTCTTATGTGACTTTCGACCGCTTTAATGGCTTCCTTGGCTTGCCGACTGAGGACAATATTTTGACGTGTTTTGCAGGGATCGGTTCCTGTTTTAACAAAACTTTTTAATAACAAAGCAAAGGTAGGGGAATCATATGAAATATCAGTATAGTTTTTTAACAGTGTCAAACAGTACAGAATGATTTTGCAGAATAAAACACCGAACAATCAAACAAAATGAACAAAACTAACCAATACATGGAGCAACGAAACAGAGTAAAGATCAAACTCAGATCATAACTTGTTTTAATCCAAAAATTCAAGATTGCAGCTGAATTGTTAATTTTCTTCGGCTATATTTTTCTACGAAAACTCGAACTTAAAAGACGAGAACAATGTCCAACTAGAGAGTAACAAACACAACAAACCATATACCACTTAAAATAAAGGTAACAACTGCACAAGAGAGGCTTTGATATTTGCATTACTAGTTTAATCAAAGAGGTTGAAACCCATATCATCATAAGATTCTTCTCTTCAACCTTCTCTTTTGTGGTCTCGACGACCGATGAAGCACTACGATCACCGCCACCAAATGTAGGAGTATTACCACAACATGAACACAAACGAGATTATTATGAAGTGGTGGAACAGAATTGAAGCCATTAACTTTTATTATTAAAATACTTTGTATGCAAAGTAAAACTAGATCACTATGATACTCACTTGATCATTATTAATTAGTTCATTCCAGTGTTTAAAGCAACAAGCTCTCTCACCTCAGCTTCCAACACTGAGGCTATAATTTAAATCCTGAACTAAAATATTTGACTATTAAGAAAAACATTTATTTACAAATTAATCTCATGTTTGATTGAGAATCAAATCATAAGAAAAATCCTCAACCATCAAAGCTACTCCATGATTCAACAATGATTAGTAAGTTACTTACGAACGAGATGAAATTGTCAGGAGTTATTTTGCATTAAGGGCATATGTGAAATGGGTACAAAGAAAATTAAAAAAAAGATTTGCACAGAGGAGATTTTAAGATTGCTAATAATGAAGTTAGATGAAGGTCTACAACATTAAATATTTTCAATTGAAAAATGCAAAAGCTAATTATTTTTATTCACCAGTACTGTTAGTTTGATTGATGATCCAATGACCAAAATCTTGGATCATTACTATTGGCTGGGTCGCTTTATTAACTTCATGTCTGGGCACGGATTATTGATGATTGGATGTAAATTACTGGTCCACTTTTTAAGTATCGTGACACTGCCGGCAATTTAATTACTCGATCTTACTTCTCAGCCATCTATATATATGTTCTGTGGTCTATAGTTATGGGGCACCATTCTATTTGCATGTAAACGATGAGTGCCTTCAGGGTTTTCACTTTCCTGATTCTCGGTTTTTTTCTTCTTCCCTGTCGTACTGACTCTAGGAAGCTAGGTGTGAGCGAAAAGGAAGTGCATGCAGTTGGTGACAATAAATCATTCTTCCCTTATATCCCGGTGTATGGCGATGGGTTCGGTTGGCCTGGTGCCGATGGGCACTTAGGCGGAGGAGGAGGTGGTGGCGACGATGGTGGTGAAGGAGGGGGTGGCAATGGGGTGATGGATATGGTTTCGGGAGTGGTGCTGGTGGTGGGGTCGGGTCTGGAAACGGAGGGCTTGGAGGCGGAGGATCTCATGGTGGTGGGTTTGGCGGAGGATATGGTGCAGGATTTGGAGGAGGAAGCGGAATACCATGAGTTGTACGGACTATGTTGCTTGGGATTGAAGTAACTTCATGGTACATGTTATGTGGTATTATTAATTTAGGTGTGCATCCCTTTCACAAATGTAATTGTAATCTGTAAGCCTAAACGTGAACTGTGGGAAAGTTGCATGTAATAAACAGTTCATTAACTTATATCAGTGACATCTTAGTGTTTATTGAATTCCCAACACTCTTCTCTTGTACAACCAGGGCCGGTTTTGGGCATGTGCGGGCTATCCAGTCGCACAGGGCCCAATTTATGTAAGGAAGGTCACCAAAATTTACAACACGGCCCTGTGTACAACACAGTTACCATCATACATTCATATACCTAAAATATAATAACAACTTTTAGATTACGATTCCCGCGTTGTGAAGAAGAAGAAAACTTACGCTAAAATATTAAATAGATCTATATTTTTTAAAATTATTTTATCAATACTTTTTTTTTCTTTTTGCATTCAATTATTATTAGATGGTCATGGACATGAATAACGCTTTTAAACCTTGATCTTTGGCCATGATGAGATTGAGTGTTAATCCACATTTAAAATTAGGGTAAACTATACCATTGACCACCTAACAATAGCCTCTTTTCATTTTGACCATCATTTTTGAATTATAGTCAATCAAGTCACCCAACTATTTAAACGTAGTCAATCAGGTCACTTGTCGTTAACATTTAACAGAAGTACTGACGTGCAGTTAATAAAATTGATATAATTACATATTTGATCCTCAATAGTCATATATTTTTTTTAATTTGATCATAATTTTGATTTAATTTAATAAATTTGATCTCCAGTTAGGTGGTGACACATGTCACTACCAGATTAAAAGATATTTTATTAATTCTAATTGTTTAATTTATTTTATTTTGTATACAATAAGGTGGTGTCACCACCTTATTAGATACAAAACATTCCAAAGAAATTAACTTGGCGACCCACTACTCTACCAAGAATGCCCAAACCACTAGGCTAAAACGAAATTAACATGCTTGTAGAGGGATTCAAACTTGGAAATTTAAAAGGGAGGGCAAACATCTTAGCCATTAAATCAAGCCTTATATTCAATTAAAATTTACAAAATTATATATATTTATTAAATTAAATTTAAGAGGGAGTGATTTGATTGAATATATTTAAATAGTTGGGTGACCTGATTCATAAAATTAAAAAATGATGGTCAAAATAAAAAAAACTATAATTAGGTGGTCAGTGATATAGTTTACCCTTAAAGTTATTATTCATCGGAATATGTTCCGTCCGAAAGTGGAACTGTGGGGCTAGCTTAGACGTGAAACAGTGGTGCAATGTAGGTTGAATCGAAATTGGATTGTAATGGTGAATCGAATTTAGATGTTCACATTAGTTTATTAAATATTAGATGGTTCGAGAGGAGCATATGATCTATTGGACAGAAAACTATACGACAGATTCTATGGCAAACTTGCCACTCAATATAAAATTTTTAGGATAAAATTCGCCTAATTATTTAATCTAATAATAAATTATATATTCTATTTTTAGAATTACTACATTTATTATAACGATTTAGAATTCATCACGTGAGCATGATGAATTTTAATAAAATATATTTTTTATTATAACTTGTCATTCTGGTAGGATAAAATTTTAATAAAAAATTATATATTTTTTAAAATTGTCACCTCGACGTGATGATCTTGAATAAAAAATTATTTAGATAAACTCAACATGTGATCGTGACATGTTTATCTTGCAATGTAACATTTACGATAAATCTCAAATAAATTATGAAGATGGTCTAATGGGTTAACATTTTTACCCGCCTGAGTCAATTTCGCCAACTTTTGGTTTTAATTAAAAGGCCTCAAAGTTGACGAATGGATGTGGGCTTAATAAAAAGAAAGCCCAAGTTTAGTTTTGATCTGCATCAAAGTTATGTCCAGTCCATTTGAATAAACGCTAACTCTCTGTTCAGATTCGGTCGAACAATAAACCCCAAACGAAACTCATCCCCCCTAAAACTATAATCTCCCATCCTTAAACCCTAGACACGCGCCTACTCTGCTCCTCTCAAACACCAAGCCACAATGGCGGACGTTGTTCAATACCGTCTCGAGCGCATGGTAGACGAGCTCGATGACCTCGAGCGTCGCGGTATATTCACTTGTCGTGAGATCGCCGAGATAGTCAAGCAACGTCGCAAGTTCGAATACCGACTCAAGCGCCCTTCTCCTCTCAAGCAAGATTTCATTGCCTATATCGACTACGAGACTCAGCTAGATTCCCTTCGCCGGCTCCGTAAGAAAGCTGCGACTCGTGAACTCGTGCGTCAAGGAAAGAAGATCAAGTCTAGGAAATCGGTCTCCGATTTCGCCCCCGTCGCGAGAATCATGGAGATATATAGACTTGCTGTGATGAGATATAAAGGAGACGTGGAGCTTTGGTTTCGGTACCTTGAGTTTTGTAGGCAGAGAAATAATGGAAGAATGAAAAAGGTACATTTTTTAAAATTTATGCATATATATATTTCTGTATAGGTATGAAAAAGAAGAAATTGTTGCCGTGTTTATTTGAGCTTTAGTCGTGATTGGTTTTTTAATTTGTTGAATATTGTAGGTTTTGGCTCAAGTGATTCGGTTTCATCCTAAGCTGCCAGGAGTTTGGATATATGCAGCAGCTTGGGAATTTGATCATAATTTGAATGTTGCAGCAGCTCGTGCTTTAATGCAAAGCGGCTTGAGATTGTGTCCAAATTCAGAGGACCTTTGGGTAGAGTATCTTAGGATGGAGCTTACATACCTTAACAAGCTAAAAGCTCGAAAGGCTGCTCTTGGGGAGGATAAAGGAACCTTGGTCCGTGATAAGAAGGATGCTGATGAGAAGCAATGGAAAGAGGAAAATAAAGATTTGTTTATGTCCCTTGATGATGAAGAAAAAGAAAATATTGATCATGGGTCAGATGAAGAGTCTGGGAAGGAATCAAATTTGTTTTTGGAACATGCTTCGGGTATTCTTAAAACGATATATAGTGGGGCAATTCAAGCAGTCCCTTCTAGTTTTAGCCTCAGGAAGCAACTTCTTGAGATATTGGAAGCAATAGAAGTGGCAGATTCGGAGGAGCTTCGTGGTGAGATTCTGAGTGATATGAAAAGAGACTTTTCAGCTGACCCTGAATATTGGGATTGGCTTGCAAGACTCGAAATGTCTGATGCCTCAAGTACTGGTGAGAAGAATGATGATGCCATGCTCTCTAAGTTGCAAAAGGCAGCTCAGGTGTGAAACTTGTAACTATATATTGCCAAGTACAATTCTAGCAAGCATGTTTACCATATGATATATTATTTCTATGCCATGTACAGGTGTATGAAGAGGCAATAAAATCCGTTCCTTCAGCTACGATGTTCAAATTTTATATAAAATTTTTGTCCGATGTCATTGCTCCTAAGAGTGGGGAAGCAGAAGTGATTTCCTTAACCAATCATACCTCAAGTTATATTACAGACATCATGAAGGTTTATGAGAAGGCTGAAAAAATGGGATGTCTTACGGAAGAACTTGCCTGCCAATATATTTCATTTTACACACAACTTGGGAGACTGGAAGAAGCCAAGAAATTAGCAGAGAAGCTCTGCTGTGGAAAACTTTCAGATTCATTACAATTATGGGTTTTGAGGGTTTCCATAGAAATTAGATGTATCACAAGGAATTCTCTCTCTCCTTGCAAGGCTGATGCATTGTACATCTTTGAGCTTTTTAGAACTGTTCTAACAAAAATGTCAATGTCAGAAGCTGAGAGCTTGTGGATAATGGTATGTTTCGACATTAATTATCTTCTTTGTCTTTTTCTTCTCCCTTCAACGCCCTAGTTGATGTTTATTTGTTGATCATCACCCTTGCTGAATGAACTTGGATCCCCTTATGATTTGCCTAAACATGTTGAATTATGTTTTCTCATCTGCATTGTATATATATATGAAAACTTATTAGTATTTTGTACTTTTATCTCTTCCTCTACTACATTGGAAACAGTAAGGCAATTAAGTCGACAAGTATGAAAGTGCTGGTGTAATTCTATCTCATTCTACAGGCTCTCAAGTTCTTTGGAATTCAAAAGAAATATTTTGAGAAGCTGATTGAGCTTTCTCTCAGAGCGGTTGCTAAATATGGTGGCAGTGAGAATGGATTTTCTCTATCTTCAGCTGTAGTTAATTTCATCCTTCAAAAAGATGGACTTAAACATGCAAGAGAGGTGTATAAGAGGTATGTTATTATGTCTTGAGATGATGTTTTTGGTTACTTTATTTTGCCTCAATTGTATCTCCCCAGGATTTGAAGTTAAGGGTTGCTGCTGTGCTTTTGCATTTATATGTTAAATAGTATAAGTATATTGATAGTAATTCATTTCATGCAATAAATTGCTTACTTTATGTCCTCTGTCAATTGTAGATTCCTGGCTCTACCTCATCCAGGTCTTGCATTATACAAAAATTGCATTGAATTAGAGTCAAATCTCGCCTCTCTTGGCAATGAGGATTCTCTAGAAAATGCCCGAAAGTTGTATGAAGCTGCACTCAAAACTTATGACCAAGACACTAGCTTATGGAAGGATTACCATTCCCTTGAAACTAAGGTGAGCTTTTTGTATTATTTCTTTCATACCGGTTTCTCTGATTTTGATTAGAATCCTGTGCTCTCACTCACCATCTTCCAACCCCCTTTTACAGTTGGGGACATCAGAAACTGCTGCTGCTATTTATTGGCGCGCTCGTAAATCATTAAAAGAGTCTGCTGTAGTTTTTTAATTCCCCTGATCAGCTACAATTTCTTCAGTTTTGATGTCCGATATCTCTATTTATTTTAAAGTTTTGATGTTTAAAAGAGAAAACAGAGGAAACCCTGCTGTAAGCATAAGTTCCAATAGGAAATTGAGTAAATTTTGAATCAGATCTGCAGTAGGGAGAGTCATATTGCATATGGTTTTATGACATGAATGTGGAAAATGTAGTATGATAATAAAAATAATATGACTAGGATTTCTGTTAATTTTTTATGTTAATTATTGTTTTGAGAAAATTGGAATTTAACACATGATACCCGAATAAAGCATCAAACTATGTCATTGCCTTTTCAGTTAACAGATAATCTAGTGATTAGTATCAATTGCAACGGTTAAATTACATAAAAAAGAACAAGCACAATAACAAGAAGCAAAGCGAAATATGTTGGAGGTGAGCCTCAGGATGGCTTGTAATATTTTGTTGGTACAAAAGGCGTTTTGGTGACAACTCCATCATAGGCCTTTCCTCTTACCAAAATCTTAGCTTTAGTTCCTGCCTTGTGTAATCCGGATTTAACGTATCCCATTGCAATGTTCTTCTTGAGGCAGGGGCTAAATCCTCCGCTAGTGATTTCACCAATGTTGTTCCCTTTCTCGTCCTGAATCTCAGTGTGGGATCGAGGAGGTGGGCCTGGGGAGGTGAAGCCAGCACGCCTGATAGAGGGACCCTCTTCCAGTTGTTTACGGATGACCTGAGCTCCTAGGAATCCACCTTCTGCTCTCCTCTTCCCAATGGCCCAGTTCAGTCCAGCCTCCACTGGTGTTATATGTTGTTCCATGTCATTTCCATATAAACACAGGCCAGCTTCGAGTCGGAGACTGTCTCAAGCTCCAAGACCAGTCAACCTAACCTTCCCTTCAGATCTCTCTAGGATTGCTTTAGCAAGATCCACAGCATTTTCCGAGGGAACTGAGATCTCAAATCCATCCTCAAGGGTGTACCTGATCCATAGATTAAAGAGACAACTACCCTCCATAGCCATCCTAACAAATGATAACATCATCATGCCAACCAAATTACTACTCTTTTAATAGAAAAATGGAAGATTACCCGGTCCGAGTGAGAAAGCATGTTGCACCATTGATATCCAATATACGGAACTCCCCAAAATATAGCTTACCAAGATCATCCTTTGTCAGATGTTGAAGAACTGGGGCAGCTAAAGGACCCTGCAAGAGAGAAGACGAATGTTTCAACTGTCATTGATAACAGAAGACTACATTTTCTACGTCTAGTGAGAGGACAAAACACAGATAGACATGTACGAGCCAAAGTAAACATAGTTCACTTGCCTCAGGCAATTCATTCTCTTAAATTCTTAATAACCTGCAAATGCAAGCAGACTGAATTATTCAAGAATAAGAGGAGAACATTTGATTGGGGAGGAACAGTTGCATAGAGTAAAGTAAATATAGAAGCAAAAGTATGCATGCATGTTTGACACAAAATTCACCAGCAAATTGCAAGAATGCAAAATAATGAATCTATACAGAGAATCAGGCGTGGAGACATACAGTTAGAAGAGTTTATAGACTAACCTGGAGAGCTAGAAGAGATCTCTCATCATGGATGTGCCACGAGACATCTCCACCTTTTTGGACTTGAATGCCTTCATATGCTCTTCAATGTGTGCCAAATCTTTATCCCTGCAGCCTGCATTCACAACCAGGTATATGTGATCATCCTTCACTTTGGTGATCACAGAATCATCAACTGCCCCTCCCTTCTCATTTGTAAAGACAGTTAGCGTTCCAGTTCCAGGGGCAAGTCCAGCAACATCAGCAATGACGAGCTTTTCGAACACAGTCCTTTCCCTTAAGGCTCAGCCCACACATATGTGATACATCAAAGAGGCCTCCATTCTCCCTGCAATTTACCGTAGAGTCCATGATGGAGTCCTTGTACTGAATCGGCATGCTCCATCCAGCAAATGGGACCATCTTCCCACCATTAGCAACATGGAAGTCATAAAGTACAGTCTTTTTCAGATCAGCCTCTGAAGCAAAGAACCGACAGCTACAGCCTTCTTGTCAGCTTGAGTAAGACGACATGTAACCGATTGCCCAAGATGCCAAGGACTTCCCCTCATCTTCTAAAGTTGAAATATCTGATGAAGAGTAATCTTCCAGAAATAAGCAATAACAAAACCTTGTAATGCCCAGTCATGTGTAAGGAAAAGCAAGTTCAACAGATGTTACACACGATCGAAGAACTATCAACAGGCAAAAACAGTGTAAAATGAAATTCATTTTAGAACATTCTAAACTGACATTTACATCATTGTGCAATGCTCATCTAAAAAAGTTGTCAGAAATGCCGAGTGTAAAAAGAGAACGTCATTAATATACAAGGCAAACAGAGTGGAAACGTGCTGTAATTCAATGGAAATGCTTCATGTATTCAAAATCACACAGGCAAATGCAATCTCATGAATCATTCCATTTCAATGTTTGCAACCCACCATCATATACCAATCAAATATCATTCGAATTTCTTCACAGATTATGACCCAAAACGATCTAGAAATCAGCATTGAGCTGTTCAAGACATGCAACAAACAACCAGACCATCTCCAATTAATACTCGCCATTGTACCAAAGTTTTTGAGATGCAAACCATCGAAACAGAAAAGGGTGTTTAACAAAAGAAACCAACGCTGTCACGTTATCAAAAGATCAAAATCAAATTCACCGCAAACATCACAAGGACAGAGAATAATGGTACCAGGATTTTGAAGACATAAAACTATCAATGCAGTAAGACAAAACAGGACTATGGAAAAGGCTTACACAGAACCCTTCCCTGCGTTTTTCTTCTTCAAAACTCCCAAAGAGCGCAAGAGACAATTGCTCTGCTAAAACCTAAAAAAAAAGGATAGCCATTTTATATCTGGGTGAACTATATTACTATACATAAAAAAACAAATATTTATTATTATTTTTTAAATGATGAGATGGCTTCGTAGGTAGTATAGTGGGTGGAGGAGGGTATGTCTGCGAAATCCACAAAAAACAAATAACCAACAAAAAACCTCATCGTCAGCGAGTGGTGCTGAAAGGACTTTGGAGCTATACGATCAGTCGGTCGATGCTCATGGCATACTCATAACAGAGCCTTTTTTTTGGCCCAGGGGATTTTAGATTTAAAATTTAGGGTCTTACCCATCCCAGAATTTAATGAGGGGTTTACGATATTTATTACAGTGTCGGGTGAACTCGTCACCTTAAGATGATGAATATTTTAGAATATTATTTTTTAATAGACCCGGATGAGTGAGTCTAACGTGGACTATTAATTTATTATTTTTAAACGACCATTAATAATTTTAAAAAAAATTAGAAATAAAAAAGAGGATAACTTGTCACTTCGAGGTGACAAGTTCCTTCGGATTCAAAAATCTAATTGTTGATCAATGGGTAGTTGTGCAACGGTCACTTGAAACTCGTCACTGAGGTGACGAGTTCTTCTTAATTTTTGCATTATAGTCGCTGGAATTTGGGTTATAAATATGGGGTTGGAGTTTTGATTTTTCATCAAACCCTAAATTCAAAAAAATAATGAAAATTTCAACTTTCTGTGAAAATCTCAAAAAATGGTTTCCCAATCAAACACGTTGTGCCTCGACAACGTCCATATTTCATCGATCGAAAGAAGAACGTAGTATTAGTTAGTGCGAGAAGACTGCAAAAGATTTGTATTTACGAAAGATGATATATCTTCAGCAATCCGTTCTTTTTCCAGTTATATTTGTATGTGGCTTCAAGGTGTACCCGGCGTTGATTGAGTCTCTGATCAAACGTTGGTGGCCTGAGACGTACACTTTTCATTTTCTGAGTGGTGAAACGACGATTACTTTGGAAGACGTTGCTTACCAACTCAATGTTATTGTGAATGGAGCCCCGTGGTGAGTCGTAACAATTACGACATTAGGACGTTGGTCTACAGAGTTTTGGGAAAGATGTCACCATCCGAGTTCATAGATGGCTATCAAGTACGGATGACGTGATTGGAGTCTGAATTCCAAGTGATCAACGACTCTACCGAGGAAAATGTTATTTTTACGCCGCAAGCATATCTTCTCCAATTGATCGAAGGGATATTGTTGCTGGATAAATCTGGTAATTTGGCACACACTTAGTATCTTCGAATATTAAATGACTTCATCGAGTGTCGCAATACCAATTGGGGCTTGTCGATTTTAACTTTCTGTACTGGGAGCTTTACAAAACTACAATTGTTGAGCGGGGTCGAAAAGTCGATGTAGCAGGTTGTATAATATTTCTACAATCATGTACTTTTTTTAACTTTGTTTTTAAATTTGATTAACTTAAATAATTTTTATCTCTTTTTAATCTTTTCTATTTTTAAATATTTTAGATGGCACCATAAAGTAATTGAGACGAAGTTGTCGGATGCCATTACAAAAGATATACAGATGAAGATCAATATCACAGGTCGTTATGCGGTATACATTTTTTTTTATAATTTTTTTTTAAAATTTTAAACTTTATTAATTTTGATATTTAATATTTACAGTTTTCTTGACTTTCGTATACTGACGACAAGATTTACCCGTTATTGTCACCACAATTTTTTAAGGGGTTTGATTTATGGTGTGTCGTGACGTCGTTTTTACATATTGCGATTGCTAAGAACACCTCCTCGGTAAGATGAAGACGGCGACGATGACGATAAGCCCATCACCATATTTCGAATGTGGATCTTAGAGTGTGTTAAGTACATCTCCTCAGCAAGATGAAGAAGACGACGATGACGATCAAGGCCGACGACCCCGGCATACTCTACGAGCCTCGCACCATTATCATTCGACTACTTCTCGACATCGTCAAGAACTTAGAAAATATAAATAAATTTTATTAGTTTGTAAACAATGTTATTTTAATAAAAATTATTATTATTTTTTAATTATTTTATTTTTAAAATTTAATCCGGGCGAACTCGACACATCAACGTGACGAGTTCCATTATGATCGTTGTACAACTACCCGTTGACCAACAGCTACAAAACAATTAGTTTTTTAAATTCGAAGGAACTCATCACGTCGAGGTGATGAATTCCCCTCTTTTTTTATTTCTAATTTTAATTTTTTCCAATAAGAAAAAAATATTTTTTTATTGAACTCGTTACCTCAACTTGACGAGTCCGTTTAAAAATAACAAATTAATGGTCTACGCGGGAATCACTCATCCGGATCCATTTAAAAATAATATTTTAAGTAACTGGTCATCTCGAGGTGATACTGTAGCAAATGTCGTAGATCCCTAATTAAAATCTGGGGATGGGTAAACCCTAAATTTTAAATTTAAAAGCCTTATTGGGTCAAAAAAGCCCAGACCAGACAACTTTGAACCCAGAGACTAGTTAACCCATCTTAAAATAACAAATTGGGTTTAAATTTTGGACCCGAACCCAGTCCAAGCATACAAGGTTGAACACCTCTCTTAATCCTTTAAAAACAGTCGAAATGTCAACATCCAATTGTTATATATTGTTACCTGATTGAAATATTCAGTTCTACTACTTTGAAATTTCATTTTTCTCACTTTATTTATACAATTCTTTCTCTTTGGTTTTGTTGAAGAAGAGTAGAATGCAAAATAACAAACAAATATCAACTTTAAGGGGAAAAAATACACATTGATTTCTATGAAGTATATTTTCAAGTTTCCATATCTAGACAAAATTGTACAAAAAATTATCAGTGAACCAGTGATTAACTAAATGAATCAAAGAATAATGCTTGTACATATGCACATGTTGTGATCATGAATACATGGATTAAAACAGCTTGCTTGCGAATTCATCAATGGGGATTCCTTCTATACCAGAGCAACTGGATTTTTTGGCTACGTCTCTCAGCTGCGTTAAACTTCTTCCCAATTGCAACGCCACCTTCATTTCAAACAACTCCCCGTTTTCTCTTTTACCCAAGTCACCTTCACTCAATAGATTCTTGCACATGTTTGAAGAAGCCAGCGTTGTTCCTATACATCTCAAACACCATACAGACTTGACCACCGTTCTCCAAAGCGTTAACAGCTGAAGCTAAAGCTCCTGCAACAGCTGCCATTATTGCTGCCCAAGGACCATTGGACGAATCCATAAAGGCAGATCCTAAAGCTGCAATTCCAGTCAGAATTGGCCCTGAGGCAGCTAAAACTTTGTTCATCTTCAAAGCCTTGTTGCCTAGTCTCTCGTAATCTTCACTGTCTTTTCTCTTAATCACCTCAACCACTTATCTCTTTTCGCTCCATCCTTTGCTTTCAACGACTTGTTTGTTTGTTTTCTGGGATTGGACCTTAGGCCACCAAACAGCAGGCTCTAAACTTTCTGGGATTTTTTCAAGCATTACACCTAGTAAGGAAGAGGGTAGGCTTTATCAAGGGCCAAGACCTTCTCCATAGCATTTTTACGTCTTCTTTGCTTGGAGAGCCAATAGAAAGTAGGGTTTCTATTTGTCTCTAAGCTGCTTAAACAATCTTGTCGCATTACGTTGCTCTTCCACAAGCTGCGAGGGTTGGATTTTGTTCATCAACACCAACATTCCCGTGGCTGCAGAGAACAAGAGAGTGGATGCAACCTTCAAACTGAAAACAGAAACTCCAGCGCCGCCGGTTGCCATAACACCAGCCATGGTAGCGGCGGTGAGAGTGATCGTGTTGATGGAGTTAAGAAGAAGGGTGTTTCCCGGTGTTGCCCGATGTTGTTGTGCATCTCCACTGTATCGGCAATGGACTCTAAGATAGCATAAAGTTGTATGGTAGCCATTTAAACCGATGAGCTTTCTTCAACCAAAGGTGTCTCAATAACATTCTTTTCAAATGGGATTGTGTTGAAAAGCCCATCCTGGTATTCAAATCCACAGACAACCCTTTCAGGGGCGGATGCACTAAGCCCCTAGCGGCCAAATTCATCCCATTATTTAATAAAAAAAGTGAAATTTAATATAATATGTTAAAGAAAAATGAAAAAAAAAATTTGCACCCCTGTTATTTTCAAGAAAAGAAAATTAAAACTTTGGACCCATTTATAAATTTTTAGATCCGTCACTGAACCCTTTGGTTGCTACTTTTGGAACCGACAACCTAATGGATGGAAGCTTTGGCACGGATAGAGCGGCACTGATCTGATTTGAAGAAGAAGAGAGTAGAAAATTAGAAGCTCGTAAAGATGACTGCATGGACGGTATTACTTTGTTTCCCATTCCGAGTTCTATAGTGTAATAGTTTATATATATTAATGTGAAACAGAGGAGCCCTCTGCACGTACATATATCCCATAGAACCTACCTGAATGAATTTGCAGTTCTGGCCAGTTGTGGGGTGGATAAATCACCAATATGTGCCTTTGCAGTTCCGTGTCATTTTCAGTAGCCTCGTTGCATTTTGCTGGTAAATACTTTGCTTCTTTCCCTCTTTACTTTCACCCTTCAAAATATATAAATTCAGTGTTAAGGTGATTTTTATTCCTGCGAACTTCATTTTTCAGGGGAATATTTCTGAACCTTCGAGCAAGATCTATGACACTGCCCAAGGCTGCACTGCCCAAGAGTAACTGAACGATTTGAAACCTTCCACGTGCTTGGATTGATTAAATACTATCACGTTCACATTCCATATCATAATCTCATTTTAATCTTTATGTAGCTTGAACCTTGTTCTGTTCAACCATGAATTTTCATATCCTTGATCTTAAGTTCGCTACTTAGCTAAGCAATAAAACTTCAGAATCTGTTTTTTCTACTCGGCCTAATATTATTTCACTTGCTAGGAAACTGGTATCCATTACATTCAAGGCATCCCTGTGTACAAAGTTAGGACATCCATGCATTAAAACATGATAGCCAGCCACAAAAGTGAGAACTCGGAATATTTGTAAGTCTTAGGGTCGTTTGTTTACTACTGAATGGAACCATTCAGTGCTTAATGTTGAACCGTTCAGTATTCAGCATGTTTGATTCTCACCTCTGAATGAAGATTATGCTGAATGAAACAGCACAACGCTGCTGAATGATTCAGCATTAAAGTACATTCTGAATCATTAAACACCCGGTATTTTACCATAATACCTATTTTTTCACAAGTTGTCTTATTAAACAATCATATCTTATAATATAATAAATCATTATGGAGGTAAAAATGAAAATATTCATAATTCAGATTGTACATTCAGAACCATTATCAAACATCATTTCACATTCAGAGCCAATTCATACAAGCCTTTGAATCATTCAGGCCATTGAATCATTCAGCGCTTAATCATTTTATTTTATCAAACATCCCCTTAGTCTTAAATTGGAACTGCACCAGATTTTAGCTTAAGGTTCAACGTTAAGTAGCGTCTCACTTTACATTGTAAACAAAGCTTTGCAGCCTCAATGGTGCAAATATTGTCGGATTCGTGGTCCCAAGGAGAATAATTCCAGCCTATACTCTCATGATATGATCCACATTCCACGGGTTGGGCTATAACAATTGTGAATTGTAATGTCCTTATACAATGTTTTCTAACATGATAAATTAAATATTAGTGCACATCTACAAATTATTAGTCTAAGAACTATGTCGTTAAACAACGAAACCATGGACATTATACTGCAGCGTCTCGCATGCTTGTCCTTACTTGGAATACATAATCACATGGTGAACATGTGTTCTATTTTCACATGGCCAATGCAAATTAAAAATGAGATTGATAACAAAAATAAAATGGTGTTTTTATCACACCCACGTGCTATCATGTGGTAAAACTCGATTACATCTAAGGGAGGGTGTAATAGGTGATGGGATGGGCAATTGGGCATATGTAAATATAGGGTAAAATCGAATTATCTGACCAGAAATAAAAATGTCGATGAAATTTTACAATGCTCTCAAAAACTGGTTAGGTTCCTTGTCTGTTTCCTTTATTTCCTTGGAAGAAGTTTATAGAACCTAGATTCATTAAAAGAGATTGCAGCGTGGTAAAAGGTGGATTAAAAAAACACTTATCATTAAAGTAATTTAAATTCATACATAAGATGTAAAATACATATTTACATGCTGCAAATGAAGTTAATTTATGCCTACTCTCATCTCTCTCGCTGTTAGTGGCTAAACTGTTTTGCCCACTATTCTTTGTGAGATAGTAATCAACCACTATTTCATAATCCTCGCTCAGCCTACTTGTAGATTCATCGACGTGTAAAAAGTTATGGTCCAGTTTGTTAGGTAACAGTTCCACTTCCAAATTGACATTGTTCCTCACTGTCACCCAATTTTCATCGTATTCCCAACTGGGTAATTTTGATGACAAAACAAGATTGTCTTCACCCAATTGTCGGATCCTTTCCATTAAAGACTTGTTGGAAGCAATCTGAACTGTCTCCAACTCTTCAACGGAGTCCCAGAAGTGTGGGTGCAGTACGTTGTTGGGTGTCTCCGATATAGAACCAACGGGTTCCTTCGATTCCTTTACGAAATCGTGCGAAAGAAGTTGCGTTGCCGACCATCTCTCGGCAGGGTCTCTCCTCAAACACTTGCTTAGAAAATCCCTTGTCTGTTTCGAAATCATGTTTGGTATTTCCAGGGCATCATTTGAATACCCGATTCTGTACAGTGCAGAAACAGGGTCGCCAACATCAGGCCACGGTGCTCGTCCGGTAGCCATCTCGATTACCGTACATCCAAGTGCCCACACGTCAGCTGAGAATCCTTGTTGCTCGCCACGCGCCACCTCTGGAGCCATGTAAACAGGGGTGCCAGCAACCGACCAAGAGGCGCCCGACGTCCCATCAGCTCTCCTGGCGCAACCCAAGTCGGCGATTTTCACCCCGTCATCGGTGACCAAAATATTCTGGCCCTTGATGTCACAATGCACTATTCGTCGAGAGTGCAGGAATTCAAGCCCGAGTAAAATCCCACGAGTGTAGGATCGAACCATGTCCTCCTCAAGGCAACCACCGTGCTTCTGAATTGCATCGGTGACGGTGCCACTAGGAGCATATTCCAGGAAAAGATTGTATAGAAGCTTACCATTCTCGGACGAAATGACACACCCTTTATATGCAACAACTTGAGGGCAGCTTAACGTACACAAAATGCTCTGTTCCTTTCTAAGAGATTCCGACTGCGAGAGCTCACAAGACTTAACAGCAAATAAATGACCGGACTGGTCAACGGTGGCTATAGAAACGGTGGCAGTGGAGCCGCGGCCAATGGTTCTGCCACGGGTCCAATCCATTAAGCTTGGAAAGGAATGTGAAAAACGAAAGTTGAGTCGGGGAATATGGATGGTTTGGTGGGTAGTGGGTACTAAGCATTTATACGCAATTTTTGGTTGCTAAGTTTGGTAAAGGTTCAGCTCTAATGCGAAAGAAATAAATGCCTCCTTAACAGCACAATTTGTTTTGTGGCCAATGGGCGGCCGCCGTTTCTTTCCATCTTGAAACCAGAGAGTTCAACGTGGCAAAAGGAGGTTGGACTAAAAGCTTGGGCGGCGGCTCGCTTACTTGTGTAGCTTAGCCATGAATCATACTGTTGTATGCTCACATCACATGAACCGCATGCTTAGAGAATTAGAGTGCCGTGCTAGTTCGCACAGTGAGGTCCTTTGGTTCATGAACATTAATTAATTACATTAATCTAATCCCTAGTACTTGACTTCATAGAGCTTCTGTTTGATTAGCTACCACACTTAATAATGATAGACTACGAAGAAAACTATTTTTACATATCAAATGGCTCATGAACTAGTTCAAGTTATCCATTGAATATTAAATTTAGGCTTCATGATGCTATTCGCCCTTCGCTTGCAAGTTCTTTTTTACTCATTAGCATGTGAAAGTGTGAAGCAAAGTACATTGTTTTCTTATATGTTTAAACTTTGAATTAACTCATGTAATGTCTACCTGTCAAAAACATGGTGAAGGTGCCGCGTAGCACTCAACCAATTGATGACAGGTACCTAAATAATTAGATATGGTTAGTTACATTGCTTGGAGTAATATAGGTGCAAAGGCAAAAGGGGGTTGGTACAGTTGGAATTTAGTTGAGAGAAGGAAAGAGAGCAACTTACCCACCAGCCCCCAAACCAACCTTTCACAATCACAAAAAATGTCATAAGTTGGTTGGTTTTGGCGCATTTCATGGCTTCCTTTCCAAGTAAAACACAATCGGAGCACGTGGCAGCCACCAATTGAACTCCTTTTGGCCAATTGGTTGATTCACCTTTCCGTAAAAAAAAAAGGTTGGGGACCCCGCTCTGCTTTGCCTACATATATGTTGCATCATGCATTATCTGATTGTGGCTATCATACCAATTCCCTTTTTCTTTTGGCGCACATACTTGTTCCTTATGTGTTCAAAGAGAAAGTTCTAAGGAATATAACTATAAGGTTCCCACTGCCATACCAATTGCCTAAGCGTAAGAAATGGATATGGAATCCCAATAGTTTTAAAAGCAAGTAAATGCGGTTTCCCAACATATTTATTAAACACTGGCCTGTGCTACAGAGCAAGGACGAAAGTGTTTACAACACAGCATGGTTTTATGTTGTAATAACACAATAATGGAAGATGGAAAGTATTAAGAACTGAGGTCCCACATGGTAGATATTTCAATAGTAATGGCAGCTCACTGTCGACTTGAACAAGGAAACAATAACGCATGCACACATTAAAGTAGTTTGGTGTCTTAATTGTTCATCTCTGGGTAGTTGAAATGTGGGGGTTAAAAACCAAACACAAAATAAATGATATTTAGAGTTCCATCAAGTTAAAGCATTCGCACACTTTCAATATTACTATATTAGCAGTTAAGGCTGATATTCAATATGGTGAACCAGAGCACTGATGCTGTAACAAATGCCCTTTCTTAATCATAAATTTTTTATACTGTTGGAGTTTTTGGGCCAGTCACCCCAGGGCTGATGACATCAATATCCTAATAAATGTTTCGAGATTTATCACCACCGTTAAGGCAAGCCTCTATGTCCATGTGAATGGTCCAAAGAAGACGGTCCACTAAGTATCAATCTAGAGTACTCGCTTTTACTTGGGCTTGGGGTGTTTATACATTGCCCCACTTAAAAACTACTTGTATTGGCCCATGATTAAAAGGATGTAAACAAGTCAAGTTTGAGTATTGTCGAGATCAATTCGACTCAAAAAGTTTACATTTAAATTTGACTAGACTTGAAAACTCGTGAGTTTAAAATTTTCAAGTTTAACTCGAACTTGGAATCAAAATTTAAACTTGACTCAAGTTTGAAAAAAATTATGCAAAACATTCTTAGACTAAGTTTGATTGAAGCTCGAACTCGAATAAAATTCATTTAAATCGAGTATTGATTGAATTTTGACCGAATCAAATTCAAATAATTTTACTATACATCTTGTTTAATTTATAACCCTAAGAAATTAGAAACGTTGAAAGTTGATGCGCCGTGGAATAATCGAACAGTCATCTACAAGACAAAGCTGGTGTTAAAACCACTGGTTTTTCTTCCACATTTGTCAAACATAAACGTAGGGAAGTTACATTGTCAAGAGGTGATGTGCTGAAAAGCCGTGAACAATAAGTATTAGCTGTGATGAAATCACTTTGGGAAATCATACACATGTGCCTTTGAAATCCGCCGAAACTTTTGGGCAAATCGGAAGAAACCGAAAGGCACATGAAAGTTTCCCACACAATTTCCTAGTGAAAGGAAATATGGACGGGTGAACTTGGTAAGTTGAAAAAGGTAGTCTATAATGGCGGACCAATCCCTTAAAATCTGTACCACGTGTGTGAAAGGTATCTTGGTATACCTTATAAGAAGTAATTCGTGTGGAAATTCATTCCCAAGAGTCCATCGTTCACCATGAAAAGCCCATATATGGCTACCCTTTTCTCTTTATTGCAACTGTCATTAAAACATGTTGGGGGGATTGGTTCACTTCCCTCGATTAGAGAATTTCGATAATTTTAAACACTATGAAAAATATATCGTTGTCGGATGGGTTAATAAAAATCCAAATTTTGAGTCAACTATTTCCAGTCTTTACTGGTTGTCGGTTTCTCTATTTATTGCTTATATTAATATCACTCCTTATCTCCTACATAATCGAAGGTATTACTTCTTTCAAATGTTTATCATGCATCTTCACCTGATTGATAAACGTCAACAAAAACCTAATCTCGTAATCATAGTATTTAATTAATTAATTAATAAAATACTTCCTAATTGGAGAATTCCGACATGAAAACAAGCATGAAAACATCAAAAACAGGTAGCTTTTCAAATCTTTTGTCACATTTAATATTTTTCTCTTTCCATGTACAAATACAATCACAAGAGGACTAATGTGTAGCAGTAATTAAGTTAATTAGCTGTTTGTTTGACAAGTCAACAATGACCGCAACTTCTAACTTGTTTTTACCCGATGAAATAATAATAAAAGGGTTAAATTATCACTACTTTTTTTAAAACTTATTATTACTTAATCAATCCGAAGGGGCTACCGTCAAATGCATATGACCAATGAATGTGTGACAAGAGAAAGCAGACGTGTATAATTTTATGAATTTTATATCGTATTTGTATCAATTAGATTGAGGATGTGTGTAAGTTTAATAGGTAATTGACAAGTGTAGAAGTAAAAAGTTATATTTGTTGTGAGTAGTAGGTGATAGTTTGAAACTTTACTCGCCCCGCATTTGCTCACCCCATATCCATCCACTCACTAACTATCTATCATATAAATTTTGGATCATTATGAATTTAGGTATAATTTTAAATATTATTATGTAAATATTAAGATTTTTTAGAAAATGACTTGTAATTTAACCAAATGTTAATGTATAAACATTTTTTGAATTGAAATATATCATTTCTCCTATCTTAAATTGGTGGGTATAGATGAGTACTAAATAAATTGTGGATATCTAATTAGGTAGTAGGCGTCGTAGGTGTGTGAATAGATTTGAGAATGTACATGTTTAGGTGGGTGTTAACTTAAAATTTTACTCGTCATGAGTGGTGAGTAGGAGATATATACAAAAAATATTAGGTGGGGATGAGAAAAGGGTATCCGCAACCGTCTTATCCATTTTCCTATCCCTATGCGTGACTATCGTCAAATTTTCAGGTCACCAAAAGGGTTTGAGATTAAGAGATACCCGTTTGAACCGCATATACGAAAACCTTTAAAAATAAAGAATAATTGTATCTGTGATTAAAAACAGAAATTTGATAATAATTGAGTCACTAAACATGTTATTTAGCTTAATATTTATCATAAAAAATTTATAGATAAAGTCGTTAATTTTATTAAAAATAAAATATCTAAAATTACAATAAAATATTTACTATTATAACTATAAACTAAATTTATAATAGAATATTTTTTATAATCATTAATACAAGAAATTAATCCATCAAGATCACACAAGCACAAGGAAAATGTTTAAAAAACTTAATCAAATAATCTCAAATGAAAAAATAGATAGAAACATATCTAATCGCTTCAATAAATGAACCACAAAAGTAGATCAAACTATTAAAAAATCATCGATAAACTGCTAATCAGAGTCGAATAACATGAGAAAACTATCCACATATGTAAATCACATATCCAATCCAGTTCGAGGGTCTAAAGTAAAAAAGATTATCATAATAACAAATAAGTATGATCTTGATCAGTCATTTCGATGTTAAATCTAACTTTAATAAAAAATAATAATAAAATAATAAGAGACGTATAAAAAAATATCATAAAAGTATATATAAAAACTAAAAGATAAAAGGAAAATTAAATATGTAATTAAGAAAATAAAAGGAAAAAAAACAGATGGCCACTAAGATTGATGTCAGTACCTACCAACTACAGATCAAGAAAAGTTAAGCGGCTATGTTTAAAAAGAAAATGGTTATTATAATTTCACAATAGATAATTAGGAAGGCTTTAATTTATTATAAATATGTTAATTTATATTGTAGTGTGAAAAGTAAATGTAATTATTCCTTGATGCAGCCGTGATAATAATGGTCATTAAGAATAAACATGAAAATTTATTCGTAAATTTTGATATGATATTATCTTATAAAGTCAAGTTATTACATAATTGAATATTTTAAAAAAATAAAATTTGGATTAGATATTCTAATGATAAAATCAAATCAAATCAGGTGTAGAAACAAAAAAAATATCTGACATAAAATAGTAGTATAATTTCTCTTTATATGTTAGGATAATTATTATAATGTATCTCTTAATATTTTTTAAATTGCCTCTATTTTTATTTATTTTTCATATTTTACCGAACAGAAAATAGAGATAATTATTATAATAGTTGTTTTATACTTTTCATTATCTTATATTTTAATAAAAATAGAAATAAAATGTTTGTTTATAATCGAAAATGATTTTAATCTTAAAATACAAATAGCATGTTGAATCAAATTCAATAAAAAGTTTAAATTCTTTTGTCAAACAAAAACTCGACCAAATTCTTCCCTGTACATAATAGTCATAGAATGGTTGTTTTGTTGGAGCCCAAATTATAAACTTTTTTTTGAATATGTGCAGTAAGTATTTTTTTACTCATTCTAGTGTATAATGTTTTAAACGTTATCATTTTAGGTGTTTAGACCCTCAACAGTGTTAATTCTTTCGGTTAAGTAACACGTTTCACAATATGATGATTTAAAAAAATTATTTAAAATTATATATATTTTTAAAAATAAAACACAAAAATTTTGAAACAACCCCAAAACTTTAAATACCTTGATTTCAACCTCTAAACCCACGTCACTCGCAGTTCTTTGTCGTCGATGAAACTCCACCTGACCTCATGTAACATCTTCAATACCGGGTTAGTGACTAAATTGTAAAGTTTAGAATTTGGTGACTAAAGTAGAAGAATGAAATAGTTCAATGATTTATTTTGAAATATTACCTAAAAGATGTTAGTAATTATAAGGTGAATTGAAGGGCAAAAGGGTCATTTGCAAGGAAAATATTTAAATATGATTATATATTAAACACGTGATAGGGAAGAGGAAACAAAATGGTTTCCAGAATTTTCTTCATCTTTCTTCTTCCTTCACGCGTAAAAACCAAGAGCCAAAGGTGAGTTTTCTGATTATTGAGTTTTTGATTAAATTTAAGATTGGGTTTTGATTATTAGATGATAACTAAGCTTAAGGAAAGCTTACGTTATCTTAAAATCAAAATATGATGGAGTTAGGAGGGATTAAAGATTTGAGGTTCTTGGATGAAATCTTGGAATAAAGTTCTTAACTAGAATTGGAAGTCAAATTTGACTTGTCATCAATCTAATTAAGAGATATGAAGTAATAAAATTGGATTTGGAACATGTTAGAAATTGAGTATGATTCTTGAATTACATATGGAGAATAGGATTTTGATGTTAAAGAGGTGATTAATGAATAAAAATGAGTTTGAATATGAGTATGTAAGTTAAGAATAAGAAAGGGGAGGATGTATGAAGTAATTAAGCTGAAAATAGTGGATTTTCAGCATAAATTGGATTTCTGGGCAAGTGTGCATCGGTACACATTCATTATGTACCGATGCATCAAGGGTAAATTTCTAGAAATTGTTCAGTGTGTATGGATGCATCCCTTAACAGGTGCATCGATGCACTCACCCCCAACCCGTATCCGAGTCTGAGGTGTCACATTGACTTTTCAAAACATTTACTTGTATAAAATAGTGAGTAATTTCAAATTTTTATACATATAACTTATTCATACATTTACAGAACCATTCAGAGCTTATACAATATATATTCTTTTGAATACATGTCAACTAGAACTTTATTTATTAAAATACATATTATTCACCTTTCTTCTGATATGACCTTTGGTAAGGAAACTGACTTGTCCTGCTCTACATTGCTCTTTACTCTTCTCACTTTGGTAACCTACGTGTGAAACAATCACACGCTAAGTCGTTAACTTAGTGAGGTAATAAACATATAATGAAAACTATAACTTGTAATCATGCATGAACAATTACTGCTATCACCTCATACCCAAACATATATCCATTCATATATCAAATCCACACATACATATAATTATCTTCTAATCTATCATTATCATATTATTACCATTCATATTTCTATTATGTTCATATCATATATCTTATAACTTATGTTACATATGCCTGTAATCTTATGACTTATTGTTAAGAAACTCAAATAAGAACAATTTCTGAAAATTTACCCTTGATGCATCGGTACATGATGAATGTGTACCGATGCACACTAGCCCAGAAATTCAATTTATGCCCGAAAATCAACTATTTTCAGCTTAATTACTTCATACATCCTCCCATTTCTTATTCTTAGCTTACATACTCATATTCAAACTCATTTTTATTCATTAATCACCTCTTTAACATCAAAATCCTATTCTCCATATGTAATTCAAGAATCATACTCAATTTCGAACATGTTCCAAATCCAATTTTATCACTTCATATCTCTTAATTAGAATGATGACAAGTCAAATTTGACTTCCAATTCTAGTTAAGAACTCTATTCCAAGATTTCATCCAAGAACCTCAAATCTTTAATCCCTCCTAACTCCATCATACTTTGATTTTAAGATAACGTAAGATTTCCTTAAGCTTAGTTATCATCTAATAATCAAAACCCAATCTTTAATTTAACCAAAAACTCAATAATCAGAAAATTCACCTTTAGCTCTTGGTTTTTATGCGTGAAGGAAGAAGAAAGATGAAGAGAATTCTGGAAACCATTTTGTTTCCTCTTCCCTTCCACATGTTTAATATATAATCATATTTAAATATTTTCCTTGTAAATGACCCTTTTGCCCTTCAATTCACCTTATAATTACTAATATCTTTTAGGCAATATTTCAAAATAAATCATTGAACTATTTCATTCTTCTACTTTAGTCACCAAATTCTGAAACTTTATAATTTAGTCACTAACCCGATATTGCGGATGTTACACCTCACCTCCCCCGGTGACCAAAACCTCTATGAAATTGTGATTAATCAACGACGAATCAATGTTTTATACTCCGCAAATCCTAGGATTAAATTGTGATCTCACACGACTCTGACGGTTAATCGGTGACAACTACGATAGCATATGACTAGGTGGATGGCAGGACTACGTCGACGATATTGGTTGTGGCCAGAAAGGCCAGTGATGGTGGGTTAAGTTAGGATTTGGGAATTTTAGTTATTTTGGAGATTTTTTATAATTTAAAAACTATGTTTTTTTCAGAGACGAAAGTGAAATTTTATGTTAGAGGGTGAACTTGAACTTATAAAATTCTAAAAGGGCAAACTTAAACTTAAAAAATTCTAGGAGGCAAAAACAGATTTTCAATAGAAAATACATAGAAAAAACTAAAAATATAAGGTAATTTTAAAATTTTAGAGGGCCACTGCCCCCACGCGCCCCTCGGTCCATCCCTGTTTTTTAATAAATATAATAATATTTTAAATATTTCTTTAAAATTTAAAATTACCAGATTGTGACACTGTCGCTTAACGGAGAAAATTAACGCCGTTGACGGCTAAGACACCTAAAATGATAACGTTTGTAACGTTAGGTACATTGACGTGTTAAAAAATACGTTATACACTTATTTAAAAAAAGATATAATTTAATCACTTGTTTTGATATTTAGACTTGTTGGAATTATACGATGCTAGAATTTGTTTAGTAAAACCCCATCTCCCTATTTTTGTTAAATATCATTTGATCTTTTCAGTCATGTTATATGTATTTTTTAAAATTAAAGTAAAAGAAAACAAAATATTGTAGTTTAGTCTTATTTTGGCCTTTAACATTGAGCCACGTAGGGACCTCCTGATAGTCAACGAAAAATCCAAGTCAAATCTGTTTATTATTCTCTAATGATGATTTTGTATTAGTGTTTGGTTTTCGAAATTTTGGATAGTTTAGTGGGAATGGGTGTTGACATTTGACATTCTCTGTTGCTTGCTTAATATCCCAAGCAACATACATTGTTAAGGTCAAACCCTAATTTTAATCCTTCTTTTGTGTTATTATTTATGATTTAAATTTTTAAGTTTTAATTTGATATGATTTGAAACTCATACTTTTATAATTTGAGGTACAACAAATATAATAATAAATCTGTATTATAATTCCCTACAAATTTATAACTCACTGTTGATCCCTCATAAATAATTGTTGCTTCCTCTTTGATTATATATACAATAAATAAATTGCTTGTATTTAAAACTATTTTAGATTATATTAAATACATATATTTAAAAGCTGCAAAAGTGGACCGAGAAAGTTTCGGTCCGAGATCACTAACGTGGGTTGTCGTTGTCGATCTTTGAAGCACAAGGGTATTTTATTACCTACAAACTTTGACTCCTTATCCAATATTTTGGACTGCGATAAACCCAAAAAAAATACAAAACAAAACAAATAGAATGTATCTTTCTTTTCTTGTGATATATGATTAGATTATAGGATTAGTCACTTTTATTTAATATTTTATGTACTTCATTTTATCAAGTTTTAAAAAATAATTTCGGTCACTTATGTTTTCGTTTTATTAAATTATGATCATTTGAATGTTGATTGTCTTAATTTGATGATCATAGATCAGGAACGAAGTTAATATTCCAACTAAAAGGAGAAAACTATAATAACTATAAAAAGTGAGGGGAAAGAAGTATAATTAATCATGAAAAATAAAGGGATAAAATCAAAATAAACTAAAATTGAAAACCCTGATTTAAAATTTAACCATATATTATTTTAATAATAAAAAATTAGAGGGAGCAATGACCCTTAGACGGAACATAATTTTATCTCTATCATAGACTGTCACATTAGCATCATAAGTTATCATGTCAATATTATAACAACTAATGATTATTTATTTAATCAAAAATTATATTATTTTTTCTCAATCTAATAATTAGATTAAATATATAATAAATTTATAAATAACATATTTTTTATAAAATAAATTAAAAAATTAGAGTGGAAATGAAAAAGAAAAACTACATGTAATATAGCAGATTTTTTAGTCAAATTGTAAATGACTTTTTCCTACCGGTAAACAGTCAACGTATTGAAACGTGGGAGGGTGATGCAACATGGGGCCAGGCCGACGACAGACCAAGCCACGGCTGCACCCGGTCGCCTGTCATACGAGACCTAATCTGTAAAAATGGTTGAATTGGCTTTGAGATCAAATGACTTATTTGTGCAATTAATTCATTCGAGTTTTGTATGGCATTTTTAAATTTGGTTGGTATGACATGAATATAGAAAAATCGGTGTTAAAAAAATCGGTGTTAAAAGAATTATTGTTTTTTTAAGATTTTAAGTTTGAATATCATAAATATCAAATGAGATTAAATTTAGTATAATTTTAACTAGTTAACAGAAAATGATCTATCTCTCCAAACCGTCGCCAATGACCAACAACAACATCCCTCCTACTGTCATCAAATAAGGATTGTAATCCAACCCTAACTTGAGCTCATATGGACTTTATGGCATGCCAATTGTATTCAAATTAACTTATCACATACGAAACTTATCTTGGCAACCAAGTAACATAGTTGAGCATTAGCTCCTTATCATGTCATAACATAACTTAATCATGTTTGTATATCGTATTTTAACTTACAAAGATTATTACTTGGACTTAACATACCACACAACATAAGTGTATTAGTGTTCAAAGGAAATTATCTTAATATATAACATGTCATCCATTGTTCTAATTGAACCCAATAACAAACATTGATGCATATGGTAAAATCATAAAAAAATTATATCCAAATAACATCTCAACATTAATCAAACAACTACACTCAACAAACTTTTAAATCACCATACTAATCTGATAAGCGTGATTCTCCTCTCTTATTAAGAGTTCCCACAATCAAATACATGTTCAACATAGAATCAAATACATGATTTATCAATCACACATTGGTAACATAATATATCAATTTACAAACAAACATGAAGACCTTACTCTTTAAGGTGTTAAAATACATGATTTATCAATCACACATTGGTAACATAATATATCAATTTACAAACAAACATGAAGACCTTACTCTTTAAGGTGTTAGACTTTGATGTTCCAAAGTCCTAAAAATCATGGAAAAATCACCATGAAACTTAGAATCACTTCTATTACAAAGGAGGACCACTAAATTACATAAATCCTTATTTTTAGGATTTATGAATCAAGAACACTTGGACTCTAAACATAACAAAATTAGTATCAAAAGAAAGCTAAGATCAATGGCTTACCAAATATGTACTTGGATTTGAAAATTAATGGTTAGATTGCAAGAAATTGATCTTTAAAGGTTGAAATGTTTGATGAACATTCATCCATGGTGAAAAGAAAAAGTTGAAAACAAGTAAGATATTTTCTCTCTCCCCTTGGTGTTCACATGAAAAACAATCCAAATTTGATAATAAATATAAAATTTTCTATAAAAAATGGTTATAAAATTTCATTTCATGACACATAGGTGATGAATAACCAACTCCATGATTTTGGAAAAACTAAAGCTTTGGCCCTTTAATAAAAATATGCACATGAAAGGGTTTCCTAACTTTACTTGCATTCAAAGATACTAATTTTACAATTCTTTCATTTTAGTCCTTATTTCAAACATTTCAAGATCAACCTAATTTACTTAGGATTTATTCCAAATTTAAACATCTTTATTCGAAAACATGATTAGAATAAATAAATATTCTGATCATCAAAAAAATTACTAGACCAGTTTTAGGGGCGTTACAAGCAAAGAGAATGTTGTTATCCCTAAAGATCTCGAGTTCAAATAACTACGTTTGTAAGGTGTGTATGCGTCAGTGATAACTAAAAAATATTCTAAACAAATAATACATTATAATCACCCAAACTATTTTAGAAAATATTCAATTAAAACTAATAATTATAATACACTATTGAAGTGCATGTATCTTTTTAATAGTTAAAAAATGGCTTAATATAAAAATAAGTATTACTTTTCTTAAATATGTGTCTAATTGTTTCCCGATTAATCTAGGTGTCTAACGTTACAAATATTATCATTTTAGGTGCCCAAACCATAATTGCCGTTAAATATGGGTATTTTCTTAAAAAACCCAAACTTTGAAAATCCTAAATCTAATCTATATACCCATGTCAACCGTCGACCTTGCTATTGTTACTGTCCATCGGACCTCCACTTGGCCACGCCTCCTCCCAACACTATTTTCCCAATGAAGAGCCACTACAATCAGAGCCGACATGAGTTGAATCGAGTTTGTTGTTTTGTCGAATTTACCGTTAATATCATCGTCAGTGTGTGTGTTTTTGAGTGACTGTTTAGGGGAAAATGATCTTTGGGTAGAGGCACGTTCGGGGTAGCTCGTCAACGATAATGACAACCAAAGCAGCAGTCGACGTGGGTATAGGATTGAAATTAGGGTTTTTAGTTTTTAGTTTTTGTTTTTTATATTTCTGAAAATTTTAGGTTTTTAATAAAAATATTTTTTTATTTTTTTTAAAAAAATTAAAATTATCAAAACGTAATATGTGTCACTTAACGAAGTTTTTAACGGCGGTCACAATCAAGACACCTAAAATGATAACATTTGTAACATTAGAAACATATATTGAAAAAAATAAAGTTAAACACATATTTAGAAAAACGAGATAATTTGGATACTAATTTTCATATTAAATCTTAAAATTTCAATCATTAAAAAATATCAATACTACGTCCTCACTATAGCAATAAAATTATCAATAAAATTATATATAAATTAAATATAATAAAATTCAAATATAAAATCTCAATTTTTGAGAAGTTTAACCTAAGTCTATGCCCGAGTCTCATTTGGTTGAATTTTGGAACAAGGTCGATCACAGATCCTCTCATTTCCGTCGGATAACATTTGGTTGTAATTTTAACCATGTGCTATCCTACTTTATTTGCTTTTCCTTTATATTTTTTTCTTTACATTTAAAAAGTAGGGAGTCCAAATAGGGGTGTAAACGAGTCGAGTCGAGTCAACTCGAAAACTCGTGAGCTTAAAATTTTTAAACTCGACTTGAACTCGAAATCCTGAACTGAAGCTCGTGAGCAGCTCGAAAATACTCGAAATGAAAACAAATCTTAAACTTAACTTGATTGAAGCCTCAAACTCAAACCTAAACCTTAAATACATGAAAATCTTATTGTATTTTAAAAAAAAAATCAATACATAAATATTAATATTATTAATAATTTATTTTAAAAAATAAAATCTTAATATATTATATTTTCGAGCTGCTCACGAGCTTTTCGAGTCGAATAACAAGTAGCTCATTTCGATTCGTTAAGAACTAGAGTCGAGTCCATTCGATCTGAGTATTTATCGAGCCTTAATCGAGTCGATCTCGAATAGCTCGCGATCTGTCCCGTCTCATCTACCGCCCTAAGTCCAAACCCTTTCTTGACGCAACCTATTGTTTATTCTAAACTTCCAATACCCTCTGCTCTCAACCGCTCTCTATTCTTTTTATTTTCCCTTCTACAAAATTCAATTATTGTTATTAATAAAATATAAGTTAATTCAATTGATCATATATTTATTCATATTTTAATGATCACCAATTATTTAATTAATTTTTTTTCATTTTCTAAAAGAAAGAATGCCATACCCAAAACATTTATTCATTGGATCTATATGTTCTTTATTTCTAAAATTGTTAGTATGTAGTAGTTTTAATAGTAAGAAACATTAGTCTTTTTAGATTTTAAGTGTAGTAACGATGCCCGTGAATTATATGTACATTATTAACACATTACAAAGTTATGAATAGATATTATTTTATAATCTTATAATATTAAAAAAATTGTTAATATTTATTGGTCAAAACTCAAAACAAATGATATGAAATAATGGCAAAAGGAAAGCGATGTGTACGTTTTCCAGTGATTTCACTGGCTGCCTTGTCCTTTCTATATTTGGTTTGTGAGAGGGGTCAATTTGCCAGATCTGACGCACAATCTGACGTAACAATCATAGAAAAAAATACAAAAATTATAATACGTTGTAGCTAAACCCGGTCTACGTTCCAAACCCTTTTTAGTAGCGATCCCATTGCACCGGTAGAAAGACTTTCACAAATCACAATACATTTCATTTCAAACGCCTTCCCATATCTCACGTTTCAACTCCTGTCTTTCTTTTCTTCTTTTTTGGATCGAAAACTTTGGTCTTCTTACACTTGTAAATATATTTATGGACAAAGGATGGGGGCTTACTCTCGGTAATTCTGATCCTGTATCTGGTTTCTTCCCTAGCAAAACCAACTCCGCCAGCGCCGGACCTTTCTTCAGGTTAAAGCAACAGCCGGACATGTTTCAGTTCCCTGTTAGCCTTGCTGGTTACAGGGAGGATCACCGTGGAACTTCCTCTCCCTCCTCACCTGCCTCTGCTAACAACCGCCTGGTGGTCGATGAGGTTGACTTTTTCTCTGATAAGAAACACAGGGTTGATGATGATAACAAAACTAGTACTACCGTCACCGCCAAGAAGAAAACTTCTCACGGAGGAGGCGATCATTTGGGTGTCAATGTAAATGTTTTTTCTTCTTCTCATTAATACCATTTTCTTTGAGTTTAGAGTTGAACTGAATTATTGATGACGATGTGTGTTTCGTTTATGTTCTAACTGTAGACCGGGTTGCATCTTCTCACGGTTGATGGCGGGGTATCATTGGACACGGAAGATAAGATAGAAAAGAATGAGGTATGAAGATGATTCTAAAAGTGAAAAGTTGTTATTGTTTTGGTTCTTTAACTTTTTGAATCGGTGGCGGCAAGCTAGCATATGTGCACTCTTTGTCCACTGAATGATTTTTTTCCCACTTTAATTCAGCTGGCGGAATTACAAGTGGAGTTCAAACGTATGCATGCTGAAAATCAGATATTAAGGAACATGATTAGTCATGTCAGCAACAACTACACCGCTCTCCAGATGCACCTTGTGACCTTAATGAAGCAGCAAAGAAATCCAGGACCCAAAACCACCCAAGAACATGAGGTAATTTTATTCTTCTTTTATATATATCATAGGAACTGTATAATTTTGATTCAAATCGGTGACTTAAATATGTTTAATGGATTCAGATTCAAGAAATAAAATCCCAAGTGAAGAAAAATGAGGTGGTAAAGCCTACACAATTTATGGATATAGTCTCATATTCAGGCACCGCCGAAGCAGATGAGATGTCTCATCCTTCATCAGAAGAAAGAACACGTTCAGTGTCTACTCCAAACAATGTGGAAGTTGCATCACAAGAAAGCCCTGAATCTGATGGCTGGGGTCCTAACAAAGCTCAAAAGTTGAATCTTTCTAAGCCGATCGAACCATCTTCTGATGCCACCATGAGGAAAGCTCGTGTTTCCGTTCGAGCTCGATCGGAAGCTCCCATTGTATGTTACTGCTTCAATCATTAATTGTGATCATCATCCGAATGATATGAAGTTGTTAAATTGTTCGGTTGAATTGATACAGATCAGTGATGGATGTCAGTGGAGAAAATACGGACAAAAGATGGCAAAAGGAAATCCCTGTCCTAGAGGTTATTACCGGTGCACAATGGCAGTTGGTTGTCCTGTCCGTAAACAAGTATGTTTCCATTTTTTTAGTTGCTTAGATTTCATTTCTCGATTCTCAAGGCCTGGAACTCATTAGTAGTATTCATGTTGATCAATTATCAGGTTCAACGCTGCGCTGAAGATAGAACAATCTTGATAACAACTTACGAGGGCAACCACAATCACCCACTTCCTCCAGCTGCCATGGCAATGGCATCAACAACAACAACAGCTACAAGCATGTTGCTTTCAGGTTCAATGGCCAGTGCAGATGGGATTATGAACCCCAATTTTCTTGCCAGGACAATCCTTCCATCATGCTCCTCGAGCATGGCATCGATTTCAGCTTCTGCTCCGTTCCCAACTGTAACATTGGACCTTACTCAATCACCCAACACTCTACAATTCCAAAGACCACCACCCCAATTCGAAGCCTCTCAATTGCCTCAAGTTTTTTACCAAGCACCGTATAATCAGTCAAAATTCTCAGGCCTGCAGTTGTCTTCGCAGTTAGGCCACCAAGTTCCTCATCCGCAACTGCAGCCTCAACATCCCACCCTGGTTGACAAAGTAAGCGCCGCCACGGCTGCCATCACCAATGATCCCAGCTTCACTGCCGCCCTCGCAGCTGCCATCACCTCCATCATTGGTGGTTCTCACCCCAATAACAGTAGTAGCAACACCTCCAACAGCAATAAAAAGTAATGCCATCACCAGAAGCTTAGCAGCAGACAATAGATCAGTAGGGTTTCCCACCGGGAATTTACTAGAAACAACTTTTTTGTTATACCCATTTTCCCCTTCCTTTTGTTTTTAGTGTTGTTTAATTGTGGATGAGATGCGGATTACATGTTTATATGTTTTCTTTGTACCTTGTTGTTGGGGAGGACGGGAGGTGTTAGGTCATGTACACAAACTTGATTCTTTTGTTATTGTTGTTTCTGTGGAATAAATCCGATTCAGATTTCTCAAGTACACCGAAAAGCATGAGTATAAATTCATTTTCCAATGCGTAATGCTCATCTTGTTTGATCCAATTTTTTAACTCGTGTTTTAATTTTCACCACAAGATGGAATGCAATATTTACAAGAAAACAAAAGATTAATCTTGAAGAGCAGAAAAAGAATGCAAGTATAATTCCCATAAGAAAAACAAAAAGGAATAATTCTCTGAATCTACGTGGAATATTATTCAATTTTGTTTTAAACAGTCAAGTACATCCCCACCGTTTAACACGTAAATCATTTGCGTTAAAAATTATTTGATGAATTCGGCTATCACGTTATTCATAGTCTAATTAACTAGAGTCGTAAATTTTAAATAATTACTCATTTTTTATTTAAATATAATAAAGATGTGAAAATTCATCACAAAATATATATATATATTTAAATATTATTGACTAAGACACAAATGACGTAATGAGTGGACCATCTAATGATTTCTCCATTTGCACCGAGGACAACCGAGACAGTGTCCTTTAGCACGAGATTCGCAGGCAACAACTTGTGCCCATGGTTTTCAGAATCGGATCGGTCAGTAAATAGGAAATTAATCGTCAGTTCATTGATTTAACCGATCAAATAAATTAGATAGGTCGGAAAAATCGGACGACGTCATAATTAATTAATTATTTAAAAAAATTAAATAAAAATATAAAAAAACATTTAATAAAAAATAGTTTTTTATATCACAAGTCATATTCAAAGCTAGTTATAACCTATATAAGTTAAAAACCATAAAATCAAGTGAAACAATGATTCAAATCAACTACAACATAATATTTAAGGTAAAACATATTAAATAATAAATATAATTATATAATTATAATAAAAAAATAAATTTAGGGCTAAAAAAATCATAACAAACGATGTCGTTTAGTTTAATTTTTTTTAAAATAAATCTCATATGGCTAAGAAACATAGAAGAGCATCACAAAAGTCTAAAGAGTAAACATATGATAACAAAACAATCTCACGTGGCTAAGAAACATAGAAGAGCATCTCAACTGACTTCTATAAATAATAGAGACAATTAGACATTCAAAATCATGGAGCCTTTTGGTGAGCACAGAGCGAATTATTCTTTCGCTTCAATCGAGCTCGAATTTCAGGCTTCAATCGAGCTTCTAATTTTTTTTTGAGTTCGAGCCTTTTTGAGTTCAAGTTTCAATATTATATTTCAAGTTCGAGTTGAAGTTGATAATTTTTAGCTCGTGAGTTTTTGAGTCGAGTGGAGCTTACTTTTAAAGTTTTCGAGTTCGAGTCGAGCTCAGTAATACTCGAGTTCGACTCAGCTCGTTTAACAAACGACGTTGTTTGATTTAATTTTTTTTAGAAAAAAAAAACAAAATCTGTTTTCAACCGGTTCATTGTCCGGTCCGGTTCGAAATGTTCACAGCCGGTTCAACAATTCTTTTTGATTAACTAGTAGCAGTTTAACCGGTATAGAATGAACCAGACCAAATAACGTTTCTCAATTAAACCGGTTGAATCGACCGATCCGATTTTTAAAACACTGATTGTGCCTGAGATTATCATTATTTTTCTATATCGGTTGTTCCGAGTTAGCGGTCAAATTTGTCCAATGAAGAAGATGTTGAGTTGTTTATTTATTGGAGGAGCGAGATACGATTGTTGACTTTAGGACCGTGCTGCCCATCCCATCCCATCCCGTTGGATTGACATATATTATCCAGTCCTGTCCTGTCGTGTTCCATGGAACTTCGTGGTTGGCACCGTACCTCATCCACCGTACAATTTCTCATACCGTTTCATTATTTCTTTCAACTTAGAGCTTGCATTTTGGAATCCCTCACACCCCCGCATCCTTCCATGTGAACCCGCCAGTTCTCTCCTCTTTAATGCATTCAACGGACTTTTATCATGTGTGAACTTGCTTGTTTGCATTTTCTTTTCAAGGATATTTCCATGCTGTACTTGGCTCATTTTTCTATATGTACTTGCGCAAAGGGGAAACTTGTTTTTTATTTTACCAATTTAGAGATTTGCATCATAAAGAGTACTATATACACCATTAAAATAAGGTGAAGGTGAAGGGGAAGGGACTTATTCGTTATTGAATTAATCACTTCTCCTTGTTCCATTGGATTTGTTCATCTTAATTGTATATTAGTAATATAATATTCTCAGTAATTTGTATAAATTAATTAACATTAAGAAATAAGAATGTGATACATTCAAGCCGCCTAACTAATGGTGGTAGTATAATTGGCATTCTTTCAAATGGTGTGATAGGATGCATGGCTCTGATGAAATTATCATCGTCACGAGAAGTAATAACTAATAATAATGTCTGAAATTGCGTGCACGAGATAATTAGTTTCAACTTTATATAACTGAAGTTAGAAAAATAAAAGGCAGCTGTGACATTGTATAATTTCAAGGCTGTTGAATGTTGCAAGTTTTGATGAGAGATGAGGAAACTAGATTTGTCTTTTGTCGTTAATTTCTCTGTATGTATTTCCCTGTCATTTCCTCTTATTTTTCCTCAACTCAACATCTTCCACCGCCATTGTTTTATACGAATGAGGAACGTGTTGGAAAACAAAAAGATGACGTGGGGATAAGTCGTAACAAGTTGTGTTTCTTTAGCTTAATTGTATTTTATCAACATATGCAATTAAACGTGTTAGTAATTATGTTGGTATCTTAATTTACTACAGCAAAACATGTATTTTGCGGCGTTTTTTTTTACCTATAGCGGCGTTTTTAAGCGCCGCTAAAAACACATACGGCGTTATGACAAACGCCGCAAAAAGCGCCGCTGAAAATAGCGCCGCTAAAGTTAACGACGTTCTTTTTAAAAAACGCCACAATAGGTTACAACATATAGCGGCGTTTTCTGAACAAACGCCGTAATAGGATTTGTTATTTAGCGGCGTTTGTCAGAAAAACGCCGCAATAGGCGTTGATGTTTAACGGCGTTTTTTCTAAAAACGTCGCAAATGGTTTTGAGATGTAGCGGCGTTTTACTTAAAACCGCCGCAATAGGTTTTGATATTTTGCGACGTTTTTCCCAAAAATGCCGCAGTAAGTTATGTTTTTTAACGGCGTTTTTATCGAAAATGACGCAATAAGGGTTGAGAATTAGCGGCGTTTCTAGTGCAAAAACGCCGCTAAATGCATGGTATATTGCGGCGTTTCTAGTATACAAACGCCGCTAAATGTTTAGTATATTGCAGCATTTCTAGTTTGCAAACGCCGCTAAATAACACATGATTTTTCAATTATAAAAATAATGCTTGATTACCCCAAATCTATTTTTTCAACATGTTCCATTATCCAACAAACAAAACAACTATAACATTAAACTCTATATCCATAACAAACAACATCAAATCCAATATAATAAATATAAATTTTCATTAACATAATATAAGTTCAGTTAAACAAGTTTCAATAACATTAACAGAATGCTCATAACATACATAATTGAGACTACGATGGTGGATTCTGAGGTTGCGTTTTCTGTATCATTAGCATCATATCATTGAGTCGTTTTTCAAATTCTTCACATCTCTGTTGATATGTTGCTTATCTCTGTGTTGCCGCTGCTTCTTTCTCTGCTTCCACTGCTGCTCTCTCTGCTTCCCTTGCTTCATTTTCCGCTTTCAAATTTTCCGCTTTCAAGTTAGCCATTATTCTATTGTTTTAACCATAAAGATTAGGGTTTATCGATATTTGTCTATCTTGGGGGGACTTGATTTGTAATTTCATGAAACAAATTAAGAAATCGTGAGAAACCAGAGTATAAATACATATAAACAACCAATATAAAAAGTATAAGATTAAACCCTGAAAATATTTCAAAGCTAAAGTTCAAATTATTCAAAAAAAGAAGGTTCAAAGAAACAAACCTGGTTAATGTTCCCTAAAACTCTCTTAATGGAAAATACTCAAGAAAAAAACAGTAGAGAAATGCCAAACAAAGGGTCCACAAATATAGTATTCATTGGTTAGGAGAAATAAAAATCCTGAATTAACAAACACAAATGCAAATCAAACATAAGTACAAGACTAACATTAACAAATTTAAAATAAAACAACTGTGTATATCTATACAAATGTAAGATCTTCTTGCTCAACAACTGTGTATGTATATAAATACCACAATAAAAAGCTCTTGTAGGTTAGTTTGTATGTTTTTCTTTAAAAATTTAAAATAAATTGTGGTTAAGTTATAACGCTTCTGTTATAACGAAAAGTAGCTTCAAGCTCTAACATTATAGGTGTTCTGGATGAAGCCTTTACATCAACTTATTCATTCAGTTGTTAACTAAGTATAAGCAGTGTAGGTTTACATCTTCATTAAAATCAGTGTTGCAATAAACCTTTTTGCAGAATCAGCTTCTAGATGTTGCATTTAGCTTTACAGTTTCTATCAGTCGGAAATCATAGAATATATTGAGAAAGTGAAAACATGTATATGGGAATAAAAAACAGTGAAAACTGGTAACCATCTTTATCATGGTATGAAAAAGTGAAAACATGTATATGAGAATCAAAAACAGTGAAAGAAAGAATAATCCTCATTCTTCAAGAAACATTTACAACATTAAGCACTATCATAATTAAATTAATACAACGGATTAAAAGCTGCCACTGAAAGTTAATTCCTTACCTAACAGGTAATATTAAGAGACAAGAAATCACATCAATATGATATCAACGATCATCCAATAAAAGTAAACAAATGATATATGTAGCCTACACCACAAGTTCAAAATTTTTGAAGCTTCAAGTTGATTTTGAAACCTGAAATCGAAGCAAAATCCAAGCTTCGTTTCTCATTGTGTATCCATGTTTTTTCTTGTTTAAAGAAAAGCCGTGTGATTTAAATTTGATATGTTCTCTCTTCAGTTCCAAAATTATGCCTCATCAATCTCAGTGAATTTAAAGCCAAAACTCAATTCTGCAAAAAACTCAACATAACCCCTTTTAACCAAAAAAAATTAAAGAAAAAACAGCTGATAAAGCTTAACCAAGACCCTACCTTCTCCAAACTATTCGATAAAAACATATATTAAAATTTTTAATAAGCTCTAAACAGGTTTATTAACTTGAAACAATTGCACCTAAGCCAGATCAATTTTCCAACGAAAAGTCAACGATAAAGAACAAACTTAAAAGGTTATCTTCAAATTGTGTTCAAGAAAATAATTTTTTAAAAAAAGTTAATTTCTTTTACACTTATAGCCATGAATTAGTATGTGTGGAACATAGGTGATCGATAGAGGTACTTTATGAAAAAATGACGAGTTGGATAGCATAGCTATTTACTGTGTTATGTCAATATAGATGCAAATGAACCGAATGAAATTTGTATGTCAAAATGCCTATACCGGACACTTCAAACAATGCCATTTTAAAATTAAATTTGTTCAAGTGTATATGAACTGAATGATTCTCTCTGTGATGATTAAGCTACCTATTTTTGATTTACACATAGTGTACAACTTTTGAATCTTCCTTCTTAGAACAATTAAATCTAAAACCCCTCAATAATATCTTTCAATAGCTGATCATGAGCAAAAACAAGCAACAAAGTTAACGATGGTAGACTATTGTAAACGAGTAAAACCAACATTTTGCTCAGTATTAGTAAAACCAACATTTTGCTATCATTTTTCAACAAAAACAAGTTATTCAGTTGAACAATGGAGAAAAAGGAACCTCTTCTCTTTTTCCAATAACTCAAAACCATCAAATGACACAACACATGCATGCATTTATACAAGCACTTCATGAACGAAAAAAAAACAAATATTACGATGTCCAGAAAAGAAAATGTAACTATAGCTTCATTCAGAACAAGAAACCATCATGTGAAACTACTCTTTGTCTTTGAAATTCCCATGGAAGAACACATTGGAAAAGGTGGGTATTCTTACTTACCAGATGGAGTCTGAATAGCGCAAAAGAAGTGGAGGTCCCTGCGGAGAAAAAAAATATGGCGATTAGAACAAGAAAATGCTCGAGTGGAATTCCATTTGATAAAGAAACAAAAAATTCGTAACTTATAACATTTGACCTTTAAATGCCCCCTTCTTCTTTTTTACAATAATATGTTTTTTATGCGTTCCTAGATTTTCACCTTGTCTTGGCATCATTATCAAAATCTTTTTCTTGAGTTCTTCTATAAATAATGAGACCCTTTCCTACAGTGTCAAATTCATCCATAAGGTGCTTCTCATACGAGGATAAAGAGTTCTAAACTTTATCAATTGTGAGATACTTACGATGTTAAAGTATGCACATAGATGAATTATTAGATAATTATAATAAGGTAATAAATAATATCAGGAGCAGTAAGGGAGCAATTGGAATAGTATTTCTCCCTGAATTAGCAAATAGCCCGAAACTGATAAGGGAAAGAAAATATGGCTCGATTCAGAAAATCCAAGATAAGTTCCTAACAGAAGCAGAACAGAAGAAAAGAGACAGTGCTCAAAGAAGACAGAAAAAAAAGGAGAAGATAGCGGGCTCACCAGAACTAGAGGGACAAAGTTAAAATTTTCCAGGGCAGCTACGGTTCAAGCGACAGAGTTGAGGTTGAATATGACGAGCAGCAGCAGGAAATGACCCTTCAAGCAACGACGAGCAGAAGCAGTTGAGTACCGGCCAGCGACGATGTAGGTGGTGACAGATTCGAATGGCAATGGGGAGCATTTGTTTTCGATGAAATTAGGTTTAGAATGAGATTTGAAGGGGGGAAATGCTCGCGCAGGATTTAAGTAACAATTGCGGCGTTTGTAATACAAACGCAGCTAGAGTTATACTCTATTGGGGCTTTTTTTTAATAAACGCAGCTAATGTCCTTATATATTACGATGTTTGTGTCTAGAAACGCCGTAACAATTCAAATATATTGCGGCGTTTGGTAAAAAACGCCTCTATATAGTACACCTATTGCGGCGATTGTTATAAACGCCATTAATAAACAATTTTTGCGGCGTTTTTTTTAAAACGCCAATAAAATACAAATATTTTGTGGCGTTTGTAAAAAACCGCCGCTATTATACTACTCATTAGCGGCGTTTATATCTAAAATCGTCGCAAAATGTGTAATATATAGCGGCGTTTTTGGATACAAACGCCACTAAATACCTTTATTTATATAAGATTAACATATTTTAAATATTTCATTTCTTCTATACATAACCTAAAGTTACAACCATACATTTTAATTAAGACAGAAGTCCTTATGCATAAAACTACTTAACAACAAAATACATTATAATTTAGAAACATTAAAGTACTTATGCATCAACAGTCTTCACCATACATTATAATTTAGAAACATTAAAGTACTTATGCATAAACAGTCTTCAACATACATTATAATTTAGAAACATTAAAGTACTTATGCATAAACAGTCTTCACCATATTATTCAGTACAATTTAGTCTTCATTGCTCCTTCGTGGGGAAAGGACGTAGGAAAGTTATTTTCCTTGTTTGACGACGCATCGTTAAGTTTTTCCTCCGTGTAAATTCTATATGGAGAAACTCTTCATCCATTTCACCAAATAAATCTCCTACCTCCGGTTCACCAAGAAGACTCCTTGCGCGCTTCAGTGCTTCACTTGAAACAGATAACGACCCTCCACCTACAGTATAAAACTTGATTGGAGGTGCTTGGGAATTGAATCAAACATTAAAATATATTTAAATAGATGATATAAACGTTTACTTGGAGTAACAGTAGAGGCAACATCGTCTTCATTGAGGATCGATACTGCTTTTGCAATTGAAGATTCTTTCAATGCCACAGAGTTACCAAATTCGTTTCTAAACATAGGGTATTTATCCATTTCTCTATCATCATTCTCAATAAGCTTCGAAGATCCTACATGCGTACGATCTATGAAATTTGAGTGACCGTACAAAAAGGGAAATATAGCGGCATAAAGATTCATAGAATTTTACCTTCAAGTAGGAGATCAGCCATGGAAGGGTATGGAGCAATATGAGTTCCTGTCGAGTCATCATCGAGTTTCGACGGCGAAACCGGACCGATAGCCTCCCAGCGATAATTTGATCCACCGTCAGAGCAAAGACGCCACGTAGACATTCCGACGATAATTTCTCTTACTCAAGGCAAGACCTGTTCTTTTTTTTCTCAAATATGTTAGCTTTCTGGGTTTTCCCCATTTTCAGAATACCAACCAAAACAAAATTGAAAAAGATCATTAGTGATAAGAGGGATCAAACCGTGGAATTGTGTTATAGTTCGTCGGTGAGAGGGCCGATTTGGTCGCCGGGATAGACAAAAGATGACGTCGCTTGGAATCGTGTGAGGGTCGTTGTTGTACCAGAGAAGAAACTATGAGGGAAGAATAGTTGAAATGATTTTAGGGTTTGGGTAGGAGAAAAGAGAGGATAATATATTTAACATTTTACAGCGTTTTTAACAAACGCCACTATATCACATGTTTTTACGGCGTTTATACAAAAAACGCCGCTAATTTACCACTCTATTGCGGCGTTTTTGGTATAAACGCCGCTAAATTAACACTATATTGCGGCGTTTATCTAAAAACGACGCAAAAACTATTATTAATTGCGGCGTTTGTTGAAAAAACGCCACTATATACCATCATATGGCGGCGTTTTTAACAAAAACGCCGCTATATTTATACTCTATTGTAGCGTTTTCACAAAAAACGCCGCTAAAGTCTCAATTTGTGGCGTTTGGATTGAAAATGCTGCTATATGTAATACTTTTGTGGCGTTTTATCAACAAACGCCGCTAAAAACGCCGCTACAGAACAGTTTTGCTGTAGTGATTACGTACTGGGATGGAGCGGGTCATGGCTCGTGATTAATGAACGAGTCATCCTTGGGCTTCAATAAAAACATGAGGTTAGGGGTGTTTACTCGAGTTAGTCGATACAAATTTTGTGTGGAAAGTGTTTGAGCAGAGAGTGAGGAAGGCAGTTAGGCAAACTAAGCATGTTCAGAGTAGACCCAAAGGTAGAAACGTATACCGGTATCCAAGGTGCAAAGAGTGTATGTGTCATACCGATTAACACATTTCCGTTTTGTAACTTTTAAGGATGTTATAATTAAAACATGTAACATTCTTTGTTGTTTAGTATTAGTCTCAAATCAAACTCTGATTAACTATACATGGTTGTTTGGTATTGGGCAAACTTGTCTTGTTGGATCCTCGTTTGAGTTGAATGTTGAAAATGACTTTGGGAATTGTATTTTTTGGTTGATGTTGAAATTCAATTATTGTTTAATAAACATCTTAGGGTCAACCCATGTTTGCAAGAGAATAGCCATGAAATGCTGCTGTATCTCCTTCCATTAAAAGAAGTAAAAATGTTGATCTCTCTTCTGCAGAAGATAAACTGAAACTCATAGCCAGAAGAATGATTCTTTTATCTCTATTCGGTATTAACCCCGTTTGCCATGTTTTTACAATGAAGGAAAAGGGCTATATAAGTTGTGCCTCTTCGTAAGGTTGGGTGCATTTCTTGAAACAAATATAGTATCGGCACAACCTAAAGCCAAAGCAATCTTGGGTCATTCAACATTTGTTTTGCAGATGATTGAATTTTAGTGAGAAGAGCTTATGTGAGACACAAATGCGTAAACCAAGAACATGTGTCACGGAAAGAAGGGCAATATTAGAAAGCTTTTAGCGCAAATATGGGTTCAACATCAGAGAAACTACAAATGAAACCTCCCGCAGACTTAATCTCCTTAACCTACCACAGACACCGATGTCTCCACTACAACTCGTAAGTTAATAACAGCCACAATTCGGACAAAACACAACTTCTACGCTATACAACTCACACAACAACAGCCAACAATCTAAATCTGCATAAGGAATCTCTCCTCTATGCAACAAAAATTTCCCCATTGTTAGCTTATCTCTTTTGTCGTTTGGCTTCCACCTGGAAAAGATCACAAGAATGAGAAATCAAAGCAAAACCTCAAAACACTATATGTGGTGACAGTTTTATATCTAAACACTCACTCTAAAATTCGTATCTAGTCGGTGGTAACAGTCATGGCCTTGACTAGAAAAATCAATGCTAATCTTAAATATTTTTAAAGTATGATTCAGCAACATATCAAGAGATGTGGTAGACACTCAAACTTGATCTGACCTCAGGGGCTCATGGCAGTACACAGAAATAAAAGAACTAGCATCTTAGGGTAAAGCACATTCCCTCACTAAATGAACGTTCTATCCACTTATAATCAATTGTAACACAGATAACCAACATTAACTTTAGGGTTTCCAGTGACTGTAGTGAATATATGCTCTACGTGCCATTATAATTATTAGCGGAGGATGAAAATGTCTCTTAATTTCCCTTAAATTCATAAAACAAGCTACCTTGCAGGAAACCAAAAAACAGGTTTGGTAAATTGCATATGGGAGGATTAGTAAATATAGAAGGTCTTAAAGAATATAGTGAAAAAACTGGCCAAGCATCATGTGGATTTGGTAAAAAGAGATCTGACCTTTACATCAGATACTGGTGATGAATGAAACCCATTCTGTGACCTTTTGACATCCTCCTCAGAACATTCAGAACAAACAAAGTGATCCAGCAGTTTTGCTTCCTCAATTGTCATGCTCGCACAAGCAGGATGATACCTATAGGAACCATATTGAAAACATTACAAATATCTTAAAAGGTATCGGGCCATTAGCACCAGGAAATCATAAAACGAAGCATATAACACCTTACCAGTCCTTGCAGCCCTCACATTGCACCATGAGATCATCCGGGTTGTATGGCATCTCACATTTGCAGTACCTTCAAAACAGAAAAAACCCAGGGGCACCAAAGATTTGATACGATATTGCCAACAAGTAAACTAAAAGCCATATTTCACAAACCAACAGATCACAGTACTCACACGGCAACTCGGTCAGGTGTAAAGGCTCCAGTAGCAGCTTTATACTCGAACCTACAAAAGTAATCCTCAGCCCCAACATCCTCCAGCTTAGTGTAGTTCTTGAAAGAATGAACAATGCACTTCCCTTCAATGGTATGAGCACTCTGCACATCATAGTGGTCTGACAAAAACAGCTCCTTTGCTCCATGGAACTGTCTCCTTCCTCCAAGCGACTCTTCCGGACGATAATACCACCGTACTCGAACCTTCACATTGTTCCTGCTATCTGCTTCCATTTTCTCGATTCGTGCCACATACGGAGGCTTACCACTGTCGGAAGGACGCATCAGAACAAAATCCCCAACTGCAAAAGAAAAAAAACTCAAATTTCCACTATCAGCCATCACAAACTACAATTTCTTAACATCTATTTTACTCCCGTAAAAAAAACCAACACGTATATACATTGATGTTGATATGATAGACGCATATTCAACCCCTTCTGCAAACAAAATTACATGTATCAACACGAATGTATATGCATCCATTAAACCCAGCAAAATGTAAAACCCGACTACAAAACAGCCAAGGATTCACTTCTTAATCGTCAACACTAAATGCTACATGAAATTTTTGGAAATTTTAAAATTGATAAACACGAAATGTCGAGATCCGAAAATTCCCCCACCAAAGCTGCATTTTTTACGGCATACACGTATTTGTAGGAGTATATATCTAGATGAACACAGTACCTCCAACAACTTTGTTGGTGCCTCTGATGGTGTAAGAGTCGAGGTCCTTCTTCCCTTGTTTGGGCTTGGTAGCAGAAAACCCTGGTCTTGTTTTTGCCATGGAAGCTAGGGTTTTGAGGTGGAAATTTCAAATCTTTTTCTTTGAAAGGGAAAATGGAAAGCTTTGAAGAAATAAGGGGAGAACTGAAGAAAGATGGACAAAACCCTAAGACTTCCCGGTGGAAGAGGAAGAGTGGAGACAACTCATTCAAGAAGAAAGTACTATGGTTGTGGAGAGTGGAGACAATACAGTCAAGTGCTGGAGTAACAACCATTTTTTTTAATTCTACTTATATAAATAATAATATTGTGAAATAATCTGGACGGATCAATATTGGGGGAGGGGGGGAATTGTTTAAAGGAGACATGTACGCTTTTTTTAATACTGTTATTTTTAAATATATATATATATATATATATATATATATATATATATATATATATATATATATTACTTTCCAGTGAAGTTTACTAAAGAGAGGGTCATGTTAAGGTTCTTAATTAGGGACGTTAGATGATCAATGAAAATTATTTTACGGTGCAATTTTGTAGTAGAGCGTTTACGACATCAGAAAAGCACCTTTCTCAAGTGTTGGTCGGAGTACAGCTTCCGAGTCTTTCGTACCGCTGCTACTCGAAATCTTTATTTTGTAAGATCACTAGGGCAGTGAGAAAGATAGTGCGCGTGGATTATAATACGTAGGCAGGTGACCGTGGAAAGTTTGCTAGGTTGGCAATTATAGTGGACTTGAATAAACCACTAAAGTCATGTATTGGGATTGATGAAATTATTCAGAAGCTTGAGTACGAAGGGTTGAATCATATTTGCTACTCATGTGGTTCTTATGGTCACTTAACGGATTGATCTGTATGGTCCATGGATGGTTGTTGAGAAAAAGAAACGTGCACCGAAGTCTATCACAAAGTCAAAACAACAAATAGAGGGCTCACAAGGAAAGTCGGGTATGACCCGATTTGCGGTACTAGCAGATCATGAGAGTGAGGAAGGTCAAGCGAGTATGGAAGTTAATGAGATTAACACTTCACCAAATAAAACTGCTCGACAACCACCAAAGGAAATGAATAAAGGGGTCAAATTAAGTAGCCAAAAAGAGAAGAATTCAGTTAATCATTCTGCTGCGTTTTTAGCATCTAACCCAGAGAAGAAAAGAAGCAAGCTCTAAAAGAGTTGAGGGGGTGAATGTTGTTCCAACGTTGGAGCGTAACACTCCAAAGACATTTGTGCACTGTTTGGATCATGTTGCAGGTAATCACACAGCTTTGTCAATTGTGGAAAGAGGAAAAGATGGCAAAGGCAATCTTGGCATTAAAACTTTTACCCCCGCCAAAATAGTTAATAAGGTGTTTAAGGAGAATATACATTGTGGATCAAAACCAAAAATGGAGAACTTGACTGATAGTTCTTCAACAAATGAGTGGGTACAACAGTTCTCGCAGCAAATAAATGAAATGTGTAATCATGATGCTTCAGTCCTGAACGCTCATAAAGAGGCTAGACTGGTTGAAGCTGGTCTTATTAGTGACAATGACTCGATGGATGCCTTGGACGTGGACGGGGAACAGATGAGATGGTTTGTTGATCTGGTTCGAGTATTCTTTTTCTATCATTATTTTATGATTAACTATATGTTTTGGAATTGTCAAAGGGCAGCGAGTCCTACTTTATGTCGATTTTTTAATAATTTCGTTAAGGAGTTTAAACCAAGAGTTGTTGCGCTTATAAAAACTCGGATAAGCTGGAGGAAAGCTGATAAAGTGTTGACGAGGCTAAAATTCCATCACTCTTTTAGAGTTGAGGCTCAGGAGTTTAGTGGTGGCATTTGGATTTTATGGGATGATACGGTGAATCTTGAAATTTTGACTATCTCGAATCAGTTTGTTCATGGTCGTTTTTGAACTCTGATTGCCAAGAGTGGGTTTACTTCATTGCTGTGTACGCTAGTCTGGATAAAGCAATCCGGAAACATTTGTGGCCTTCCTTAATTAATCTTGATCCTGGGAATGAGGTTCTGCGACTTTTGGGAGGTGATTTTAACTCTATTCTCGCGGTGAATGAAGGACATGGAGAGCTCGACATCCAATCCGTGGCAGTAAGTTGTTTGCTAACGTTATTGATGAAGTTGGGGTCATGAATTTGGGCTTTTAGGATCCTCCATTTATGTGGTCTAGAGGCAATCTTCATCAGCGTCTAGATCAGTGTTTAGCAAATGGTAAATTAAATTCGTTGTTTCCATATTCTCATGTTATTCACTTAGACCGCTTGGGATCAGATCACAGACCGATTTTATTCCGACAATTTGTAAAGGTTAGTATTCCATCTAATCGTCTGTTCCAATACATAGCTACTTGGAATGATCACCCTCAATTCCAAGACTTTATGCGTTCGGTTTGGAATGGAGAACATGACTTCAATACAAATTAATGTAAGCGATTTTGTTGCAGGAGTTACAACTTGGAACAAAGATGTCTTCGGTCATATTAGGAAGAATAAGAAATCCTTGTTAGCTCGTATTCGAGGGATAAAAAGAGCGTTAAGGAGGGGCCATTCTGATTTTCTTTGTGATCTTGAAGAGAAACTCCGAAAAGAATTAGATATTATCCTGGAACAAGAAGAGAGCTTTTGGAGACAAAAAGCATGCTTGAATTGGGTTATAAATGGCGATCAGAATACCAAATATTTTCACGCTTCAGTTGTGGCTAAGCGTCGTAGGAACAAGATTACTGCACTTAAAAATGATATCGGGATTTGGTGTACTAGTGAAGAAGAATTACAAGATATGGTAGTGGCCTTCTTTCAACGCTTGTTCCAAAGTGAGGGAGGTAGAGTCGCTTATTAGAGGGGCCTATTTCCGAGGGTCTCTGTTGGTCAGTTGGAGGTGTTAGACCAGACTATATCCGACGACGAAATTAAGATGGCGTTCTTTGGAATGGCTCCTCTTAAATCTCATAGGATCGACGAAATACACGCAGCGTTCTACCAAAAGAATTGGGGGGTGGTGAGTAGTGCGGTGTGTCATTTTATCCGTAGAGTTTTTTAAAGGGAATATTGGTAGCCGGATTTCAACCAAACGCTTCTCGTTTTGATTCTGAAAATTCAGAGTCCGAAAATTATAAGTCAATTTCGGCCAATAAGTCATTGTAATGTTGTGTATAAAGCAATAACAAAGATGATCGTAAATCGTCTGAAACCTCTACTTCCTGTTTGGGTGTCAGAAATCAAACTAGTTTTATTCATGACCGATCGATTATGAACAATATAATCATAACTCAGGATATTATCATTCCATGAAAAGAAAGACAGGACATAAGGGGTGGATGACAATAAAAATAGATTTAGGGAAGGCCTACCTCTGGCTGGAGTTGGTTTTTATCTAAGATATGTTGATTGATTTAGGTATTCCTGAGGTCTTGATTCGTCTTATTATGCCATGTGTTTCTTCAGTGAATACTCGCATTATTTGGAATGGTACTATGACATAGTTTTGCGCCTTCACGAGGTATCCGATAAGGAGACCTATCACCTTATTTATTTGTACAGTTGCGGAGATGGCTGATGAAGTAGGGTATTGGAAATGGGAAAAGTTTGAGCAATTTCTTCCTCTGAACATACTACTGAAAATCGCGGCAAAGAAAGGCCCTTCGCATTAGTTTGGTATGGATGAAGTGAGATGGAGGTTGCGTGATGATCACAGATTCACGGTAAAGTCAGCGTATGAGTTTCAGATTGGTTATTCCTAAGATTCGGAAGATTTCGTCTGGGTGTGATCCAAAAGTTTCGTGGTTTACAAAAAGTTCAATTTTTTTGGTTGGTTAACAATGGTAGACTGATGACAAATTCGAAAAGAATGCGGCTCCATTTAACAAATGATGGAAGTTGTTCGTTATGCTCAGCATCGGTGGAAGACATTCATCATCTGTTACGGTTATGCCCATCTGCTTTGTCTACATGGGTTAACATAATGAAACCAGAAAAGTTACAAGCATTTCTAACGATGAACCTTCTTGATTGGTTATCTATGAACATTACGAATGCCAACGGTTTTACTGGGCAAATTAAGAACTGGGATCTTTGATTTGCGTATATACTTTGGCACATTTGGCTGTATCGCAATTTTGTTGTATTCGGATCGCAGCTTGAGGTCGACCGATCCATTTTAGAACGAAGCAGAGGCTTTGACCATGAATCTACAGCAGAGAGACTAAGCTTTGAGTGTAATCAACAGACCCCCATCCGGGTGGTTGAAGGTTAACTCGGATGGTTGCCGCCACAAAACTATGGGAATCACTTCATGTGGAGGAGTCGTGAGAGACCACAATGGGAATTGATTGATGGGTTTTACCAAGTTTGTAGGGATTTACTCGGTCTTGGAAGCAGAGATTTAGGGTGCGTATATTGGTCTATTATGTAATAATGACAAAGGCAAGCCAGTAGTTCAACCATGTTTTGCTAATAATTGGAGACATTGGAATATTACAGTTAACACTAACTTACAATTGATGGTAGTACATTGACATAGTGTAGATTTTGTGTAGCCAGCTTCAACTTTTCATTTATGGGGCCTCCATCCACCAGCAGAAGTTTCTTGGCATCCTCCATTTGGTTTACATAGTTCACAATGTTTTTGGTTTTGTGTGTAGGGACCTCCAAGTCCTCAAAGACAAGAAGCTGTTCGATTGTGCCATACTCATCAGTTAGGATTTAACACTCAATTAGCGCTGAAAAACATTGTTCTGAATTTAATAGTAAATCAGTAAAACCACACTAAGGAATGCAAAATAGAATGAAGAATACACATGCCAAATAATATTGACTAACCTTTCATTCAACGGCACGAGCAGACAATGCAATCTTCAGCCCGAGACGTCGAACCTTCTTATTCAATTTAAAAGCATGACTTCTTGGCTTAGGGCTATGCATAGTAGCACCACCTCGAAACTGTTATCAATCCATAAAATCAATTAAAAGACTTCGGAAAATAGTAGTTTAGCCCTAAAACTCATTAAATTCACACCGAAAAGTAGTCACCTGGGGACCACGCAGTGTTCCATACCTGGCTCGACCACTACCCTTCTGTCGCCAGGGCTTCCTACCAGTCCCACTAACCTCACTAATAGTGTTTGTTGAATGTGTCCCCTGTTAATCATTCATTTATCACTCATTCATGCTTAGTATATTGATTGCACAAGTGAGAAGAACTGTCTAATGCAATTTATATGGAAAATAAGAACCGGTATTGAGCTGAAAAAACATATGGCACAGTCTTGAAAAATTTCAGATTAGCATCAAGAGAATTCTAAAAGTGTGTTATTCCAGTATCCATAAAGAAGGATGAAATGGAACCTGTTGTCGTTTTGCAAGCTGCCATCATACAACACGGTGGATAATATCCTTTCTAATAGGCACATCAAAAACATCACCAGCCAAAACCATGAAACCATGGTCCTCATTATGAAAATTTGTCACAGGAACTACCAGGTCCTCATAAAGTCCTGTACCATAATAATATATTGAATTAAACAGAACACTGCACATTCAAACAACGAAATACCGTTGGCCTAATCCAGCCATTATTGAAATGATTACAAGCTGAACTCAGTTTATCCAAAACAAGCTGCCAAATGGAAGGCAATATAAAACCCACAGTGGAGATTCAGGTTCAAAAGTTGGCACATGCCAATGCCAAGATGATTTCTGGAGGCAAATTTTATTTTCATAACATAATTCATATATACCTTACTTTGAGCATCAATTTCTCATTCTATCACTCAACCGTTTTGAACATATAAAATACCGTTATAAAGAACTCACGGAGTAGAATATGAATCAATAAATTCATTATTCGATTCTCCATCTTTACAGTTAGAAAATATGTCTAAAATTTCCTAATTTCTCACTTTTTTCCAACATCAAATGCTTGAGACTACATTATATTTTCTACCAAAAAATCACAGAAGCAGGGGGAAAAAAGATTTAAAAAAAAAAGCCAGAAAACCAGATTGCATGCCCTTGTCCAAGTGAAAGGACCAAGCTTTTAATAAATATGATTTGTGGTAACATCGATAAGTGGAGGATCTGTATAGCTTCATTACAGCTCTTGGCAGAAAGAAATTATATGTTTCATATTGAACATCAGAAAAGGAGAAAGGAACCTTCAAGTAACAAACCGTAAAAAAATTATATGTTACCAAAGGAGAAAGGAACCTTCAAGTAACATCAGAAAGAAATTATATGTTTCATATTGAACATCAGAAAAGGAGAAAGGAGAAAGAAATTATATGTTTCATATAGAAAAAATATAGTAACAAAGGTGGCTTTAAACCAACCGCAAAAACTATGATTTTTAGTTTTTTTTTTTTTCATTTTCAACCGCAAAAAATTATAGTAACAAATAGTTGGATAATTAAATTCTACTACAAAATAACGACGAGTTATTATTAAATTGTTATTATACCAAAAAAATAATATAAAATCTATAAAAGAATAACAAACAATTTAAGATAAGAACAAAGACTAAATTGATAAAATTTTAAATATGAACGGTAAATTTATTGAATTATGATCAAATTGATAACTATATAATTTTTAAATTATTACACCATGTCATGTTACTATTATGTATAACATTTAACAATAAAATAATATATGTATAATAATATTTTAATCTAATATTATATTTGTAACTTTTAACATGTTTATTATTAAATCTATAATAAAATAATTTTAAGTTTGAATTTTAACCTTTCAATTAAGTCTAGAACGGACCGAAAACAAGAATAAAAAATTATAATGAGGTTACAATTGAGGATAAAAATAAATAAAGGGTAAAGAGCGTGAATGGTCCTCCGACTATAAAGTACTACTTTATTAAATCCCTCGACTATTAAAAATTATAAAATGATCACTCAATTATTCATTATGTTACAAACTCGTCCTTTTCCGTTAATAAACTGACGATATTTTGAGTTGAACGTTAACTTGTTGACTGTTATATGATAAAATTTGATCCCAAAATCTCAAACGATTATCACATCTCAGTCATCATATAACATCCAGCTTAAACAACCGTCAATTTTTCAACGAAAAATAACAAGTTTGGAACATAATGAATAGTCGAGTAATCATTCTGTAACTTTTAATAGTCGAGTGACTCAAAAAAGCAACACTCTATAATTGAATGACCATTTTGTAACTTTTAATAGTCAAAGGACTTAATAAAACCTTATAGTCGAGAAGTCATTTGTGTTATTTAACCATAAATAAATTACTTATACATTTGACATCTTAATTTGATTACTAATTGAAAATTTTTATGCTAGTTAATAAATAGGAGTTGTGAGTATCGACTTTCTAAAAGCACGATCTCAGTTTGGATCAAATTAAATTCAATAAATTCATAGTTTCATTAAACAAATTTTGATTTGATCTAATTTAGTCAGATTAATTGTTTATTATTGATGTAATATTTTTTTATATATTTTTAATTATTGTTTTGACATATGAATGATGATGTTATCATGATCTTATCAATTTTGATTTGTTCTAATTTAGTGAGATTAATTTTTTATTTTAAAAAGTTAAATTCAAGTTATGTCAATTCCATATTTTTCTGGTGTCATCAGATTGGATTTCAGGGTTAATATAAAATTTGATTGATCACATAAGACATAATATTATAATTATTTTTATATTCATAGATAAATGTAATGATACTTTTTTATATTTTATTTTTAATTAAGCTTTTATCTCATCTAATAAAATGATTATTTATATATCCAGTTAGATTTCAAGTCGAGTAATTTTTTTTATATCCAAGTTGAATTAGATACGAGTGAAAGACTTCAATCTTTGGATCAATAAAGTAAGTCAAAAATTTGATCTAATCCTCTGCCTGTTGCGGAAGACGACTATCGGATAGAGTAAAATCGTAACTGATAATTTGAGAAAATAAAAATGAAGATAAAAAGAGACACAAAATTTACGTGGAAAACCCCTAAATAAAATAGGGTAAAAACCACGGGCAACGGTAGAAGAATTTCACTATGAGAAAATAGGAATTACAACCTCTCTCGATCTACCAAGGAGAAAACAATGATAATTCTCTCTCGATAAAAAGGAGAAAACAATTCTCAAGAAACTCTCTAAATTCTCTCTAGTATTGGAAGAAAGCTAGAATGCTTTGGGATGGTTTTGAAGCTAAATGAGCTAGGGTATTTATAGTTGAAGCTTAAGGACTAATCTTATAAATACTCTAAATTTTAGTGACTAAATTGTAATGTTCCCATTTATCAATTTTCCACAATTGCTGCTCCACCGAATTAAGCATGTGCACTAAAATTTTTGCTTGATTTTTTCAATATGTTTGGCCACTTTACTTGACTTTTCAACAATCTCCCACTTGAAGATTTGATTAGAACAATCATATCTTCACACCATTCTTTCTACCTTGTACATTCATGTTGCTTACGTTTCTGACAGGCCACAAGAGGATCGACACCAGGTAAATTTATCAGCATTGATCGCCTTCGTCATGAAATCTGCTATGTTGTCTTTGGTATGGATCTTCTGCATATCTACCGTTCCTTCTTCCATCTTTTCACGAATGAAATGGTACTGAACTCGTATGTGCTTAGTCCTTGAATGAAATGCTGGATTCCTTGCTAGATGCAAGGCGCTTTGACTGTCGCAAAACAGAGAGACACACTCTTGATTGTGCCCAAGCTCCTCCAATAACATTTTCAACCAAATTGCTTCTTTACTGGCTTGTGTAGTTGCTACATATTCTGCTTCTGTTGTGGATGTAGCCACAATTGACTGCAATTTTAAAACCCAGCTTACAGCTCCACCAGAAACTTTAAACACATATCCTGTAGTAGATTTGCTTTTATCCAAATCCCCTGCATAGTCAGAATCAACATACCCATTGATAAGTAAATTTGATCCTCCGTAATATAATGCAACATTTGAGGTCCCTTTGATGTATCTCAAGATTCTCTTTACTGTATTCCAATGCTCTTTGCCTAGATTCGCCATGTACCGACTAACCACTCCCACTGCTTATGCAATGTCTGGTCTTGTGCATATCATAGCGAACATTAAACTTCCCACTGCTGATGCATACGGTACTCGAGACATATCCATCCTCTCTTTTTCACTGCTAGGACTCATACTGGAGGATAATTTGAAGTTAATAGGAAGAGGGGTAGAAATTGGCTTACAATCTTGCATGCTAAATCGTGAAAAGATCTTCTTCAAGTAATTCTTTTATGAAAGCCAAATCTTCCTATTACTTCTGTCTCGGTGAATTTGCATCCCTAGAATCTTGTTTGCTGATCCCAAGTCCTTCATTTCAAATTCCCTAGCCAGTTGTGCCTTCAATTCTTCAATATGATCTTTTTCGGGTCCTGCAACCAACATGTCATCCACATACAACAACAATATAACAAAATCGTTATCACCAGACCTCTTGAAATAAGCACAAGGGTCTGCATTAAGTCTGTTGTATCCAAGGCACATAATGAAGGAATCAAATCTCTTATACCAACACCTCGGCGCCTGCTTTAGACCGTACAAAGATTTGTTCAACCTGCAAACCAAGTTCTTCTTTTCTTCTTCTTCAAAACCTTCAGGCTGGAGCATATAAATATCTTCTTCAAGATTTCCATGAAGAAAAGTTGTTTTAACATCTAGTTGCTCTAGATGTAAGTTCAATGTAGTACACATTGCCAAAACTACTCGAACTGTTGTTAGTCGAACCACAGGAGAAAATATTTCATTGAAATCAATACCTTCTTTTTGAGCATATCCTTTAACCACCAGTCTTGCACGATACCTCTCCACTTGATCGTCACCATTTCGCTTGATTTTGAAAACTCATTTGTTACCAATTGGCTTCCTTCCTTATGGTAGTGGCACAAGGTCCTATGTATTATTTTTATGAAGGGCTTCGATTTCTTCTTGCATCGCCATCATCCACAGTGAAGCATCTGAGCTGTTTATTGCCTCCTGGTATGTTGATGGCTTACCGTCCTCTGTTAAAAGGCAGTATGCAATATTACCTTCTATAACATAATCTGAGTGCCAATTGGGACGTCTTCTCACACGATCTGATTGACGAGTTGTTGGAGCTTCAGAACTCTCTGGTTCTTGTTCATCATGTGTTGGTTCTGCTTCAGAAGAATCTCCTTCTTCAAACTCTTTTTCCACATGTATCTGAGTAGTCTCTGACTTTTCAGCGCTATCATCGTCTTTTTTTCTTTGTAGTTTATCTTCTACAAAGATAACATCCCTGCTAATGATCACTTTGCGGGCAGTGGGATCCCACAAGTGATACCCCTTTACTCCATCAGCATACCCCAAGAATTTGCATTTCCTGGATTTTGGATCCAGCTTTGAAATTTCTTGGGCGTTGTACATCACGTACACAATACTTCCAAATACATGGAGGTTTGAATAATCAACTGGTTTACCAGTCCACATCTCCATTGGTGTCTTCAGCTCTATTGCAGTTGATGGAGCTCGATTCATCAAATAACAGGCGGTATTGACTACTTCTGCCCAGAATGATTTTTCCAGGCCTGCGTCCCTCAACATTGCTCTTGTTCTTTCTAACAAGGTTCTGTTCATCCGCTCTGCCACTCCATTTTGTTGAGGAGTGTTCGCCACTGTGAACTGTCTTTTGATGCATTCTTTCTTGCAAAAGTCATCAAATTCTTCGCTTGTGTATTCTCTTCCATTATCTGTTCTGAAACACTTGATCAGAATCAAGTTCCACCCGCGCTTTGAAGTTTTTGAAAGTTAAAAACACGTCTGACTTCTTCTTAATAGGGTGCACCCAATATCTCCTGGAGTAGTCATCAATAAATGAGACAAAGTATTTTGCTCCACCTAGGGACGTTACTGGTGCTTGCCATACGTCAGAGTGAACCAATTCTAGAACACTTTTGCCTCTAGAATTTGATGTGTTGAATTTCAACCGGTGCTGCTTACTTGTTATGCAATGCTCACACAAAGGAAGTGATACCTTTGTTAAGCCTGGAAGTAGCTTTTGCTCTACAAGGACTTTCATTCCTTGTTCTGACATGTGTCCAAGTTTCTGATGCCATAACATTGCCGAATCTGAACTACATGAGGCAACAGAGGCTTCTGCTTCTACCAAAGTCTCTCCCTTCAGCATGTACAAGTTTGCAGTTATTTTTTCGCCTTTCAGTACCACAAGCGCTCCACGGAACACTTTCATGATTCCTTTCCGCGTTTCAATCTTGCTTGCATTATTATCCAATAATCCGTAGGATAATAAATTTTTCTTTAGGCCTTTCACGTGCCGCACTTCTCGAACAACTTTAATTGTTCCGTCATACATCTTCAATTTGATGGTTCCCACGCCAACGATCTCTAAGGCATGATCATTGCAACTATAAACAGATCCTCCTGAGACAGGTTCATAATGATGGAACCATTCTCTTCTTGAGGTCATGTGATATGTTTCTCCCGAATCAATGAGCCATATATCTGTAAATCGTTTTCTTCCTTCCACGGTGGTTGACGCTTCATAGCATAGAGCATCCCCATCATCTGAAGTGTTTACGGTATTGCCTTATGGATTTGAGTTTTTATTTAGACTCCAACAATCCTTCTTCAAGTGACCCTTCTTTCCACAGTGGTAGCACTTTAAATTCTTCTTGCTCCTCGACTTCGATCTACCATGTTTATGACTGCTGCTTTGGCCACGTTTTGTTGATCTCCCTCTCATCGTTGTCAACGCTTTTGCTTGTTGTAGATTTACTTGTCTGTCTTCCTTGTTCTTGCGCCGATTTTCTTCTTGTAGAACAGCAGCTGCAACGTCATCGAAGACTAGACTGGTGACATTACTGTTTGTCAAGTTGATGATGAGTTGATCGTACGAATCCAGTAGACTTTGAAGTAGAAGTTCAGCACGTTCTTGTTCTCCTATTTTACAGCTTAAGGATGTAAGCTGAGAAAATAAGGTGTTCAGTGTATTTAAGTGCTCCGTCACTGAAGTAGATTCTGGCATACGGAGAGTGTATAATTTCCTTTTAAGGAAAATTTTATTGTGCAGCGATGTGGCCTCGTACAATTTGATGAGATGATCCCATATCTCCTTAGCTGTCTTCTTCTCCTCGATGCTTGACAATACTTCATCTGCTAATGCTAGATGAAAGTTTGCCATAGCATTCCCGTCCATCTCGTTCCATTTGATGTCATCTGCGAAATCCACCGGCCTTTCATTGATAGCCGCTAGACACCCGTCTTTCCTTAGGATGGCCTTCATCTTCAATTTCCACAATGAGAAATTTCTCCCATTGAATTTTTCAATATCAAATTTCGTTGCCATAGCTTCTTCTACGGATAGCTCCCACTATTTCACTATCGTGAATAGTTCTCTGGAACCTTCAAAGAATGGGTAATAACTTCTTATTTTCTTATGTTGGAGGATCCACCTTTTGGTGGCAACCACAAAGACAATAAGCAGATATTACACACTCTAATCTAGCTCTTATACCAATTGTTGCGGAAGACGGCTATCGGATAGAGCAAAATCGCAACTGATAATTTGAGAAAATAAAAATGAAGATAAAAAGAGACACAAAATTTACGCGGAAAACCCCTAAATAAAATAGGGTAAAAACCACGGGCAACGGTAGAAGAATTTCACTATGAGAAAATAGGAATTACAACCTCTCTCGATCTATCAAGGAGAAAACAATGATAATTCTCTCTCGATAAAAAGGAGAAAACAATTCTCAAGAAACTCTCTAAATTCTCTCTAGTATTGAAAGAAAGCTAGAATGCTTTGGGATGATTTTGAAACTAAATGAGCTAGGGTATTTATAGTTGAAGCTTAAGGACTAATCTTATAAATACTCTAAATTTTAGTGACTAAATTGTAATGTTCCCATTTATCAATTTTCCACAATTGCTGCTCCGCCGAATTAAGCATGTGCACCGAAATTTTTGCTTGATTTTTTCAATATGTTTGGCCACTTTACTTGACTTTTCAACACTGCCACCCCTAACATAGTATATATTGTATCAATAAAAATGATAATGTAATATATAACATGACATACATATTATATCAATAATTAAACATACATGAAAGTATCGTATCATTATACAAATTAATTAATCATTTTTATATAAAAAGTTATTTGACCAAAATTGAGTTAAAAATAGTTAAAATATAAGAAAACGACTTTTATGAAACGTTGAAAAAGAAAAAAAATTAAAATTTTATATTAAAAAAACAAAATAGCATAAAAATACAAGGAGATATGATAGGAATGATCCCTCTAGGTTTTAGTGCCATTTTTCAACATATTCTCGTATCTTTTTGCTTTCTTCTCCGTTATTTCGGATTTAGAAAAAACCCGTGAATCTTCTTCTTCTTCTTCTAGCTAACATGTTCAAAGTTTCCATTAAAATGTATGGCAATGAATCTAATATTTGACCATAACAACCAATATTGTCACTGTCAAAAGTTGTTCATATCGAAATCTTCATATTTACTTCATCATATTCTTGATCCATGATTTTTCATAAATGATTAACAGGTGTGTCATAACCAATTTTTTAGGAAACAATTATGTTTTAAAAAAACAATTATGACTAAACATTCCAAAAAAAATCGATTCAAACAAAGTGTTCGAACAAAATAAAAAAATAGCAAAAAAATCAAAAAAAATGGAGGAAGAAGGAAAATTTTGATTGTTTGATTACGCTTCTTCAAGTGTGTTTACATTGTTGAAACTGTGGCTTGAAACTGTGGCTTGAAACTCATATATTTTACATCTATTGCCTTGACATTTAAACCCAATTTTTTGGCCTTATCCTTACCATAACCTAAGCCCCGTTACAATCTGATTAAAGACCCTTTGATTAAATGCATCTTGTTCATTTTAGTGGTGGAGACTTGATTTTTTTACAAGCTTATAGTAATGTCTTTATTAATCCTGACATTGAGATATTTCTTTTACGCTAAACACTTTGAGCGATAATGAGTGAATCCTTGTGATGTATTGAGTCTTGTTACATTGAAATTGATGGATGATTATGATGTCTGGGCTTTTACTTAGACTTGTTACTAATTGTGCCTATTTGCTTATTTGACACCTTGTTTCCGATAATTAATATGATCATTGACTCGATTGGTTTTCCTTGATATATTGTGAGATGAAAAGTTGATAATTTGAGATTTTAATAATCGATTAAGAAATGCTTTAGGACCAGCATTGATTAAGTGAGGGGGAATTTGATGAGTGTTTTATTTGGTTAATGTTTTATTATCAATTAATCCATATTATCCCTTTTATAGTGCTAATATAGGTTATTTGAGTTAGATTTTGAGCAAGACTCTACTTTCTAGAAAATAACAATTAAAGAGCGAATTAAAGTCCTATTTTCTGGGAGCAGTCGGTGCCAACTCTAATTAGAAGACCAATCCAGACGCTAACTCTAATTAAAAAATCTAGTCAGCAAGATTAAAGGAGAAAAGCAAGGCGAACCACAATTTTTTAAGAATTAAAAAATTGTAATTAAATTCAAACATTCTAGATTTTATTATTTAATTAATTAGGATTTTGGTTTACTTAGGATTTTAATTATTTAATTATTAGTATTTTTAGTTTACTATGAATTAGGAATTAAGTGTTTTAAATTTCTTGAGAGTTATTATTTTATTCTTATTAGGATTATCTTAAAGCTATAAATGCCCTCTAGGGGTAAAATCTATTTCAGCGATCGAGACGGATTGAAGCAAAACAAAGCTGGAGGCTATCTCTAATCATAATTAATTTTTCTACAATTCACTTTTCTTGCTTTCGTTACGTTAATTTTATTTTATTTAGTTTACTTGATTATTCTAAACCCCATATTTTTAATCTTTTTGTTTGACAGATTTCTTAGTTTAAGATCAAATCAAATCAAAATTAGAAATTTCTGAATCCTTGTAGACCGACACCTTTCTTTCCTATATTATGTTTAAAACATAATTATCTGAGAAAAAAGATTAATTATTTGACAATTACGATGTTTTTTAAAGGAGGAGGAGGAGGAAGAAGAAGAATAGTTGACATGGATTTAAAAACAATTAATGGCCACATAACACTTCCCTTTAAAGGTTAACGATAATTAACGGTCGAGAGACTTAAATCGAACGAACTAATAACATAAGGGATCAATTACACTTAATTAAAAATTCGGTGATCAAATTCGATCTGGCCGAAAACAAAGGGGATTGTTGGCATAATTTACCTTTAATTTTAAACATTACCTTTAACGGCACAAGCAACAACAACAACAATACCGGCCCACCACTGACAACTCCGCCGTCTCATCAGCCCAAAACCATTACCAGATCTAAATCAGCTAACCACTACCCGACAACCTTTGTACAAGCCGATACTTCATCTTTCAAGCAAGTCGTTCAAATGCTCACCGGATCTTCCGAGACCGCCAAGCTAGCTTCTTCTATCAAACCAACTCCTTCCCCTATATCCGATCCAAACCCAAACCTGAAAATCCATATCCCTCCCATCAAATCCATTCCCAAAAATAAGCAGAATTCTGGGTTTAGGCTTTACGAACGAAGGAGCTCTATCAAGAATCTCAAAATCAACCCCTTGAACCCGACTTTTAACTCCAACACATCCGGGTTTTCACATCGGAAAGCTGAAATACTCTCCCTTAGCATTGTTGACTTAACTTCTTTGGCTCTAAGCCCGGTCACTCCTCTGATTCCGACCCGTTTGGCCGATCTGGAGCTGGAAATTACCCGAATTGTGCCAATAATAATGCGAAACTAGATAAGGAGGCTGAAGAGAAAGCAAAAAAAGATAAGGGTTTTTATTTGCATCCAACACCGGCATCTACGCCGCGAGATTCAGAACCTAGGCTCCTCCCACTTTTTCCGGTTACTTCACCTTGAGTTTCAGGTTCTTCCACTTCTTCTTTAACTAAAATAAATTAAACTTTTACTAGTTTTCGCTTTTTTAACGTTATTATTGTAAGATTTTTACATATTATTGGGGCACTGAAGATGAGAATTGGAAAGGAAAGAGGAATAAACAAGATAAGCTTTGTAATGTTGGTTGTCGGCCACTTTCAAAAGGAATGAAGATAAAAATCTTTGATTCAATAGTAAAACTCTACGCTTTGTTTGATTTTTAATTTTTATTTTCTTATGTTTGGTTGCTTGAAATTCAAGACTTTTAAGTGAAGATAAATGAAAATTCGAGAATTTAGTGGTTAGTATGTTGTTGATGACTATGAACTCAGCTGAAGGGGCTAATTAGTGCTTTTCCCCCTTTTAGGCAGCCCCCATCAATTTCTTTGGCAATTTGACAAAAAAAAATCACCCTATTAAAAAAATACTACCTATCAAACACTATTTCTTAACTATTTTGTGATCTAACACCTTTTTTAGGAGAGAAGGAGGCGCGCCTTAGTCGGGGAGAGAAGGCACGTTGAATGAAACGCGTCTTCTATGAGTTTTATGATTAACACGTCTTAGGGAAATCACTTCCCTTGAATGGCACTGCTATGGAATATACCTCCCTTAAATATCGTGTCGTACGAAATATGCCTCCCATGCCTAGTTTAGGGTTTTATATTGAAGCGGTTTTAAAGTTTTGTAATTAGTTTGAGGGGTTTTAGTGGTTTAGGGTGTTATATTTGTAAGGTTTAGGGTTTTTAAAGAAGTTTAGGATTAAAATTGATTGTATGTTAGAATGTTTGTGTTTTTAAAGTATGGCATAGTTAAAGTTGATTATATGTTAAATTGTAAGAAATAAACGTTAAACATTTAATTGAAAAATTATATAGATAGACGAAAATGTCATATTGTAAAGTAAACAAGCTGAAATCACATTAATTGAACTAAAAGAAAATCAAATAACATAAGTTGAAATATTAGAAAATACGATTACATGAGTGATAGTCAACAGTTACGTAATGATGAAAGAGATGAGCATTTTCTCCTATTGTGGCCGAGATTTTTGCAATGGTCACATCTTAAGTCTTGTCTTGACGTCTCTCGAATATCCATATCACAATTAATTCGAGTGGATTTTGGACGACCCAGCTCCTTTAATAAGTCTATATCTGATATAATTGAAAGCCAACTCTGAACCTCATTTGAGTCTTTTTCATTACCTATTGAGGAAACTCATACTCATATACCTTAAATACTTATGAAAGTTGATATACGAGATCCACATAACGCTTATAATCTTGACGAGAAAATGATCAAGCTGTTATTTCATGGGAGCATGTATACTTCAAAGCTTGAAAAAACCCACAGTCATATAATCTATCTCATAGATTAACTCTAAAAGAGTTATATTCAATCCCTTGCAAAGGTCATGACATTTATTTGACCCAAAATAATTATTGGGTGCGAGAAAAGCTTATTACGGGCATGTTGTTTGAAGATGCAACCTTTTGCTGCAGATCTACTACTAATGTGGGTGATACACATTATCATTTTATATCTAAGTAAGAGATTGGCCCCTGAGCTTGGCAAAAAGTTTACCCAAATGAAAATACGTCGTTTTAGCCAAAGTAGTTACTGGTAAATGATGGGCTCCCTTTAAGGTTAAATTAATTGCCTTAGTCAAGTTGGTTTTCATATGTCCATATCGATATCCACCATTGTATGCGTTTGCACACTTTTCTTTGTTTATTTCACTGATGTAATTGTATACATTTTTATTTTTTCCTCACAATTCTTGAAGCATAACCTCAAACGTTTGAGGTGAGAGTTCGTAACCTAAACGAAATGAAGTAGTTAGTGTAAAAAAATAAAAATGAGTGAGAAATGAAGTTGGGAAAATGTAACATACCCATGCGTATAATTAATTATTGTTCATCATTCTTCTTATATTTTCCATGATAGTTTGCAATAATATGTCGAATACAGAGATGATGTTGGACGTATGGGGGTTTCCACATTTGACCCAAAGAGTTCATCGCTTCTTTAATCTCAGCTCGTTACTCTGAAATGATACAAATATATTCCCTCGTGATAACATGTAACCGTAGATTTCTCACAAAAAATCCCAAGACTTTGTATATTCTCATTCAAAAAAGGCAAAAGCAACAAGAATAATGTTACAATTATCATATTGCACAATTGCCAATAATAAAACTTGTTTATATTTCTCATACAATAATGTACCATCAATTTGGATAACGGTTTACAATATTTCACTGCATTGTGAGTAAGTCCAAAAAACACGGTGGAATTGTTATCGATCTCGAAGAACTCGATCATTATGGTAGGCATATCAGGTTTCAAACTCAACTATTGTCCTAGGATTAAGTCGTTGTACCAGGCTAAACCAATTGATAGTTCGTTGTAAGATGAATCTCATTCGTCGTTTAGTTTTATAATGACATTATGTTTTGCATTCCATGCTTTTTTGTAAGAGACGGTGTACCCATATTGAGATTGTATTGCAGAAATCAGCACTGCAATATGTATGCATGAGCTTGCTCAGACCAAGGGCATGATGACTTGACAAATCACATTGGAGTCCAAGTTTAGATGGTCATGGTTGATCCCCTGTGCACAATATGTATGGGGACCGTTGTATTTTGTTAGTCCTCATATGTCGATATTCTTCCTCTTTGAAACACTAATCATCTAGTTGCAGTCGTTATCACGTTGGACAGAATAATAGACATACTTTTTAGTGGTAAATCAGCCGACTCTGGACTGAACTAAATTACGAATATTGTAATTCTTAATTTCCATCATTGCTTATTTTTTAGATGTGAATTTCATTCCACGATATAAATCACCATCATTAATTGATGAATGCCTCTCATAGTCTCCAAGATTAGGCATATCAATAAATTATGGCTCATATATCACATCATAGTCAGCTTCATACATGTGTGCTAGAGGTTCATATTGTATCATATTTGTAGGAACTTCATCCGCATCATCATCAGAGTCCATGTTGAATATATCGCATCATAGTCAGCTTCATACATGTGTGCTAGAGGTTCATATTGTATCATATTTGTAGGAACTTCATCCGCATCATCATCAGAGTCCATGTTGAATTGCAGTGACTCGGGTTCAAGAAATAATCTAGTTTCAACACCATCTGCTCCTAGCTCACGAAGAGGTTCTTCTGGAAGAGATGAGGGTTATTTTGTGACTCCGATGTTTAGTTCGAACAAGTCCGCAGATGAATACCTTCCTCTGGAGCTTGAAATGATGCCACCATATGGGGTATGGATTGAGAGTTGTGTGGAAGTCATTGCCATATCAAGGTCGCAGTTGCTGGCAAATGAATATCTTCCCCTAGAACTGGAAGGCATTTACATATTGAGGTCAGAAAAAGTGGCAGATGAATGCATTCCCCTGGAACTTGATGGTATGCTAACAGGAGGTGGGTTAGTCATTAATGACGTGAAATCATTACAGATTGTTTAAGCTAAACTGTCAATTTGATCAACTGGTTCATGCAAGCCATAATGGGAGGATAAGTACATATTCTGAATTGAATGTAAATAAACAAAAGTGACATACATTTCTGTAATAGAGTTCGAATTTTGACTGGAAACATCAACCATCATAATAACATCATCGTCGTTTGAAAGATTGAACGATGTATATGTTAACGGAAAAATTTCAATCGAAAATTTGTACTGCAGTGTAGCCAGCATTCTACTGTTTCCAACATAAGCCTTTCTTGAGATTTTTGTGATTAAATCGTGAAGAGTGATGTTTCTCCTTAAGGATAAAATGATATAATAATCTGATCATAAAACAACCTCGTATTCATCTTCTCCAATTTCTCCATCATAGTAAACAACATCTGAAATACGTGTCATTTTCTTAGTTTGAGAGTTTTAAATTTTGAAAGTTTACACATTTAAGAGTTTGAGATTTCAAAAATACAGGGTTTTAGGATTGAAGAGTTTAAGAGATTGCGGGTCAGGGAACAATTCATGTTAATTATGTAAAATGGAAGAGATTCTTTGAATAATAATGAAACATGCTCATTTCATTTCGGATGAGATGGAACATTATGACATGGCAGAGATTATATGAATAATAATGGAAAATGATTCCCCTGGAATGCGTCTTTCATTTCGGATGAGATGAAACACTATGACATGGCAGAGATTATCTAAATAATAATGGAAAACGTTTTTCCTAGAACGTGCATTTCATTTTGGATGGGATGAAACACTATGACATGATAGAGATTCATTGAATAATAATTGAAAACGGTTCTCCTGGAACACACCTTTCATTTCAGATAAAATAAAATACTATAAAATGGAACACTATGACATAACAAAGATTTTTTTAATAATAAATAAAAAACGTTCCCCTAAAACAATTTGTCAATTTCTTAGGCAATTTGTCAATTTCTTTACCTATCAATAAATGCATAAGGTGAAAAAAAGTGGGGGTGAATTTCTCAAAAAAATCACCATTTCCCTCTTTATTTTCATGTCAGACACATTTTCATCTTTATTTCCCGATCTAAAACCTTTTACAAAAAGCTGTGACCCATACACCGCGCCTTCTGCCACGTAGGGATAGAGCGCGGTGCATGGTCGCGTCTTCCTGCAATTATGAAACGCGTCAGAATGGTGCGGTGCATGGGTCGCGCCTTGTATAACTGTATCCGCACTTCTCGACTTTAAAGTGTTTTCTCTCGGCTATAAATACTCCCTCTACCGTAAACTTTCACACAACAACCTCTCAACCGAAAAATTAATACAATAATCCTCTCTACCCGAAAATATTACCCGGTAATCCTCTTATCTTTGATTCAGAAGTTCGATCGATCTTTCGTTATAAGGTAATTTTTTATAATTATATATTATTATTTGAAAAAAATATTGTACTAATTGTTTTCAATTAATTTTTGTAGTTATAAAATTAGAAAGCGGGAGTATACGTCGAAATATTTTTACCGATTCGGTAATAATATAAAATTATATTATTTAAATTATTTACGTTTATGTGTAAAAATTTTATTGTGTTATATTTTAATTCATATATTATTTATTTAATTAGGCTCATTTCAGGTTTTTTTTGCAAATAGAAGATTGTCTCACTTTCAAACTCTAAGAATGACGCGAATTTAAGCTATTGTTTATTATGATGGAGAAATTCGGGAAGATGAAACCGGCGTTATTTTCGTATCAAATCATTATGTTAAAATATCATTCAAGAAAAGCATAACTCTTGAAGAGCTGATAACGAAGATTTCAAGGAAGGTTTATGTTGGAAGTACTAGAAGAATGTCGTCGCTTCAGTACAAATTTCCAACATCATTGCTTCCGTTAACTTATACAGCGTTCGAACTATCGAATAATGATGATGTTGAAATGATGATTGATTCTCAAAATAACTATTCAGACGCCGATACGAAGATGTATGCAAAGTTTATTGAAGTGCGTGTTGTTCGGGGTCTGTTATTAAACTCCCACTATGGGCTGGCTGAACAAGCTGATCAAGTTGACGAGTTTCACAAAATATTATTTTTTTAATAGACATGGATGAGTGGATTCTACGTAAGCCGATAATTTATTATTTTTTCTGATATTCATCATATCGAGATGATGAGTTCGTTTAAAAAGTATTTTTGATTATTGAAAAACAATTTTAAAAATAGAAATAAAAACCGCACAAACACAAGATTGGTGCTGAACCAGATGCCAATCCAAACCGCACCAACACAAGAACACCAAAACCAATGTGGTTTGCTGCAACGACTGCAGGTAATATACAAGTATTTTCTTATAGTTATATTTTCTTTGATCAGACGGGTAGAGAGAGAAATAAATTATCAAATTCAACAACAGCAGATCAGAAATTGGTATGTCATAAATCTTTGGAAAATATTTGAGGTCTTTTCCTCTGTCATTGATCTGTGATATATCAGGGGATTTATTCCATGTTAGTGGAGAATGTCGTCATATTTTCTTGATCTATAATTCGAATGATCTTATTGTTTCTTCTTCTTCTTTGAGTCGATCTTTTTGCTTTTGTTTGCATACTTCTTGAAAGACCATTTACGCTTAACAAACATTGAAAAATGGTTGAAATCTACATTTTCAGTATCTCCAGTTTACACTCTTATGGGTTTTCGCAAAATAAATGTTATGTTGAAAGGAAGTTTAAAAACATCAAATAATTCTTTGTATGGCGTGACTCATTTAGCAAATATCAGTAGTACTTGTAATTGACGAACTTACATCTGGTCTTACGCCGCTAGATTTCTATGTTCTCCAACATAACCACACTTATGCTTATCACAATTTCCTTATGAGGTGATTGCAGGCTGCTACTAAGCAAGTCCGATTCCAGCCTCGACTAGGCAAGTTACTTGCAACAGCTTCAGGAAATGTTGTCAATGTAATCGATGTTGAGACTAACAAGCCTCTATCCTGTTTGAAGGTTGATTCACTCCCTATGTTATCATAACTTGCACGCATCTGAACATCCATTTGTCTCCTTGCTTCTCCGAACGATTGTTATATTCTTTCAGGGGCATAACAAAGAGGTTCTTTCAATTTTCTGGGATCCATGTGGCAAGTATATAGCCTCCATCAGTGAAGACAGTGCACGGGTGTGGTCAGTATCTGGTGGAGAATGATTTCATGAATTGCGCTCAACAGGCAACAAGTTCCAGTCCTGTACATTTCATCCAGCGTACTCACAACTCTTGGTCATCGGTGGCTACCAGGTAATGATATATTCAGAATGTTATTACAAAATACTGTCTGATCCTTGTATGTTTGCAAGCGTTTTCTTTTTACATAGATGTTTATCATGCCTTGATGTCTCAACAGGTTAACGACGTCTTGGTCTAGTGTTCATTTAAAACTCTCTGCCACCCTTTTGCAATCTTTGCAAATGTCATTCTACCTTTCTATTAAGATCAATTTTTTTTTGGTCAACAGTGTCTTGAATTATGGAATCCAAATGAAAGCAACAAAACATTGGCAGTTGAAGCACACGGGGGACTTATTTCTTCACTGGCAGATTGTCTACACACTGAAATGATTGCCTCCGCTAGTCATGACCAGTGCGTTAAGATATGGAAGTAAACATTCCTTCGCCAGGAGAACTCATGCATCTGCTTGTACATTCCGAGCATTTTTCAAAACAAGATGCGGCCTTTTGTGGTGAAGTTTATAGAAGTATAGATAGACTATACTCACATGAAATACAACCGAGACTGAAGTATAAAATGCCGCCTTTTTTCATTCTCTGTTCTTGTTGGCTGCACTTTTGATCCTTTTGTTTTTACATGGGAAATACAAGAGTATGGTTAAACAATAAAACTGCTGATCTCTGATGGAAGAATGAATTAGTTTTTATGATAAATGTTTCTAGATACTGCTTGCTGCCTGGAGCCTACTCTCTTGGATTAAATTTAAATTAATGGTCACTTGTCTAACCAGTTGGATCAGTCCATTAATTTTAATATTAAACATTTTTCTAAAAATAATTATAGAAAACAATTAACATTAAAAAGTAAAATGCTCTTTATCTTATTAGTAAACCAGTGGTACAATAAAATAATGGATGAACTACATTGCACGTCACTGAATAATCAACCTAAAATCTTGAAATTAATGAATCATAAATCTTGTTTTAAACTCCCAAGGAAAAGAATTTTCGCTCTCAGTCTGTTACTGTAAATGCTTCAAAGGGAATGACACATTGCATCAGTTAAACAGTTTCCTATGACTCATAGGTATAGTAATGAACATTCACTGCCGATTTCTGAAGAGAAGCAATAAGCTCCTTAGGTTTCCCAACACCAAATTGTCAGTTTACCAGCTCAACAATGGCTTGTTTCCCTCCTTCAAGTTGAACCACCCTTCCCTCAAATCCTCTAATCGCTGCAGATATCGTGCAACTTCCTAAAATAAAGCTCGGAAACTATAGTGCTGGGGCCAAATATATGCATGACAACTTCCTCTACAACCCGAGTACATCAGCAAAGAACTTCATCATGGGTACTAGATAAGCTATCTTTGATGATTGATCAGCAGGGTGCCATAGAAAGGTTCAATAAAACACCAATCGCATCAACTAACCAATTTAAGGGTGGTCTTTAAGGGGGACATTCCCTTCAAACAAAACAAAATGTCAAGTAGAAATACAACTAAAATGAAAGGAGATAAAAGTTGTGCGCGACTGTATGCTTTGTAGCATTGGCTAATTATCTGTGGTATTTGACTACTTGATATATAAGGGCTATTTGCATGATCATCACTGAAAAGTAGAAATCCTCAGCAGAAGCAAGACTTCAAGGTAGGGAAACTCATTTTCTTTTACTACTTGCCATATGGGGCCGGGTGATTCAAACTGCTTCGGTCAATATGAAAAAAACAATTGGCCTAAAACAAGACAGCCCAGAGGAACACACATTGGCCCATTCAACTCTCAAATGCATGACTCTTAACTAGGGTAAAATTGACCCAATAAGTCAGGTTGGTAAAAAAATTGATCAATTAGACCATCTCTAAAATTAATTTGGGATTTACGATATTTGTTACAGTGACTTAAAATTCTTTATGTGGGCATAATGAGTTTCAATAAAGTATTTTTTTATTGAAATTTATCTTCTCAACGTGACAAATTCTAATAAAAAATTATATTTTTTTGAAACTTATCACGTCGACATGATAAAATTAAATAAAAATATTATTTGAAAAAACTCGTCATGTGAGCTTTACTAGTTTACCCTACACTATAACATTTGTCTTAAATCTCAAATTAAAATCTGAATTGACCTAATAGGTTAATTTTTTTATCCGCTTAATTCATTGAGCTAATTTTACCCTTAACTAGTCTCTTTTGTCCCACTTCCATCAAGTTATTATATATATATTCGATTAATAAATTGTAACACTCCCAAATTGATACAAGTAACCCGATCTGATTTGAGGTGTCACATTAAGGCCACCGGAGCGACCCAGAGTAAAAATACTGGAAAATTTAAAATTTTCAAAAAACATGTAAGATCGTAAAACAACTTTATAAATAAAACACAAGTTCAAAAATAATTAACATATTAAAATCAAAATTTAATTATCTTACATCATATTATACAAGTTCCAGAATCAGTATGAAAACAAAAACGACCTACATGCCCCTTATTTATACAAGTATTGCACTATGCAAGCAATGCCAAAATAATTCATACTGATGTTGATACTGGACATGATCATTCCTTTAACCTAAAATGGTGAGTAATAGAGTGAGCTTTGAGAAAACTCAGTAATATAATACTACCAACAGATGCTAAAGGCCAAGCCAAAATATGATACGACATGAAGATTTCCTTAGTTATTCAGGAATATACATGTCATAGTGATGATTTGATGTTTTACTAATTAGATCTTCAGGTAATAGTTAGGAAGTTTATAGTTTAGTGGAAACGTTCAGAGAGACAAATTCAGAAGATGGAGTTCGGAGTCTAGTGTGTTGTAACAAAACCAGAAATAATGATTTATTTCAGTAAAACATATTGCTTTCTCAAAACTCAATAATACCCTCCACCCGATCACTCTATATGCAGTTCCCCATAACTATATTAAAAAATGATCAGAACAGAAAAGAATTACCAGCTAGCTGAACCTCAAAACTCTAGACACCTACCTCAGAAATACCCAGTAAAACAACTCCAGACAATACCAGCAGTGTAAGAGATCAGGAGCCATATATATTTTGTATCAGAAAAAAGATATAATAGATCATACTTTTATTTCAGATATCATAGTCATTCTTTTAAAAACAAAGAAAATATTCATGTGCACAATGAACACACTAGAGGATTCATATATTTTCTGGAGGCACGCAGTAATTATCATGGAGGGAAACACGAGCTTCTATAAGTTGATTGGATTTCAGAAATGGGATCATATAATAAGGGTTTGATTACTAACATCTCTAATTAGAAATTTCGGGGCCATTTAGAATTTTAATATGTCATAAAGGTATTCAGGAACTTTTACATCTGAATTATTCTAACTTCAGATATCTCAGGTGTGACTCCATTATTTAGACCATCAAGGGCAGTTTAGACATTTTGATTCTTGAAGAATTCTTAGTACGTTAACCCAATATGGGTAAAGAGGTATTTGTAGTATTCATTATTTATATCGAGTTATCAAGATTTCGAGTCAAATTGAACTAAATAGTTCCCAACATTGTTATACTTGCCAATCATACAAACCAAAATATTTCGCTAATATTCACCTCTTAATGTTAACTGTACTAGTTGAACTGATCACCTTCAAAATCATCCTTGATTGGATCTCGAGGAGACGAGGAGGTATTCTGATCGTATTTATTTTATTTTTGTATTGCAGAAGTATTCCCTAATGTCCGACGTGGTTGGGTTATGCTTCAACCTTAAGAAGGCGGTACAACACTTAGGTTTACCGATGTTTCTAGAATTCTTCCAATGTCATCCACTTAATTCTAGGTCATAAGAGTGTTTAGGTCATTTTGGTGTCTAAGGGCATTTTGGCCATTTCAAATAATTTATATGCATACATTACTTCTAATAAATTGGATTTTAGATAATTAATCTGAAATTAGAAAATCTCAGTAAGTTACAATCTCAAAGGCTAGGAATCAAGTACCATTTTTTTCCAATCAGATCATGAATTTAACTGACGATTTTGTAGTTCTATCAGGTCAAGAATGGATTGCTAGGTCAGTTCTAATGTTAGGGGAGATACATGTCTCTTTTTCATTCTAAGGGTATTTTAGTTATTTCATCTAATTTTTGTCACATGCATTACTTCCAGTAAATTTGTCTCGTAATTTTAAGTCCTTTGTCATCTCGGAGATCATAATCAATTATCAGGATGTTCTGAATAATACATACACTTAACATGTGAATTCAGTAGTTTAATCGAGTCAAGTATAACTTTCCAGGGTTATTTTCACATTTGGGAACAATTCTTATCTTTTTACATCATAAGAGTATTTTTTGAAATTTTCTATCTGAGCATTTCCAACATTAAAACCTTCCACGAGAAAAATCGAAAATTTTAAGAATTCTGAGACTAATCAAATTACCAATTAATCACTAAACTTGAAATTATTTCATATTATTCTTCTAGTTCCTTACACGAGTCAATCAAGTCTTATTCATTTTATTGCCTTTACATTGTATTCAGTACGAATTTAAAAATATTCATCGTGATCTACTAGACCAAACATTATAAATCATGTATCTATCAATTACCAAACATGTACCATAAAACATGCATATGGTATTAAAATATTATCTTGATTTTTGAACCATATCAATCAACCAATTAAACACCATTCGGTCTCTCTTGAACTTGTTTTCAATGTCCCATAATATCTCGGATAAATGACAAAGAAAATTACGTCAGAAACAGAACTTAATCAAGAAAAATATATCGAATTAAGGGATAAAATACTAAAAACAACTTAATTTGAATTTGGTGAAACGTACTTAAGACATTAAAAAAATAAAAATAGGTAATCCCAGAAAAAGTCAAAGCCTTATCAACTGTTGGTCAACACAGCTTGACTCGACTTCAGGTGGCTCGGCTCGTGATCTGTCCAGCCGGTTCAACTGATCCCATGCTTTGCAGACGAAGCCCACGCGCATAGGGTGACACGTGGGGCACGTGTGGTGGATACCGATGTCGAAGCGGCACGAAACTTTCCAGATCGGTAGACCGTTGACTCAGGAGTCCCGTGTAAGGTTTGTTTCACGACGAGGAGCAACCGAAATGACATTTTACAAACCATCAAACTTCTTCTCGCTTCATTTCTCATGTGCCGACGACGGTGAAGGACAAAACCAGTCGGGTTTTGGTCGGAACTGAGTAAAGAGCTCAACAACGTGTGCGATAAGGCGAACATACGATCCGTTTGGTCGAAAATCGTCAAAACAACGTTGATGAGAACGTTTCCTGACAAACCTTCGATCAACGATTCATAGCAAACAACGATGAGTTCTGACAATCAACCATCAGGGTTTTTCTCGCAGTGGCCGGGCGCTTATGTTGGTACCGATGGTGATGGCAACGACCAACTATGACTGGTGATTGAAGATTGGTTTCTCGAATAGTTTTCAATGAATTTGCATTGACCAGCGGTGGTTTTAGGTAAATGGTGGTCGGGGTTGAGTTCTTGATGTGCGGCCGAAACTTATGGTGGTGACGATGTAAGCCACTACTGGTCGGAGACTGATGAACGGCGGTGGCAACAGTGACAATCAAGGCTTTAATGGAAATAAAAGGAGAAAAGGGAGTGATTTTCAGAACTTGGTGAAGGTTGGTTTACTTGAAGCCCATTTATTTTTGGTTCAAAAAAATTTCTAATAATATAAAACATAAATAGTACCCTATTAGAGTTGGTGAAAGCTTATCTATGCAAGTTTAGAGGTCATGGATTCAAGCTTTTAAAATCTCATATTTTTAATATTTTCTTTATTTGATATTTTGTTGGCTTAACCCAAAAAAGGTAAACTAAACTTTAACCCCTTGAAAATTTCCTATTATTACGAATAGGTTAAATATTTCTTACAAACGACAATTTAGTCCTTGCCACAACTTTGGGGTGTGACACAACTTAGATTTTTTTAAGACTTTGCCAATGAAAAATTTGTTGTACATGTCAAGAATCTACCTTTAGCAAAGTCATAAGGAGATCGCGATGTATTACGATTTACGAATCCCGCGTACCTGAAACGAGATTAATTTATTGGATGCCTGCTTAATTTATATTTATTCTAATTAGTTTAAATGTATTTTTCTTTATAAAAAAATAAATTAACTTACTCTTAACACAACAATGTTGTTAAATAGAACCGAAAAATATAAAAGATTAAATAAAATCGAATTCCATTTAGTAGGCAGCGTGATTCATAAATCATGTCGAGCAAAAAATAACTGGGAAAAAAATTCGAGTAAAAAGGCAGGTTGTTTGTATATTCCTCTAATAAGATAATAATGGAAATAATAAAAATAAATAAAGGAATAATACACTTAAATTATCATTTAAATTGAATTTTAGTGTAGAAATTTTTATAAAAAATAGGCATTTAACGCTTTTCCGTTACACTTTTAGGTGTCTAACATTATTTTTTTATTTTTTATTAATAAAAATATTATTTTTCAGAAAAAAAGAAAAAAATTAAAAAAAATCAAATGTCCACCCCTCGCCTTGTGACTTCCCTCTCCTGTCGCCGTCCGTCGACCACCCTTCACTAGCTATTGGCATGCACTGCCATCACCCTCGAGTTCTTCATTTTCCCGTGACTAAATCTTGACTATCGTCTTTCACCCACGTCGATCGTTGTTCGCTAGAAAGACGTTAGAAGTTGCATTGTCCTTTGTATTTCCGATCGTTGCAATCACCCATTTTTTGTGGCAATCGTCGCATGAATCATGGGGATCTGACCGTTGGGTGTTTGGGTGATCAGGTGTCGTCGGGATTTGGTGAAGTGACTGGAATTAGGATTCTTTGGGATTTCTTTTACAATTTCAAAAATTTTTGGATTTTTTTAAAATAATTATAATTATTTTTAAAATAATTTTTTAAAATTTTATATGATTGACATGTGTCAGATAATGATCAAATTTGACGGTCGTTATGGTCCATGTACCTAAATGTGTAACGTTCAAAACTTTAAGTATATGTTTTTATATATAAAAAACTCGATAGACACCAAAAAAAAAATCATTTTAGATTATAATTTAAATATTTAAAAATGTATTAACGCATAAATAAACTTATAATAATAATTACTATCTATTTCTGTGCCAAGCAACATTCTGCTTTATCATACAATTTTAAAAACATTATAAATACAACATTAACAAAATATATTAATCATTAAAATACTACTTAAACACACGTAATAATATTTAAATATTAAATAAATATAAAATATAACAAATAATTTATATGAACAAAACCTTTTACTTTAATACGATATAATCCAAAAGAATTAAAATTGAGCATACTTTATAAATTATGAAAATCCCATTTCAATCGTAAAGCAAACGCATCGTAATAGAAATAGAGAACAGAATACTCAGTTGTTGAGACAGAAATAATAAAGTGGAATGAGAAAGAAAGATACATGAAATGATAACTAAATGAAAGAAGACCGTGTATAATTAAGCTGAGGTCTGACACAGCCCACCACACCATTGCCGACCGCCACGCCAACCTTTGCTTTGGGCGCGCCGCCTATCTGCCCACTGCTTACTGGTCCATTCCCTATCACACTGTCTTTCTTCTATAATTTCTCTTAAATTCCCTGTCCCTCCCTCCCTCTCTTTTTATTAAGCTACAACCCATATTCTCTGTCTTGTCACCCAAAAACACACATTAAAGATTACTGAATCAAGGTTTTCGCGTACCTGTGTGCTATTTTTTTTGTTATTCTCTTCTTTTGCGTATTGCATGCAATTCTAAAGACCTTGATGGATCAGGTGAAGCAACCAGTGTGTTCTGTCTTTGTTATATGCTTGTTCCAGGGATTGAATATTGGACTGAACCCAAACTAACCCATTTCTTTCTCTTAAAACATCTCTCACTTACCTCTAGATTGAGACCTGGGCTTAGTGGACTTCGTCCACGCCCGACACTCGTACATATTCCCTTCTTTTACCCTCTCTCGTAAAAGCAGGTCAGCCTTTCTACACATTCTATAGTGTATACATAAATTACTAGTGGAGATGGATATCTGGCAAGATTTTTCGTTGGGTTTTAAGGGGAAATTTTTCATAAATTCAGATTCTTGATTATCGTTTGGTTTTTGTTGCTTTAAAAAGGTGAAAAGGGGGAAAAAGCATGGTTTTGTAGAGGCGGGTTGGTGGGTAGGAGATGTAGGCATGTAGACAAGGTAACGATCGCCGTGGTTTTGTTTGTACAGCGGAGATTCTCAACGGCCTGATACAGACACGTAGAGCTATCATACATCTGAAACGCTCTCTATCTCGATACCTGCATGCATCAAGCCCATCAGTACAAAAGCCCAAGTAAACCCAGAATCTTGATTAACTGAAAAATGGATTTATAAATCAGCACCGGAAAGAAGAGCATATAGATTTAGTGATGCAGCAAGATAGAGGAGGAGGAAGCGAACAAGGCATGAAGCAGAACCAACAGCAAAATCAGAGATTGAAGGCTTTGACAGGCGAGAGTCAACAGCAACACCAGAACCCACCTCAAAAGTGTCCTCGTTGTGAATCTCTTAATACCAAGTTTTGTTACTACAACAATTACAGTCTGTCGCAGCCTCGTTATTTCTGCAAGACTTGTAAAAGGTATTGGACTCAAGGTGGAACCCTAAGGAACGTGCCCGTGGGAGGTGGTTGCAGGAAAGGAAAGCGAACAAAAGTTTCTCCTTCCGGTGAAAACTCAAGGTCCCATCCACAGCACAACTTGACATCATCGCAAAGTATGATCTCTTCTAATCCTATGCTCAGCGTAAGTGCTGCTTTGACAACCAAGGAATCTGGTGGTTTGGCTTCTTCGTCTGCTATTTCTTCAGTGGGATCGTATTACCCTGGTGCTGGGTTCTTGTCTTCTTTGGCCGCAATTCAGTCGATGAACCAACCGCAACCTTTTAATCAACCTCTCAATCAGGACTTGGGTGGTTCTTCAAATTTGGGTTTGTTGCAGGGATATGGTGTCGCTTCTTTTGGGTCACAACAGCATCAACCAATTCATCAAACCCAATTCTTTCCTATGGATGACAGAGATCAAAGTACTGTAAACATGAGCCCATCTGTTCAAGAAAGGTTGGTTCAGTCTAACAGGCTTGCTGCAGGTAACTCCTCTCAGCAGAATTGGCATCAAAGTTTCGTCAACAACAGTAACCCTACTGTCTCTGAATTGGCGATGTGGAGTATCAACAACAGCAGCAGCAGCACAAGCAGCCCTGGGAACATAAACACCAACACAACGGGTTTTTCTCTGAATCCAAATCAATGGACTGATTTTCCAGGTTATGGCGCTCCTCCATAGTGCGAACGTCCAAAGGTAGACATCTTAATAACTCTAAAATGGAGTTCGGGGAGAATCTTGTGATGTGGGTTTTGATTTCTGTAAACGAAAGAACAGTACGGTTAATAGCCATTTGTTTTCTTCTTCTTTTTTTTCCCTAATGGCAACAGATTCTGGGTTGTGGTTTTACTTTTAACTTCTAGTATTCTTGGGTAAAGCAACATATCCTGAGTTGGGTTTCGTTGATGCTCTTTTAAAACCTCTTGATATAGTTTTAAGTTCAAGTTTGATCAGGGCCGAGTCTATTGTTTGATTTGTTCTTTCTGCATTATTTGCGTGAACAAAGATCCTTGTAGTTTCCATTCAGAAACTGAAAAAAACAAGTGACAATGATTCGTTTGTAGTGAAGTAGGGTTTGCATTTGGAAGAAGACATGGAGATGGTAGAGCTGACGATGCGTTTTGTAAAAGTAGTTAAACTTAAAACTAGATGGTTTCGTCTTAGTGCATGTGGCTGAGACTAATAACATCCATCACTCATTTAACAATTCCAAGTGCCATCTCACTTTGTTACATCACCTGCATGAATTTGTTTTCACAACATGAAAAAGCAATGGTATTATGTGCATGATGATACGGGGTTGAAATTGTCAATTTGATCTCATCATCATCAACAGTCATATATTTTGGATTTGGTGGTATAACAGCAACGTCGAAAACCATACCTAACATTTGACCTTCCCCGATACCAATTTACTCAATCAAGGCCAATTAGTTTAAACTGATTATAGGGATTTGTCATTTGTGTATATTAGAGTTAACCACCATCTTCATTGAAATTGAAAAGGAAGATTATATTTTCTTCATTTATTGTTATGGTCAAGTACCTAGATCAGGTCAAACGTTCTTCTTAATTTTGATTATACTTGTTCCCTATTATCACTAGATTTAAATTGTCCTTAGTACGATATAAAAAATTAATTCTCAGATTAAGATTATAGTAAATTCTTTGAACAATCTATTTTTAAAATTCAAAATTTTATTTTTATTTTTCGGATATAACTTAACAATTATCTATAAAAATTATCTATAAAAATTAATAAAATTAAAAAAAATAAAATTAATTAATATATTTTGAACAATTCCTATCTTATGAGGGAGAATAAATGAAAATTTTACTCCTAATAGATAATGAACCTATATATCAACTAAAAACTTTTAATTACTGCAGAGATTATCTACAAGTTAACTAATTATCTAGTTGAATAATTATCTCGTTTTGACTATGACGCCCCATTTTTCTCTTTTCATAATGAGAGATTTAGTAAATGAAGGTGTACGTGTGAAACTGGTTATATTATATATTCCGTTTCTTGTCCTCCTTTTCTCCTTTATATTGCTTCTCCATATCTCATTTCTTTATTATCACTACATCATTAAATTATAAAATTTATGATTACACTAGCATTTTGTATATTTAGAATTCAATGTTTGACACGAACCAAGCGATTTAGGTGGTAAAAGAATTATTGTTATTTCTTAAGGTTTTATATTCGCATACTAGGAATGTCAGAGATGTGAGTGTTCAATGTCAAATAACTGAAAGTTATATTTAAACATATATCACATTGTATTTATCACAGATTAATAAAAAAATATTATCGTTTGAGTCAACAATCTCTAAAACAATGATTAAAAAACTTTTAGTTAACACCTCTCCTCTCCCCTAGATAATTCAATATCCATAAGCAATAAAATTCTATTGTCCTTTCCTAAGTAGGAACTGTTAAAAAAAAGAATTTCCCGTTTGAGCTCTCTCACAGACACATATATAACAATTAGCACCTAAATTCTCCATATTATCTGCATGCATTTATTGTGTGTCATATGTAATATGGCCTTTTTCCTAGTAGACATTTGAAGTCGAGGTCATAGGGGGCTTCTAAGAAACTGTCCATAGCGGGTATAATGGCACGCCATGGGGTCGCTAACTTTGCTGTTCATTCGATGACAAACGTATTTTCATGGCATTGGAAGAGAAATATAAAGATAGAGAGAGAGAGAGAGAGAGTAATTTGTTTTCTTCTTCAGTATTTATCTTCCTTTCATTGTTGTTTTGCCAACAAAAAAGGAATGCGCTTAAAATAGAAAAAAGGGGGGTTGGTGAGGAGTACATTATGCATGGAAGGAACAATCCAGTGTCTGGCTTTAACACCACATCCACATTGCAATGATGCTGAGTGCTGCTACTACTGGCCCTTAGGTTTGGGGACCCAGTTTTTGAATAGATTAGAAGCATGCATTAGTGGGTTACTCCACTTAATATCAATCATCGCATCCATACATGGTATGGGGACTCAAAAGGCCCCATTCCTTCATCATTTGGTCCCTCCTCGGTTTTGTTGTTCAACTAGACAAATGGTCCTTAGCCTTTGCTTTTCCTACTCAACTATGACCATTCTGCTCAGCAAGACTCCTTCCCATGTCACAATCTTTACTCATCTTTAATGATAAAAAGAAAAGATAGGCCAATGCCATAGGCACTTTCATAAGACGACACTAATTAATTGTAATTATTTATTATATATTATGACATGGCATCTACTAATGGAAGATAGTATAAAAAGTAATGATTTTAGTGTACTTGAAAAAAAAAATTAACCCACACCTGTATTCACCTGTTTATACATGATTGTAATTTAGAAGCTTTAGACTTACCACATAAAATCTGGAAAAGGATTATTATTAGGAATTTATGTTATAAGATACATGAATTGTATGTATTTTTTTGTGATCTATACGTTTATAATGAATTATTGTTGAATTATTGTTTCTCTCATTCGTTTAAATAATTAAGATCGAATCATATAAATCTTTTTTCTTATGTATATTTTATTTTTGTATATAAATTCCTAACATCTATGAAAAAAATCATTTGTTTCACCGCACATATAATTAAGATGAGAATTGAAATATATATGACGGGTGGAATTTTTGTTCTCCACATGTCCTATCCTAAATTGATTGATCACCTAAACCCTTTGCCCCATCAATCCAACTACACGATCTAGTACTATTAAAGAACAAAGTCAAGCAATAACATGTTCCAGCAATTTCATCCTTTGATCACATGTTTTTATTCATAATAATAAATTTAGTACGAGATTGTACAAGTTGTATAGAGGCCTTTTCCACCCTTTAATTTCCCTTCCATTATATTTGTATATCAAGATAAAATGTTAAAAATATTTTCTTAACTTTGGGTTGAAGCAAAGCTTTTCTTTTCCCCTTAAATGAAGAATCAAGGGGAATAACTTAGCAAAAAAGGCACTAATGAGAAGAGATAGAGATTGGTCCACGCATGTGTCATGTTTTAAAGGAGACAGATTATTTTTTTTTTTGGATAAGTAATTTATATTCCATCAAGAAAAACAGACATGCTACTACAATCAACAAGTTATGTAACACCCCAACCCGTATCCGACCCGGATACGAGTCCGAAGTGTCACATTGACTTTTCAAACATTTATTCGTATAAAATAGTGAGTAATTTAAAAACTTGGATAACATTTAACTCATTCAAAACGTTTACAAAATATATCAGAGTTCATACAATTTATATCTTTAGACTACATGCCAACTACACTCTATATACCGTACATATATTTTCTGATCTGACAATTGGGTAAGGAGAACTGACCTGTCTTGCTCCTCTTAGCTCTTTACTCTTCTCACTTCTGTAACCTACGTGTGAAACAATCACACGCTAAGTCGTTGACTTAGTGAGGTATAAAACATATAATAAAACTCTAACTCGTAATCATGCTTGAACAATTTCTACTAACATATCACGTACAAGCACCATACCCACATATACATGTAATGATTCCTACTATGCACCTTTCATATAGATATATATATATACATATCCACACATACATATAATTATCTTCTTTCCTATCATTATCATATTATCACCTTTCATATTTCTATTCTCTTGTTCATATAATCAATTAAGCTCATATCATATATCTTATAGCATATACAATAATCACTAACACACATATATCATATACAGTACATTCCATGTTATCTCTTATTAGCCCATGTGCACCTGTGAGAACTGTAGATATGTGAGTCTATTGAGGTTGTGCACCACTATGCTGTCACCACAGCTCATATAAATGTCCCGAAGGACCTATCCAGAGGTCACAAAGACCCCGGTAACTGTCCAGAGGTCATAAAGATCCTCGGTAACTGTCCAGAGGTCATAAAGATCCTCGGTAACTGTCCAGAGGTCATAAAGATCCTCGGTAACTGTCCAGAGGTCATAAAGATCCTCGGTAACTGTCCAGAGGTCATAAAGATCCTCGGTAACTGTCCATATGTTCCTTAGAACATAGGTATACTGTCCATATGTCTCAAAAGACATAGGTAAAACTGTCCATATGTTCCGTAGAACATAGGTAAACCCTCGACTCTTGGCATGCCAACTATACCCCTAGCTCTCATATCACATAACATGGGCATTATCATTTATAACATTTCATATCACTTGTATCACAAGTGCATGTATTCACGTAGATCGTTTCATATGACTTATACCATTTCTCATTTGTTCATGTAACTTGCATGTCATATCATGTACATATAACACATAATCATATAGACTTGCAGTTTTATCACCTATCATGTTATTTCACTTATACACTTTTCATATCATTCATTCAAAAGCATGTTAACACCTATAATCATGCATACATACAATTTATGTCATACATATACATATAATCATATATTCATGCATTAAACATAGGAAATAGACTTGTCACAAGTCTTGTTTCCATTTAGCACCATAATTGAATTAATATGCACTCACCTGGCCTCACTAGTCCCTTTCAATCTCTTATCTTCCCTTTTTATCGATCTTACTTGTCAATGATTCCGGAACTCGTTTAGGCTTTGAATCTACATAATTATACATTTTAAGACAATTATTAGATACCCACACCTTTTAATTGGATACTAGCAACTTAAACGAACTTATTAAACCAATATTAATATTTTCCTTTAGGGGGAATCGATTCCCTCCTGTGGGGGTATCGGTTCCCCTCTGGCATTCTGGAATTCTGTCGTTTGAAGGGGTATCGGTTCCCCTTGAATGGGTACCGATTCCCCTTGCCCAGAAATCATATTTTTAGCTCGAAAATCACTTCAATTTCTCTCAAACACTTCATATATCATCCCCTTTTCATTCTTAACTCTAGTACACATACTTAAACCAATCTATATTCATTTATTTCATCTTAAACCTTAGAATTCTATTCTCCATATAGAATTCAATAATAATATCAAATTTTTCATGTTATTCAAACATAATTCTAACACTTCTAACTTCTTAATCTCATAGATGACAAGTCAAATTCAACTTAAAATTCAACTTATCAATTCTATTTCAAGATTTGATTCAAGAACTCAAAATCTTTAATCTCTCATATACCTTTCATCTTGTTGTTTTAGAACAAATTAAGCTTTCCTTAAGCTTAATTATCATCTAATAATCAAAACCCAACCTTGAATTGAACAAATAATCAACTAATGAAGAAACTTACCTTTGCCCTTGCTCTTACGGGAGGGGAAGAGAAAGGAAGAAGAAGATGAAATGCTTTCATCTTCTCATGTTTTTATCTCTTAATAAAGGGATAAAAATATCTTTCATGACAAATTACCCTTTTACCCTTTAATTCTTTAGATAATTACTAACAACTTTCAGGAAATATCCTCAAATAAATCATTGAACTATTCAAGTATTCTACTTTTATTATCAAATTCTGAAATTTACGATTTAGTCACTAACCCGTAGTTTGGGATGTTACAAGTTACCTCAAAACAAACCCCAATTCAAACATAACTGCCTGTTAACATCATCAATCCTAGGCTTGCCATATCTACTCAACTTAACTCTAACAGCTAACTTTATACTATTAACAAGAGCATCAACCGAGCGAGATGAGCGTCTAAAGAGCCTGTGATTACGCTCTTCCCAGACCGAATACAACAGACCAGTCCAAGCGAGCCTCAAGATTCGAATTCTGAGGGATTTGCCTTTCAAGTTTGCTATCAGCCAATTGAAAAGATCCTCCCAGTTGGTCAGAGTATAACAAACACCACAGGAAGTTAGAACAATATCCCAAACTTCCTTTGCAAAACAACATTCAACAAAAAGGTGATCACGAGATTCAGAACTAGAGGCACACAGACCACAAACATTATCAATAGCCAAGCCGAACCGAACAAGCCGATCTTTAGTAGGCAACCTATCGAGGATAACCATCCACGAAATAAGAGAGAACTTGGGAATATGGGCAGGAAACCAGATCAGCCTGTGCCAGTTAACCTTCACCCTACAATCCCTGATATTGTCCCAGATCCAATTACCTCTCATAAGGCTCCAGTTCACACAAGGAAGGAATAATCGGTGAGCCTCCTCGCGCAGACTCAGCAGTTTGCTCAGGATCCAGCTGAAGTGGGCTTTGCACTCTACATCCCAGTAGCTAACTGCTTTGAAGCAGTATTCTTTGATCCAGGCGATCCAAAGTAAACCTTCATTAGCCAATATGTTTCTTACAAGGAGCAAACAACATGTTTTATTCCAGACCACAAGACTTCTAAGGCCCAAGCCACCCTCAGACTTCAAGGAGCAGATCTGACTCCAACTCACTCGAGCTCCTTTTGCTGAAGAATCACTTCCCTTCCAGAAAAAACGCATACAAAGGCGTTCAATATCCTTAATAATTCCCTTAGGCAATACCACCTGTCTACTCCAATAGTTAAACATAATGAACAGAACAGTTTTAATCAATTGGAGTCTACCACCATAACTCAGGTTCTTGTTAGACCAGTGCCTAAGCTTATCCTTAATCTTTATCAGAAGTGCCTCACAATCTTTACCAGAGAGCTTGCGGGTCACCAGAGGCACCCCAAGATACCTCACAGGAAGCTGTCCCAATCTGAAACCAGTAACCAAACTGATTTGCTCCAATTCAGACGCATTCAACCCACAAACATAGAATTCAGTCTTCTGTGCATTCAACTTGAGGCCAGACAGCTCATAAAACATGTCTAGAGTGCTTTGGACTCCCAACACAGTATCCAAAGAGCCATGACAAAAAACAAGCAGATCATCCGCAAAGCAAAGATGAGTGAGGGAAATTCTTCTACACTTAGGGTGAAACTTAAAAATACCATATTTGGAAGCAGCATCTAAGAGAGAGGACAGAACATTCATGGCAATAACAAATAGGTAAGGAGATAAAGGATCCCCTTGCCTAATCCCCCTAGCTCCTCTGAAATACCCCACCAAGCTACTATTTAAAGAGAGAGAGAAAATAGGGGTAGTAATGCAAGCCTTAATCCAATTACAAAAAATATCAGGGAGCCCCATAGCAGCAAGAACACTCAACAAGAAGCCCCAACTAACAGAATCAAAAGCCTTCTGTAAATTAATTTTAATTGCACATCTAGGAGAAAGACTCTTCCTAGAGTAGCCCTTAACAATTTCCTGGGCTAGCAAGGTGTTGTCAATAATGCTTCTACCATTGACAAAGGCTGATTGACTAAGAGATATCATACCAGGAAAGTAAGGGGCAAGTCTGTTAACTAAGATTCTGGTGATAGTTTTATAAACTACTGAACAACAAGAAATAGGTCTGAATTCCTTAACAAGGCAAGCATTAAGAGATTTAGGCACTAAAACAATAGTAGTGGCATTGAAAGCTGACAGCAAATTGGAGGACTGGAAAAAAATACCTCACAGCAGAAGAAAAATCAGCACCTACAATGTCCCAGGCAGCCTTGTAAAAACCAGAGGTGTACCCATCAGGACCTGGGCTCTTGTCCTTTCCTTGCTTAAACAGGGCCTCCTTGATCTCCATATCACTCACTTCTCTAATTAAAAAATCAGCAGCTCTTTCTGGCAGGGAGTAGTTTAGCAGGTCTTTCAGAACCTCAACAGAACAGCTATTGACATAAGGATCCTCAACACCAATCAGATTAGTGAAGAATCTCACTAATTCAGCAGCCATACCCTCAAAAGTATCATAAAATTGACCATCTTCTCCTTTAATTACTCTAATGGTATTTCTTTTTTTTATTAGATTCTACCCTCTGATGAAAGAACTTGGTATTGAGGTCCCCCTCATCCAACCAATGCAACTTAGCCTTTTGTCTAAAAAACTCAGATTCAGCTACTTCCAAATTAACAAGCTCATCTTGAATTCGTTTTTCCTCAGCAACTCTCCTCTGCTCAGCATGAGTCAGATTAAAAATCTGTAATTGCTCCAGTTCAGCTCTTTTCCCCTTCACTCTACCAGAAATGTCAGAGAAAAACTCCTTATTGAGCTCTTTTAAGAGAGGTTTAAGCCTTCTCAATTTGCAGAACAGAACTTGCATGGCAGAACCTGCACAATGCACTTGCCATGAGTCTTTGACTATGCTAAGAAATTTCTCATGGGAGACCCAACAATTAAAAAACTTGAAAGGCCTAGGCTTCTTAGCCAAAGCACCCTTATGTGTCCATAATACCCCAAGGCAGTGATCAGAAACTCCTTGTGCTTTGAATTCCACAAAAGAGTCAGGGTAATCAAGTAGCCACTTAGGATTAACCAGAACTCTATCTAGCTTCCGGGCTAAAAAAGAACCTTCCTGCCTATTGGACCAAGTAAAGGTAGGCCCAAGGAAAGGGTGGTCCATCAAGTCAAGCTCTTCCAGGCAGTCTTGGAACTCCTTCATGTCAGAGGAATTGTGGACTCCCATAGTCTCAAAGTCAGAACTTTCCTCAGCTCTGGCAATTATGTTGAAGTCCCCACCAATCACCCAAGAAGAGGAACCAAGATCATTCTCAACAGTCCTCAAATGCTCCCAAAGACCTCTTCTAGCAACACCAAAATTGCTACCATAAACAGCAGTTATAACAGTTCTGAGACCAGTAATATTACCAATGATGGAAATGGCCTGATCACAACAACTCAAAACAGCAAAAGACAATTGCTTCTTCCAAAGAATCCATAACTTGCCCCCTCCACACAGTCATAATTTCCAACCAGGTTCCAATCAGCAGAAAGGGCAGAGGAGAACTTAACAGAATTTTCCCTTCTAATCCTAGACTCCATAAGACAGATAACATCCACTTCACAAGAATCCAATCTCTTGAGCACTTTCAATTATTTTAGGGGGTTATTAATCCCCCTAACGTTCCAAAAGCTCACTATCATCAAGAAGAGGCAGAGACATCACACACAGTACCCAAATTCACCACATTACTCTTTGTTTTATCCAAATGACCCCTCTTCTTTGCCTTGATCTCATTAAGCAACATGGCTACACCCAAAGAGGCAACCCTAGTCTTCCTAAGACCATCCACCAAATAATCTGGCTTATTGGAGGAACCAACAGGCTCTTTTTTCTTGCCCCTTGTCTTCTTCTTCAGAGAATCCTGAAGTGAAGGAAAATCACAAGGCTTGACAACTCCCTCAGCATTCAAAATAGCGGACTTGTCAGCAGTAACAGTTGGCAAAGAGTCAGTCCCCAGGCCAGTAGCCTGTGTGGCCACACTAGGTTCCTGCAAATCATGGACAGAAGACTCCATGATAACACCAACCTGAAGATTCGAACCATGAATCCCCCCCAATGAACTACCCGGAAGAGAATCAGAAATCTGTCCAGAAGCTTCAGCATTACCATTCAAAGAATCCTTACTTCCAGTCCCCCCCAGGAAGAATACCTTTTTTCTTCCTCCAGACTTGGACTTCTTTAGGCTTCACAGAAGTTTGCCTAACCACAGAACACAAATTAACATGATGCCCAAACACTTTACACGTAGAGCAGTACTGAGGCATCCATGGCACATGCACCTTTATACTCACAGTCGATCTATCCCTAAGAGTAACAAGAATATCCTCAGGAAGAACACTGCCAGCTTCAATCTTTATACACAGTTTAGCAAATTCCAACCTCTCACGAGAAGCAGTGATAGTGTCCATATAGAGAGGAGTACCTAGCGCACTAGCTATGTAACTAAGACCCTTTTGAGAGTACAGTTCAAGCGGAATATTATAGAGTTGCACCCAAACAGGCATTAAAGCTAGGTCAAAATTGAGACTCTGCAACCCAGGTTCCCACCTCCTCAGAACCAGAGGCTTGTTCTGGACATGCCAGGGACCGTTTTCAAGCACCCAGTCCCTCAAATTAGCATCCAAAAACGAAAAAACGTAAAGATTTGGGCCAGCTAAACTAACCTTAACTTGCGAAGAATTCTCCCAAATCGAATCGATAATACGCTGCATTGAGGAAAACCTAGGAGCCGCACCAATGAACTGACCCACTAGGGCATTATTCCAATCAGCAATGCCTTCCTCAATCACCTCAATAGGAGGCTTAACCGTGACAACTCCATCCCGAATCTCATGAGGAAAGAAATCTAGAGATTGATTCTTCGAACCCACGAATAAATTCCTCCAATCAAGGCTCACGCTCGTCGAATCCATACAAATGAATCAGGAACTAAACAACAATCTTTGCAAGCAAATACGCAGAAAGAATCAAAGTGAATGAGAAGAAGCTGAGGACCCATTAGTCCAGCTAACGTGCGCCCAGAGAAACTTCATATTTCACCCAAAAATTATTAAAGATATTTTTTAATATTTTCATCTGAGACAGATTGTTTATAAATGTGAAACCGTATATTAATTTCACATGGTAAAAGAAAAATGAAAATTCAAATTTTTAGAAATATAATATTATACATTTTTATTAAATAAAATAATAATCCCGTGACACTTAAAACATGATATCAATGAGTAATTTCTTTAATTAGGCGCCAAAGTTCCAAACATGAGGCAATGAGTTAAGGGTCTTGGAAATGGCCACTCCCCCATGTTTAGCCATTCTCATGGAAGTTGCCACTAATAAAACAGTGATAGAATTATTTGTGATTGTTGACTTAAATTTTATTGACTAAATTTAATAGTTTTTAGTGGCCATTTTCATTGCCACTAAAGATACATATTCTCTAGTGTGTTTTGAAGAAAAAAAGTCGGCTAAAAATCAACCAGAAAAATCGTAAATCCACGCTTAAATATTAGGATAGTTGTTTGGGAATGAAGGGTTGACTTCAAAACATACCCTATTCGACCCCAAAGTCACACGCATGCTTGGCAGAGTGACTATGTAATGTACATTCTGCCAAAGTTGGATAGAGATCGGCAATACATATATTCCCAACTGCTATGTGTTTTTTTCGTGGTATTGGGCTACTTGTCGTCTTCCCTATGGCTTCCAAAAGAATGATTTGGTCAGCTTTGCAATACAGTATTTGACAAGTTAATATTTAATTATTGTTATATGGTAATGTAGTTGGTGGATTTCAGAACCTTTTGATTAAGACTGGATTTGGTAGTTTAATGATGGAATTTTGGAGCTCTCATAGTCAATTAGAATTGGCGTAATTAGAGTAAGATCCTTAGTCTCATTGTCTTCTTCTAAATATATCAGATGGTGGTGGAGAGGTTTGTGTGATGGCTACACAAAGGAAATTTTGCTGCAAATTGTTGGGCAATTGAAACGGTGATTTGAGGCTAAGGTTTTGAAAGAGTTGAGTAGTCAAAAAGGTTAAAAATCATAGGCCGGATATATATTTCTGTAGGAGAGAAACACATTTGGCTGCCGATTGGACCAAGATTCTATATAATTGTTGTACAGTACTTTAACCATATATTTAAGATGTGTTTGATTCAAGATTGGGCCTAGTGACGAGTTGACGAATGAATTTATTTTAAGGTAAACTATACGGGTGTCCACTAAACTATTATAAAAAATGATTTTGACAACTAATGTTTTAATTTGATCAAACATATCATCTAACTATTTAAATGTTTCAATCAATTCACATGCTGTTAACGGTTAACGGAACATGTGATGTGGCGGTTAAAAATATTTTAGTAAAATTACACAATTGGTCTATGTTACTTATACATTCTTTCAAATTGGTCTTCATTTTAATAAATTAAAATAATGACATGTCATTATTTAATTAGAGGACTAAATTTATTTTAATTTATTTAAACACATAAGGGGACATCTAGGATTTGAACTAAGGACCCCTTGGGTGAAAGAGGAAGGTCCAAATCATTGGCCAAGGCATCCATTTAGTTATTTTCACACAACAAATAATATATATCTTGTATCTTAATAAATTTTTCTTTAGACAAAAAAATATAATTAATAAATAAAAATTAAGAATTTTTTTACATTAACAAAAAGTATGAATATATAAAATATATTAAAATAATAATAATAATATATTTTAAGTTAATATATTTTAAAAATATATTTTTAAAAATTAAGATAAAAATAAAAATATATTTTAAGTGAGATAAAAATAAAAAATATATATTTACATTAAAATAAAAAAAATATTTAATAGGTTAAGAAAAAAATAAAATATATTTAATAAGTTAAGATAAAAATAAAAAATATTTTTTAAAATTTAAGAATTAAGATATATAAAATATTATATTCATAATTTTTAATATAAAATATTATGTTCATATTATATTAATAAATATTTATAATATTAAATTATATAATTAAAGAAAAAATTAATATGTTTTATATATTTGTATTTTTATTAATTTAAAAAATAACCTTAATATTTATTTATTAATTATATTATTTGTTGTCTAAATAAAATTTTACTAAGATACAAGATATATATTATTTGTTGTATGAAGATAATCAAATGAATGATTTGGTCCAATAGTTTGGTGTTTTCCCTTTCACATAAGAGGTCTACTGTTTGAAGCCCACCTACCCCTTATTCGTTGGTTTTAGTCTTTCAATCGAATGATAACACATGTCATCAATTTAATTTATTCAAATGAGGATCAAATCGAAAGAATCTATAAGTAACATGGACCAATTATGTAATTATACCAAAATATTTTTAACTGCAAAATCACATGTTCCGTTAATTGTTAACGGTAGGTGGCGTGATTCAAACATTTAAATAGTTGGATGTCCTATTTGATCAAATTGAAACATTTGTGGTTAAAATGATTTTTGACCATAATTTAGTGGTCACCCGTGCAATTTATCCTTTTATTTTATAAAATGTCCATATTTCACTAAAAATACAACCCAAAAATGTTAGAAATCTGCTTTATATATAACCCAAAGTATTTACATAAAGTGCCACTGTTCACTCATTTTAAATATGTATGCAGGTGAGTCGGAGCGAATGGTCCGAAAATGCATAAAGCCATTAAATTTGACTCTCTCTAACCAAAGTAGCCTATAAAACCTAATATTGGTTTTAGATTTATGACCGACTAATGCCTTGGCCTATTAATCGTCCACTTTATAGCTGGGATGTGCTTTAAATAATTGGTTGCAAGTTGCAACTGAAGAGCCAAGGTAACATGAAATTAATGCAGAGATGAGCTCAACCACAAACACTCAGCTGCTTTTTCTTTTAAGGGTATGAAATTGGTCCCCCTAGACAGTATTCAAACCCCCCCCCCCCCACATACTACAAGTTCTGAATGAAAGCAATGGGACAATGTGGCCGGTGGCAGCCGCACCAGTACCTTGTATATTCTTTTCATACAGACTAGTCTACTCAGTCCACTATAATGTTCCGAGTACATCAAAATGATTCATTCTGGGTTTCTTAGGCGTTAAATTGGACTGTGCATCAAGGTTTAAATTTTAGATTTATCTCATTTTTTTAAAAAAAAGGAAAAGGAAATCGATAAAATTGATATTCATAACTAATCATGCAAACATGTTGTTGGTCGGTGAATGTTCGGATCTCTTCCACTTTTTAGAAATGTTTTGTGTTCTTATGTGTATAATTTTTTTCTTGTATGCATCGGGTAGTGATTCAATTGATATGTATATACTGATATTGTAATACCCCAAATTTTAGTTAGTGACCAAAATATAAAATTTAAAAGTTTATAGTTGAAGTATAAAATTTATAAAAGTTCATGGACCAAAAATGCAATTTTAGAAAATTTATATATTTTCGTCTGTAAAGGAATAATTTGGCCTAAAACAAGGATTTTTGTGGTAATCAGATTTTTGGTTCGGGATTTGTGTGAAAAACTATAAAGCGATAAAGTTCGGTATAGAAATCAGATAATCAGATTGAACTAGAATTTTACGAAAATTTGAAGAATGTTAGATAAGTGTTGGAAATATTATTTTCATATTTTAGATCAAAGGAATTTTGCTTAGAACAGTCCTAAGAGTGGAAATTTAGTGACTAAAATGGAATTTCTAAAAATTTTATGGCCAAAGTAGAAAGTTAAAGTCAAATTGGTTCATCTTTGACTAAGAAATATTTTAATGGATGTTAATGCAATGGCATATTATAAATATCAAGTTTCACTAATGACAAATTAGGGACTTCTCATTAATTGAATTTAATATTCAATTATATTATTAAGCCATGAATAATCAAGAAAACTAGCATATTTTCAGCCATTTCTTCCCTCCAAGTCGTGAGTCTCCATACAAGATAAGAAAAAATTTCAAGTTCATTTTTAAGGTTACATGATTGATTTTTGGATTAAGTTGTGAAATAGGGAATTAATCTACATGATTTTCTCTATCATTTGGTATAGATATTGCATGGTGAACATTTCATGAAATTGAAAATTAGGGTTTATTATGTTATTGATGTTGGAGATTAATTCTAAGGCATGTGTGATGATTAAAATCACTGGAAACTGAGTAAAAGACTATTCGACTATGACCTAGGGTTTTGAAGAAAATTTGATTTGGATTAATTATGATAGGCGTTTGATTTTAGAAGATTGGAAATGCTGTTTAGATGTTGAATTGATCCTTGAATCAAGTAGGAAAACATGGAATTCCTACCTTATAGTATTCGACCATGAGGAAAATTTGGGGGGGGGGATATTGAAAATTTTCCTATATTCTAGAAATGATATTAGAAGTGTTCTATGAGACTTGGAGATCAATTTGGATCAATTTGAAACCTGGAGATAGTAAAAGAGCTAATTTACAAGTTTTGAGAATCGTGGGACATTATTGTTTAAATGTGATAATTGGGGTGTTCAAGGTTGAATTTTTAATTATGCAATGCTTGAATTTTAAGTTAGAAAGTTGATTTGGAATCAAATTACAAGTTTATAAAGATGGGTGGTAAAAGTTGAAAAGTCTAAGAAACTTTGGGATGAAATTTCAAGTCTTTGAATGTTAAAGTATTGATTTGAGAATTTTATTAAGATGCTGGAAATTTTAGAAATTAAAGTGCAATGATCATGATGGTGAAGGATCATTATGAATTTAATGGAAAAGTTAAGGTGAATTCTAGAAAGAATTCATAATTAGTTGCTTGATTGTGTAATTGGAAAAAGTTGAAGGGTTGACAATGAAAAATAAATATTTATGGAATCGAATAAGCATTTTTGAGAAGTTCGAAATGTGAATGGAAAACATGATTTAGTTTTATATCAATTTTATTTCTATCGAACTTTATATTTAAGCTTAGATTATGTTAGTTCGATACTAACACATAATTTAAATATTTTATGTATTATATGATGTTGTTAGACCACGATAAATCTAATAATCCAAGTAACTCAAAAAGAAGAGAAAAGTGCGGGATTGAGAATATTATCGTGGAGAATGTTCGATATGGAGGTAAATGTGAGTGAATTTAATTTGTATTTATGTTATCGCACAAACATTGACTTGCGATGAGCCAGTAACGAAATTACTACGGTAAGAAGTGACTCATAATGTTATGTGAATGGTGATTATAGTCTATATGTTATTTTATTAAGCTTATAGAATTATGAATTTTAGTTAAGGATGTTAATTAAAGAAAGTTGTCTAAAAATTATAATTCAAACAATAAATTTAAAAATTCACCATAAATTATACTTAAATGATTAGAGTATGAATTTTATACCGTTGGATTCGTATATTAGTATAGTTGTGTTTAAAATAAATAGGTACTTATTTTAAGGTGCACACGAAAATATATTAATTTTTAATCGATGATAGGTCAGATGATAGGTCAGAAAATAAGGCAGCAGATTCTGCTCAAAACAACTTCTGTAAGCCTGCTTTGAAAATTCATTATAAATTTTACAAATTGAACTAGAAGTTCCTTATATATTTAGATTCGTATTCGAGTCTAGTTTTCAGTGGTACTATCGGAATAATATTTAAGTATGTAAATTAATACATAATAATATTTCTTTGAATGTAGTACAAATTGTCGAACATTTGGAAGCAAATAATTAAATCTAAAGTTTAGTGAGACTTATATTTTGACTTATAAATAAAGTGTAAAAGTGAACTCAACTTATTTATTTAGATATTCTGATTGAAGACGACTTGTAATAAGTCAACATCGTATTAATTAAAGTATGTTTTCTATTTTAATGACGAATTATTCCCATAATCTTTATATAAAGTTTTACAAATGATTTAGGGTATGAATTGTCGAAGCACAATTTTTACGATTATGGATTTTAAATGTTTATGATTTTAAGATGATGATAAATAAATGATTATATCATAATTTATAAGCCCATTTTATGTTGTATTGAGAGTCGTATGTACATTTGGCATGCCATTAAGTTGAGTACTTCTCAGTTAAGCTATGGTACATTCGTGTACATTATGACTTGCGTCGTTGGTGCTCATGTTATGATTATACTTGGAGTGCATTATATGTTTCAGTTATGATTGACATTGTGATGTGCCTAGTGTGTACCTTATGTTCTACTGACTTACCTTGTATTCTCTTACATAGACATTGGGTTATACAAATAAATATGAAAGTTATGACATGATTTTGAAAAAAAAAGAATATGAAAATGAAAATGAATGAAAGTTTTGAAATATGTATGAATGAAAATAATAAGAATTGTTCGTTATGTTTAATGTTGACTTACATGATTTTTGATAAAATCATGAGATAATGATTTTCAGGTTTTCAAGAAGAAAACAACATGAATAGCACGGTTTGAAAGTTTTAATGATTTTATTTAAATTACATATTTATGTTTATAATATTTTATGAAATTTATGTTTTATCTCGTTTTAGCTATGTTACTGTTTCACTAAGTTTTACTTAGCGAGTGATGATTTTCATGCGTAGGTTCTAATAAAGGAAATGACATGAAATGAGGAGCCTTGCGAGCATCTTTTGGAAATCAAGCCTACAAACAATATCAGTAAGACATCTTATCTTTGATTTATTAGTGTCATATACATTATATCTGTAGATTGCTTTATTGGATTTATTTTTAAAAGGGCATGTAATAGTAATCTAGGACTATTTTAAAGTTAAGTAATTTTAGTTATAATCGTAGTTGTGAAAAAATAGTATAAATATTAAGTTTTAAATGTTTTTTAAAAAAATTAAGCAGTATTTAGGCAGGTTTTAAATAGTTTATGAAACAGCACTAAACAACATAAATGTTGCCTAAATCTAGATTCGTTTTGGATGATTAAATATTATTTTACGATTTTACACGATTAATGAAATAGTTTAAAGTTGAAAAATAAAAACTTTTGAAATGAAACAAATTTTTAAACGTTTATGATCAGTGAATGTCTGTAATGTTATTGTACCGTTTTTAACTAGTATTTCGAGCCGTATACGGATTATGGGTGTTACAGATATACACCGATACAAGTCAGTATTCGTTTATTAGTCTGAAATGGATACACCACACTGAAATAGCACGTGTTTCACACTACTTATTCTCAAATCTTAAGACAACCGAAGCCAAATTTCTTCCTCCATTGCCATTAGAGCATGGTTCCCCTTCAAGTGCTTGTTAGCTACACAAAGTTCACCGTAAAGAATATTTTATTTTCTTTTGAAATTTTCTAGGGCATCCATCTACTTCCTTTTTTAATATATATATAATCAAGCTTGGCTAACAGGTGTTGTAAAATCCAATGACCATTCTTTTAAAGAATATTATTATATATCGATTTCAAGTCTTGTAAAAAAAATAAAAATAGAATACCAATTTTTACATTTAATGCAGTAATTAATTTTCAAAGGGTATGTTAACGTATTCATTATCAAAATCCCATAACGATTCTGGATTTCTAATATAGTTCCTAGTGGCGGAATGCATTTATAATTTCATTACAAGTAATAATTAAAGTGATTAGGTCAACTATTACCAGTTTCGTACTTTCATTACTTTCTTGGGCATGCTAATCAGGATCTACCTCTACTCCCACGGAAACGTATTCGGAATCTTACAGAGTATTGATTCTTGCAGCTTTATTAAGTACATCACCAACAAAACATAGGGTTTGGAGTCCAATATACAGAAACTATATTATATACATATATAATGTATGTATGCTTGTATGCATATGTAAATACTTCAAAGTTCGAAATCTGAAATCTTAATATTTTTTTTTGGTTCATCAACCCAATTACGAGTGCATAATAGAACTATTTTTCCAACAAGAGTAAAAATCATCACCAGAAGGCATAGGAATAATCTGCAAGCAAGAGTATTTGCAATGAACAAGATCAAATAATGCAATGAAATGGATAGTGCATGGTATAATTAAAGGTAAATCAAACATTTAGATTATGAAGTGAATTCCCAAGGTCCCCATATTCTATCTGATCTTTCCTTTTCTCTTCTTAGAAACAAATAGAAAGTAGTGCGGGGGTAATTGGTGATTTCGTTGGGATGCCGCTAAATTCCAACAGTAGACCTAAACCTCGTTTCCTCAGTTGCTCTCTCATCCAAAACTCCCTGCCATAGCTCAACTGTTTCTTGATGTCAGTAGCTCTCTTTCTTTCAGTCTTTACTCTTTCAATCCATTGTACACTTAAACCAGCATATGCACTAACGCCACCCTTCCCAGCTCGCCTTGATGAATCCTTCGGGTCTTACATTGATCAATGTACCCAACTTATAAAAAAATGGCTGGCATTCATACAATAAATACGCATATTCATACATGCATGCATGCAAGCATTACTATGCAAGATTTAAACATGTCATGAAAATATCTCCCTCTGTACATTTTATTTTACTTTTCTCTTCTCTTATTACACGGCTACACCATTAATCTTCACTTATTTGGGCCGCGCCACTAACTTTGATAAAAGCAAAAGTACTCACCCACCCTCCTCAATCATTCCATATATAAGGGTAAGTTTGGCATTTTCAATGATAGGGGCTAGGGCTTGTATACCTCTTGGCTAACCCAAATGATTGTCCACCATTTTAGTTATTATTGAAGAATATGATTATATAAAGTGGTGACATATGTATTGATTCTAATGACCTATGAATGGATTATTTTCAGGACTACATATTCCACTGGCCAAATTTTTACAATAATAATTTGAAAAAAATTCTGCTTGATAACGATGAAATTAAATTATTTACTCAAATAATGTAATTTTTACAAAGTTAAGACGCATTGTGGTCAATACGTTTAACTTTAATACGTATGAAATATCGTGTATTTCCAATGCATAGAATACGAAAGACGCATTATGTTCAAAATAATTTCTTTTCATGCGTTTTCAATACATGAAATACCATGCATATCTAACGTATGGAGCTCATTTACATATAAATAATAATATTTATTTTCACTAATACTATGTAGGTTAAATCTAGGTGTAGCTTGCTGCTAGGATGATCTTTATTCAGATGGTTTGAAACAAAAACAGCTTTGGCATGTGTGTTGCATGTCAATTCATATTTGGTGGGCGTCGCATGATATTCGGGTTGACTATTATTCGAGTAAATTTTTTATATCATTATTATAAGAATTTCTCCTATTCCACTTGATGACTTATCTATTGTGTACTTCTATTTTTGTGGACGGTGGTAGTAGATATAATATAGTATAATTTAATTACAGTATTTGAATTAATCGTTCAATAGATTGAATACCGGTGATTAGAAAAAAATGAATATGATACTACAATAATAATAGGCCACTCAAAACAGAAAGTAGGGAGATTCAAACCTGAGAATCGGGTGAGTAAGTGAGGCCATTTCATGCCATGGGTCGTCTGTCTTTAGGAGAAAAAATTATTTCATTCCAGATTTCCATTGTTATTTATATATTTTAATACGGGTTTGGAAGAATAATTCGTGGACTGTATCTCATGGAAGTTTATAGTGCCATCCTGTTTGTTAGGAGTATGAGAAGAAGATCGATCAGAGATTCTCCCACCTTTTTAAATTACTAAAATAATTAATATTCAGTAACATACTAATTAGAAAAGGTGATGGGTTTAGTTTAGGGTTATTCTTTCCTAAGCTGTCAACAGGTGATTTATAGTAGCCAAATTATTATCTTGATAAAAGTCTATTACAGATATGATTTGAACATGTAAGGTTGTACTATTTCAAGTATTTGATTTTTTTTTTTTAATTTCATTCGGTGTTTAATTGAGTAAAATGAATCCAATTAATATAATTTTAATTACATTCAAAGGGGAAAAAAATAAAGGTTTCCTATAAATTTATTTATTATTATTTTTCAAAAAATAATTTTCTGAAGGCATTCACTATTTTCTCAACTTTCTCATTTCGCACCATCTCTCTTCTCACCGACGCTCAATTTCAAATAAGTTTTTCCTTTCTTCTCGAGACTTACCTGGAAACCAAAGTTTTGTTAACAATTTCAACAACAAAAATATTAATCATACATAAAATTATACAAATATACAAAACTACTTTAAATTTACGCTGGTGTAATTGGATCCATTGTGTCCGTGCGCGTGTCACTATATATATAATGTAAACTAGTTCTAGATGCCAGCATCAGTTAAAAACACAATTGTCAATAGAAATCAAACAAAGCAGGAGCACAGAGTAGCAGAACATAAAATCCCATCCGCAGTCATTGAAATTCATTCATCAACTAAAATGTGCAAACTCTGTTTTACTTCTAAATAGTAACGGAAAAGGCTATAAAACGGACCTTGTCTGTTTCGTTTCAATTTGGTTTAAAGTCCAAAATACTAAACCTACTACTTTCAAACTCTAGCCCTCTTGCTATTGCAACTTGGGCACTTGTACTGCTTGATATGCTCGGCCTTTGCAGGTGTAATCTTCACACATTTGCCATGAAACCATCTCTCACAGATATCGCAGCAAATCCAAAACTCATCAGTTCCATAGCTATCCCCACAAGCCCCACAGGTGGCACCCTGTTCATCATCTTCGTCTTCTTCCCCACTGCCATCTTCCTTGGATGGTGGAGATATCTTTACCATCTTACTTTGGGGTTCAGATTGACGAGACTGCAAACACCAGGGATATCAATGTGACATTAAATCAAGACCACTGCATATTAAAGGAAGAAAAACACAAGCATTTACATTTAACTTCATACCACCTTGGCATTTGATTTGCTTTTGCCACTGCTGTTGTGATTAGTAGATTGGTCTTTTGATGGCTTAACGCTTCCCGTCACAACTTCGAATATGGTTGGAAGATCATTTATCATCAGATAGAGTTTTTTCCTGTCAATAGAAAAACATTAGAATAACATTACTGATAGGAAAAACCTGTAATGAAGCACTCTCCTACACGCAAACCCTACTCACAGCTCAAATCCCTTACTGACAAGGGAGCATAGCATGCCTGTGCTGCAAGCGTGAACAGATCCAGGGATTTGGAAAAGGAAGTTATTTATTTAGTCCCTTTCTTCTACTCAACCTATGTCACTCATACTCGGTTGCGAGAGTCGGAAGTTGATACAAGTCTCCAAACTAGTATGTTCAATTTTTTCTACGTTTTTCCCTATATTAGGAGGGTCCTTAGAGTGTCATGTCCTCGTATTCCTGTGTTGAATAAAGGAAGAGTTGAAGCAATATGCTATTCACTTAAAGAAAGTTGAGATAACCGGATCCCTTAGTTCAACACTTCAATGATTGAGGATTTCTAAATGAGCTAAACATCGATTATAGGGCTGATTAACAGATGGCAGGTGAATTGATATTTTTCTACATATTTCCATCAAACAGGGCCTTTCCCCTTTCTCTCACAACTGCCTCTTGCTGTTTTATTTTTGGTCATGCATCACACCACTGCAACAGTGGAACTGAGGGCCAAGTTTTGCTTCTTTCCCAAAGTTCAAACTCCAAAGCTTTGAGACAATTACAAATTCCCAAATGTGTCAAATATTCCCTCCTAAAGCAAGCCCTTACTAAAATTACAAAACAATGTATGTTCACATACCTACCGGAAGACATCAAGTTATGGTTCTGCAGGAAATCATTCCTTGGATTGGGGGTAGAACCATCGAGCCTACCAGTTCAACCGATTGAACTGACCAATCAGTTTTCTTTAATCATTGTTAGCTGCTTAGACACATGCATGTGACAAACTTCTATTTAACAGGAGTGCCAAAGCATTAAGGTCAATGTTTCATTGTATAGCCTGCAAGACTTTCACTTCAGCTAGGATTAAATATTAATAGTCAAACATCTCAGTTAGTATTTTTGGCATCCAGTCACTTCCTTTCTTGAATGTAAGGCATAAACAACTATCGCATGTCAGAAAAATACAATGAAAGAACCAGAGTAGTGCTATGCATCAGATTGGTAACTTTCAATAAATTAGAAATAAACTCATTTAAAGAGAACAAGGGTACTGTTTTTTGTATAACAGAAGATGCAAAGAGAATAATGCAGACAGCACTAAATTCAACCAAGATACAGCAGCAACCAAGCTGTGCAAACTTAGACTCAATGTGCCATAAATGAAATAGAAAAAGCAAACATACCTCTCATTCTTTCCAAACCCAAACCGTGCACCAAAATAGAAAGCAACGGCAAGCAACCACGAATCACTGTGAACTGCAACCAATGATAGCCAGTCCTTCTCCTGCATTCCATCTCTAGCAAAGTTTATGCCCAGTGCAGGTTCTGGAAGCTCGGGAGGAACCTCCTCAACAGGCAAGTTAACTTCCCATGTCTCATTTGGAAGTCCATACAAGCATAAGTTCTCCTTTTCTGCAAATGTAAATTCAAAATTTTCGAAAATATAAATATGCTGGAATGAATCACAACATACAGCTCATTAATAACTTTGAAGTCATCTAGAAGCACTTCTTGTAGATTCAAGATTTTCTAGTTAACATATAAAATATAAGCATGTAGGAATGGAGACGTTAAATTGAACAAATAGCCATAAACACCACATTGCAGTGGTGATTTTTCCAGTAGAATCAAAACCAAAGTGCCCCTAAAATGAACTTTAAGAATGAAAAATGACATCCAATATATAAATAGTCTGGATAGAATGAAAAAGTGGAAATTGAAGCCAAAGACTAGTTTACATCTATAAACGAAGGAAACTAGATATTTCATTTTCCACTATCAGTTCAGATTTAAAGAGTATTCATTAAATGGCACTATATAATATGAATAAATAACATAGAAAGCCAAGCAAATTTCAAACCATCCAGTAAGAAAACACATAGGAAAGCATGACAAGTAGTTTTCAATGTGACTATAAACGCAAACATTCACAGGAAATAGAACATAATTTCAGAAACACATAGAAATGAAGATTCACTATCAAAGATAGAAAATCATCCGGTAAGAGAGCATACAGGAAAGCATGATAAGTAGTTTCATTGTGACTATAAATGCAAACACACACAGGAAATAGAACATAATTTCAGAAACAAATAGAAATGAAGATTCATTTCCAAAGAAAGAAAGCCATACTGTCAGAAAACATATGGGAAAGCATGATAGGTAGTTTTCAGTGTGACTATTAATGCAAACATTCACAGGGAATCCAACATAATTTCAAAAACAAATAGAAATGAAGATTCATTTCCAAAGAAAGAAAGCCATCCAGTAATAGAACATATCGGAAAGCATGATAAGTAGTTATCAGCAGGGATTCAAATAGCGGTTGCGGTCGCGTTTTCGGCCACGTCGCTTTCGTCGCGATTGCGGATGCTATTATGAGGATTATGGGTATCACGGTCATATAATAACGGTTTCGGAGGGCACTGCTACCGCTATATAGCGGGCACTATCGCAGTCACGGACCGCTATTTAAATCCCTGGTTATCAGTGTGACTATAAATGCGAACATTCACAAGAAACAGAACATAATTTCAGAAACAAATAGAAATGAAGATTCAGTTCCAAAGAAAGAAATTTCAATAATTCAGCTACTTCAGACACTAACTCGTGGCAGGTTGCTTAGTGCAGAGAATGGCCAGAAGCATGTCCACATCATTAAAAGGCAAATACTACTAAGAAAAAAGGTTAGGCAACCATTTGAAATATGCATTTGGGCAGATTTCAAACCCGAGCTTCATTTTTTCATGAAGCTGAGATAAACACTTGACTGGAAAGGTTAATTTGAAAACAGTCACTTTATCCAAAACGAAATGCAGGTTCATTAGTAGATTAAATGAAAACCCAAGGCAGACGGTGTACTTGCAAAAAAAAAAAAAAAGCTCATTCATGTAACTATTTTTGCAAATTCTGGCCACCTTGCAGGCAAAGCAAGTATACTGTAGCAAATAAACCAAGATTACATATCATCAAAAAGGAAAAGGGGGCTAATATGATAAATGATTTAAAGGACCTAAACCAGAGAGGTGTGCACGTATACAAGTCTTTTCACAATTGAAGTGAATTGAATTCAGAGCCATTTATTGTGTAAAGCACACAAGACATGTCCACAGAAACAAGCATGAACAATTTAGGGCTGATAAGGACAAAAATGGAAATCAAATATAAAAATAAAGATAAAACTGCGCCTTTGTATATTAAGAATTCAATTTCCAGGCATTACAGAATTTATCTGATCAAGCAGTCATAGTGTAGGAAGACGAAGTTTAACTGCTTTCACAGAAATACATCTGACCATGTGATTTTCATTAGCTTTACATGATAGTCAGCTGCTCCGACATTCAGAAAATAACAATATAGAAAGAATTTTGATTAGAAAAAATGTAAAAACCATTTCGTACAGATACAGAAAAGTAATCCAAAAGAAAGAAAGCAAACTCGAGAAAAGGAAAACAAACAGATATACAGTCTCCGTGCAGCGTCAAACCTCAAAAAAGAAAATATACAAAAAAAAAATGCAAATTAACCCACCAGGATCACACTGTTGGAAGAACTTTTCAACATCTGCCATAAAAAACACAAATATGAAACAAAAAAACTCGTTAATTAAATCCATCGGTAATTCTAAAAGAACAAAAGAGAAAGAAATCCAACAATGAAAGAAAGAAAGAAAGAAAGAAAGAAAGAAAGAAAGAAAGAAAGGGGAAAGAACCAGTGGTGAGAGCCTTAATCAAGCCAGCGCGTCTGCCTTTAAAGTCGTTGAAGACCTCATCTACTGTTCTCGGTATTGGGTGTGGTATCCCTTCCATTTGTTTTTCTCAAATTCCCCCACCAACCCAAAATCCTTAACCTCTGTATATTGCAAATTGAAATATTAAATACAAAGACAGTACGTGGATAAAACTTTTAAATATAATTTTCAAAGTAGCAAGTCGGGAGTTAAAGGAAAAGATGAATTAGGGTTTTCATTGTAGGGTTTGGTGGGATGGAGGTTCGGGGGATATACTACAAATTATAATTATATTATATATAAATAATGTACACTTTGTGAAAGAGAGAAGGAGCGGATAACGGAAACTCTACAAAGCCAATTTTAGGCAAAAGGATGGGTTTAGGGTTCAATTAAAATTTAGATTTCAATGATAACTTGGATTTTGACGCGATGGATCTATCCACTATTAAACTGACGAAGATTATTGTCTTTATGGTTAAACTACACCTATAGTCACTCGGTTATTACTCCATTTACATTTTAGTCATCAGTTGTGTAAAGTTACACGTTCTGACATTCATCACTCAACTAATCATCTTCTTATAATCTAGTCACCCCTTTGTTAACTATTAATGGAAATATAGATGAAAATTCAGATTGTGGATTTCAATATTTATAGACATTTGATCTATTCAAATGGCATGTGGATTTGGACATTGATATTACTATTCGATGTAGATGTATACGGATATTCATTATCTGAGATAACATACAGATTTAAATTTTGGTTATTTCAGTTTTAACGAATTCAATTTAAATTTGTATCTAATAATAAATTATATATGATTAAAATGTAAACAAAAATTAAATAAGTTTTATCCAAAATATTAAAATATTATATTTTAAGCATATATTTTTATTGAGTGATTAAAGATATAATTTATATATAATTTTTAATCTTTATAATGTGTCTTTATTTTACTTGAGACTTTTAGAAATTTATATGGAATGGGTGTTACTTTATAAAATATGTTTTTAAGTGTGATATTTTGGTAAAGAGGCGGAGATTACCCAACCTAAAAAAGCTCGAGAATTTGCGGGGAAATTCCCAGCTACCTCTCACTCTACAGTGTGACGCGGAGAGGACCAAATCTCCGATGTTCCTTTTACTTTGATACTAACAAAGGGTTCAAGAGATTTATCAAAACACCGATGGAAGAGAGTTTCAAACCTTCCAGTTACAAAGAGTACGTCGCCGGCTTGTTCGCTGGTGTTGCCACCGTTATCATCGGTCACCCCTTCGATACTGTGAAGGTATAAGTTATTGCTGATTCTTATACCTTTTTCTTTAAAAAATTAAAGCTCTTTTAGCATGGGCCCGACAGAATTTCAAGAGTTATATTTGTTAAATTGTAGCAATTAAAAATTTAACCAGGTGGTTAGCATTTCCAGGAATGTTGGTCAATAATCGAATTTAAAGATCGGATAAGTTCCTCTTTGGGAAAATGTAAATGTTGATTATATTCTTTTAACCTAAGCTTTATTTCTTTGCTTCCTGGTTTTCTTGGCAATGCGACAATCAGTAAATTTCTTTTATTATTTACGGTTGTTTGCTCAGGTTAAGTTGCAGAAACACAATACTACAGTGCATGGGATTACATATAGGAATGGCTTGCATTGCACTGCTAGGATACTTGCATCTGAAGGGGTATGCTTCTTGATCCTTGTTTTTCCTTCCTTTCCCTATCTAGAACCCTGTTCGTAAATTTGTTCTTTGGTGAGAATTAGATCATTATTGAATATCTAAAGCAATATGGCGGTGGAAAGGGATCATTTTTTTAATTCTTTTATAACTTTTTGAACTTGAATACCTCCAGTTTAATTTTTATAGGGTTGCTTGCTGTTCAAAGTGCAAAATGAATCAGTAGGATATAAAGATATTAATGTTCAACTCTATCAGATTTCAACATTTTGTGCAGAGAAACTCATTTTCTTTCGTGTTAATTCCTACACCGGTTTACGTTTGCTACTGTCCTATAATCTAAAAATGTTGATAATGGAAAAAACTGAGCAAATTTAATGAAGTTATCCAGGAATTTGTGAAGATAGAGAGAATTTCTTGCAAGTTGTATATGTCCAAAGGGGAAAAAAATAAAAATAAAAATCCTTAAGACTTTCTCAGTATCTACAGCTGTGATTCGAAAACCAAGGTATTGGTCTACTGCATAAGTGGAGAGGATCCTAAAGCACATACAAGGTAGTTTGTGGAATGTAAATCATCAGTTCACTTATTGCAGCAGTATAATCCTATAACAGTCCATAAATCTTAGCGTATTTTATACATGGTTATTACAGTTTCCCTTACATTTGACATATTTGATTTTTTCTGGAGAACTCATGGTTAGCTTCTGCAGGTCAGAGGACTTTATACAGGGGCAACACCATCTTTTGTTGGAATGGCCTTTGAAAGTTCTCTTCTTTTTGGCATTTATTCACAAACAAAACAGTTACTGCAGGTTTGTAATAAAGAGAATTGGAGGTGATATACCTGTTTCTTTAATAATATGTTTCCAACACATTGTAATGTGTCTAATTATTTATTTATTTTTTTTGCTAATGAAGGGAGGAGTTCAGAGTAGCGGGCCACAGCCCCAAGTAATAATTCCTTCTGCTGCTTTTGGTGGAGCTATTATCAGTTTTGTTCTATGTCCATCGGAGTTAGTGAAGGTATGAATTAGTTTTTATGTTCTGATATTACTTGCTCAATGATGATAAAATCACTATTTTCCCCCCCAAAAGTATGCTTGTGACAATGGGCTTCTCCAGTGTAGGATGCAAATTCAAGGCACTGACTCGTTGGTTCCAAAGTGTAGTGGCTACAGTAGTTCCATTGATTGTGCACTAAAAACCATAAAAAGTGACGGGGTGAGAAATACTCTGCTTTTTGGCAACTTAACTCATATATGAAATTAAACTAATGGAACACCTTTCAGGTTACAGGTGCCTTTCGAGGTGGCTCTGCAACATTATTAAGGGAATCCGTTGGAAATGCAGTATTTTTTAGTGTGTATGAATATGTCCGTTATTATATGCACTTACAGCTAAAAACTGGTTCATCTGACCATAGCAGTTTGGTTGATATGGGAATTGGAATTTTGAGTGGTGGTCTGGGTGGTGTAGCTGTAAGTGTTCTGACATTGTTGCATTTTGTTTTTTCAATTTAGTTACGATATGGTCTGTTTAATCTAGTTTTATTATTTTCTTTCTAGTTCTGGTCAACTGTTTTACCTTTGGATGTGGCAAAAACCATTATCCAGACTGCTCCAGATAGAAGCTATTCAACAAATCCTTTTCAAGTTTTAAATTCGGTGAGACAATCTGATTCCCTTCCTATATATTATGGTGTCAGAATCCACCTTTCGTGGCACAAGAAGATGGATAGCAGACTGGTGGAGGTTTTATATAAAGATCAAAATGATATTAAAAGTAAAGGGTGACATTCTAATTGTTTCCTTGCCTTGCAGATTTACCGGAGGGCTGGACTCAGAGGATGCTATGCAGGACTCGGTCCTACCATTGCGAGGGCTTTTCCAGCTAATGCAGCTGCAATCGTCACCTGGGAGTTGGCCATGAAGCTTCTTGGAATCAAGAACAACTAAGGAAGCTAATACTTAATTCATCTAATCTACAGAGACTTCTTTTGAATTTGTAATTGGCTTGGTGGCTGATCTTTCAGCTCGCATATTGGCACGAGCTGATCCTTGGGCTTAAATGATATGAACATGTAGCTCGAAGACATTTGAGTTGTTTTCTGAGTTATCCCCGGGTTTTTTTTTCACGGGTCTATTGTTGTCTGGTTGAGGATGTTCCTTCAAAGCTTATTGGAACGAAGAATGGTAAAAACATTTGATAAATTTGCATAATACTATATGTTTTATTGATTAGAGTATGTAGAACCTGAAACGAAGCATAATTAAGATGTTGAGCTTAGAATTTAGACTACTATTATTTTTACATCTCAACTGATTTTTACATCCAATTTATTATATCAATAGCTATACTCTATAAGACCTTTGAAATCAAACCTAAGGTGTTACATATTTGGATTTAACAGAAGTTTATTATGTGTGTTATGTTAATCTTTAATTTTATAAAGATAAAAAAATGGAAGAATTAAATTTCAGAATAAGTGGTCATTAAATTATATTAAAATAGTTTTTTTTTATTATTTAAAATTTGAAAATTATAAAACAATCGTTAAATTTTATCAAATTATTATAAAATGGCCATTAAAGTTTTCAAATTTTTATAAATTAGTCTTTAAACTTATTAAAATTTATCATTATCTTATAGTAACATGCAATGATCATTCTATAATATTTTGGTAAGTTTAATGATCATGTTGTATCCTCAAAAACTTCACGACTAAAAAATCATTTTAGATTAGTGTAGTGACCATTTTGTACTTCAGCCTAAATATTTGAAAAGATGAAAAGATACAATCATTGAAACAGGCTTGGGTGTCAAAATGTAAGATCCGGCAGTCCTAAAGGAAACTCTTACCATAAAACTAATTCTGCAGTCCAATATTCTCTTGGACAGTGAGTGAGATAATTAATATTGATTCATGGGAACTATTAACGAGAATGAGTGCTACATTCCGAGTTTTGAGGGCAGAGAAGTCGTCAGATTGATCCAAATAAAACGTTAAATTGGTGTTTTTTTCTGCTTTTGTTGAGTCTTCACAGTTGACATCCAAACAAAACACAGTTTCTCAGTTTGAAATTTTGAACCGCATTAAATCGCTTACCTCTTTAATTTAAACATTTTCCCGAAAGAGACATAGGAACCACAAGGTTCTTAACCTTGTGGTCGTGGGATCGAGTCTCACGGAGAGCATTTCATAATTCGGAGGTCTCTTACGGAAGCTGCTCTCAACCTGGTGTTGGGGGTAGCCTACTATCTTACCTCCCCTTACCCCATATATATATATGAGAAAAAGGGACAGTCATTAGAAATAGGAACCACCCTCAAGTCAAGTCCGTACGCAGCTAAGCTAGGTACACAAAATTGCTCTTTTCATTTGACTTAGCTGACTTTTACTCTGTTATTTTTTAATTTATATCTAATATATTGAAGTTTAAAAAACCAAATTAGTATTCCAAACACGTCTCCACGTGGCAAGCATGTAGACAGTTTCAGACTTTGAGTTCGCACCAGCTACCTGGTAAGTCTCTTAGTTTACATTAACCCTCTGTATGAACTCTGAAGACAAAAGTCATAACTTTCCGATATCACTTTCATAACTCGTTTTTTTTCATACACCGGTAATATTTTTCTTTTCAAATGAAGAAAAAGAAATAATTTTGGACCAAAGACCACTTCAACGGGTCATTGTCTTCGTCGACAGTGGGCTAAATACAAACTCAGCTCCACTAACTCCAGCTACCGTCTCATCAAGAATCCATGGCCAGTAATCTCTATCAAATGGACCAGCAACCGGCGGCTGAAAAGGCCGTTTCTGTTATCGGATACGGTACGACTTGTCCAAGGATATCAGGCTTTCGGCTTGCCTGCCTGAACCTTCCGGGTCGAGATTGATCGAACTGGACTCTGCAGCGAGCCAGGACCTGGTTTTTCCTGGTGGGATTTTTGTAAAAAAATGTGTCCAATTCAATTAAATGTGATAAAGGCGAGCGTACCAGGTTTCATTCTGATGTTCTTTCTTTTAGGCAGGTAAGTTTTTGGCTATATGTATTTGAGAATTTTAGGGAAGTTTTACGTTTCGTTTACTAATTTTGGTTTGTGTTTGGTGTTCTATTTGACCAAAGTTTTCAAAAGAGCGGTTATCATCCTTTCTTCCTGTTTATGTCTTCTTGCTGGTTCTTGCGTATCTTTGCTCATTGTATGTTGTTTTGAACTTGTCCTGTGACCTTTTACTATAAAAGAACTTGAGAAAAGCAATTCTACTTATAACTTCAGTGCTCTCATTGGCGTCAACTGTAGGTGAATGATATTTTGTACTAAATCAGTGCCAATTCTGGGTTTTTCCAGGTTCATAGAAAAATCAGTGCCTATACCTGGAGGGTAAGAAGAGTGACCCACTAGCAATCCATCTTCAGCATCTCTCAACTCTCCCTACAACTCTCCAGCTCTCAGATGATCTAAGCTACGAGTCAATTGATGAGCCGAAACGTGGCTACTTGGAACCCGTCAAGTGGAGCATGTTCTCACATGTATGCACCGCCCCCGTACACTACAGTGGATCCCACTTTGATTCCAGGTAAAGGTCGTCGGGATGAGGAAAGTTCTGTTCTTGAGGCTTGGCTTCTCCATGGTGGCCTCTGCTAGGATCCGTAGATCGGAATGGGACGGACCCTCAGCACAGTCACGAAAATCGGGGATCTTCTCGATGCTGGTCAGCACAAGGTTCAGTTCAGGACTGAATCAAAACGAGAAGCCGAGTAAAGTGGAGCTAAATTCACCAGTTTTTCCAGGAGGTCCACCTTCACCACCCAAAGCACCCAAAATGACCAACTTCGTAGACACGAAGGAGATGGTTAGAGGACCTGAGGACACACCTGGATATTGGGTGGTTACCGGAGCCAAACTTTGTGTAGAAGGTGGAAGAATCTCAATCAGAGGAAAGTATACATTGGTAAAAATAATGTCGGAAGAAAGTATGATGTTGATGCGAGAAAAGTTCGCATTATTTGTATGGCTCTGTAAGTAAAATGTAATCATGTACTGGTACAGCGTTTATTTGAAATTACCTTGAATAGATATCAATTGGCATAAGCCCATTCTTCTGACTTCTGCTTGAAAAAATTCCTTGTTCTTCTGAGCAAACCTTAATGCACTTTCCTGGAGACAATTTTGGAGAAGAAGATGAATTCAGTGTTTTCAGGGAAGGAGCATCCACTAAATGTTTATTATTGGACTTCATCTTGAAGCGACCGATTATAATTAACCAATAAAAGATGAATTTAATTGTTGGGGAAATCGGGTTATTTCCCACACGAACGTAGTTTTAAAATTGACTTAAAATGTCAAGATCAAAACCACCAAAGGTTGTACAGCGGATAAATCTGTCAAACTATTGGATATTGAAACACAATGGAAAAATCGAATAAAAAACAATAAAGGAGAGAACACACCAAATTTACGAGGTTCGACGAGAATATCATCTACTCCTCGGGTACCACACCGGATGATAACTTCACTATATCGCCAATATTACAATAAATGGAATTCTTTAGAATTGCCAAAGTGGGAGAATGAAGAATACAAGATGAAGAGAGAACTTGTTTTTTTTGGATGATTTCTAATGAAATACTTAGGCCTATTTATAGTTGAGTTTTAATGACTAAACTTATAAATAACCTAATATTTTAGGAATCAAACATGAAAAATAAGTTGGCCACCTACCAAAGAATTTTCCAATATGTACAAGTTTGCCACCAAATATGAAATTCACATATTCAAAGTTTGGTCACCAACCAAGATGAAATTTCCAATAAGTTGGCCACTGATGCAGGGGGATCTGAGACAGATGATGCTGAGCTGTCAGATTGCACGTTGATGGCGCTGAGATACCATGAGTTGGCAGATCAGCGCAAAGGCGGGAATTGATTGTGACATGTTCCTTATTGGGGTCGTTTTGAGTATGTTTCAGTCTTTTGGCCATAACTTTGGCTACAGGTGTCAGAATCGCGCATAAGACCCCAATCCGGAAAGCTCTTTTCGACGCGCACGCTCTCCACATTGAGCTACGCTCCATGTGGCCTTTTTTTCAACCTCAAATTCTGCCGTTTTCCCTCCGAATCACTAGATTTAGTTATTTTTTACTATTTATGGTAATATTTCGATTGTTAATTAGGAAGTCAATTTAAATCCGATTTAGACCGGATTTTTGGGAGATTGCTTATTTTATTTCGAATTTCAATTTAGAGTGATTTTCGGGATTTTGCTATTTTTGGCAAAATTCGAATAAATACGATTTTTGCTATTTTTGGCAAAATTCGAATAAAGACGATTTTTTTTAGCTATAACAGTCCGGCTTGTGGACTGCTTTTGACAGTTATTGATTTTATAATATTTTATTAAACCCTAGAGACTTTTTTTCTCTGGTTTTTGGGCGAATTTTCTCTTGTGAATCGTCTGTCGGAGCTAGCCTACAGGATAATCACTATTCTGTCTGGCGTCAGTTGGTGTCAGAGCTTCAACATCTTCTTGGGAAATTTCACCAGTTTCAATGGCTGGAGGTCGTGGTCGTGGTCGTCGTGAGCAGGTTCCGAATGAGGAAGCCCAACGCCGTGATCGCAGCGTTCAGGATGTGATGATTGCGGATTTGCAGAGGCAAGTCGCAGAATTAACCCAGCGCCTAGCGGCGCAGGATTTAGAGGATCGTGAGGCCTCTGATCACGATACAAATTCCACTTTCGAAAACCCATATCACAATCGCGCAGGATTCCGGGGCGCAGGATTCCGGGAGCACCGTGGTCGGGAGGAGCGTCATGGAGACCTCGGTTTTCGGGTCGATCTCCCTGAGTTTTCTGGTACATTACAGGCCGAGGGATTCGTGGATTGGATTAATGAAGTGGAGCGTATTTTTGAATATAAGGAAGTCCCCGATCGTGTGAAAGTGAAACTGATCGCCATCAAACTCAAGGGCAGAGCATCTGCGTGGTGGGAACAGTTACGACGTTCACGAGAAAGACAGGGCAAAGCCAAGATCACTGATTGGGAGAAGATGAAAAAGAAGATGAAGGGCCACTTCCTTCCCTTCGGCTACACGCAAACCTTATTTCAGCGACTTCATGCGTTGAGGCAGGGCGCGCGATCAGTCGATGATTACACGGAGGAGTTTTACCAATTGGTCGCCCGGAACGATTTATCTGAGACGGAGGAGCAGATGGTGGCGCGATATTTGGGGGGTTTACGCCAGCCCTTGCAAGATGTCCTCAGCCTTCATTCATTGTGGAGTGTTTCGGAAGCATACCAGCGTGCACTTGCTGTTGAAAAACAGCAAAACAGGAGACCAGTGATCAGGAGCGATCACAACAGTCGACCAGTTCGCCCTCAAGAGTCCCGTCCTGCTCAGCAGCCACCGCAGGGTAATTCTAACCCTACTATTAGATGTTTTCGTTGTGGTGAACAAGGGCATAGGGCGACTGATTGCAGGAAGCCTGCTAGTCAAAAGGGCAAAAATTTGTTGATTGAGGAAAACGTGGAAGACGAGAATGAGGAGATTGGCGAACCCGTGTATGACGATGATGAGACTGATGATGTGCTGTATGGAGATGGTCATGAGACTCTGGTCGTTCGCAAGAGTCTACTTACCCCCAAGGGCGATTCAGGGGACGATTGGTTGAGAACCAATATTTTCCACACGACTTGCACAGTTGCAGATAAAGTCTGCAAAATGATCATTGACAGCGGCAGTTGTGAGAATGTAGTGTCCGAGGAGGTTGTCCAGAAATTGCAGTTGAAGACGGACCGTCATCCTAAGCCATACAAGTTGTCATGGCTAAATAAAGACAGTGAGGTAACAGTTGATAGGCGATGCCTGGTGTCTTTTTCAATTGGTAGAAAATATTTTGATAATGCCTGGTGTGATGTTGTGTCTATGGATGCGTGTCATATATTGTTGGGTCGACCTTGGCAGTATGATCGCAGTGTCATTCATGATGGACGGAAGAATACATATTCCCTTAGCATCAAGGGAAAAAAGATTGTGTTGGCACCCCGGCGGGAAGGACTTACTCCTACCCCAGTAACCCATAATACTAATCTGCTTTCTATGTCCAGGTTTTTAGATGAGATTGAGCATGGCGACGTGGTCTATGCCTTGCTACCTTGCGAGAACAATGCAGTAGACGTGAATACAGATTTACCAGTAGAGGTGCAGCGGTTGCTAGCAGAATTCTCTAACTTGATGCCAGAGGATCTTCCTCCTGGACTACCACCTATGAGGGATATTCAGCATCAAATTGACCTTGTTCCTGGGTCAAGTTTGCCAAATCGACCAGCATATCGCCTCAGTCCCAAGGAGGCCGAAGAGTTGCAGCGACAGGTGGAAGAGTTGTTGGAGAGGGGCTATATCCGAGAGAGTATGAGCCCATGTGCAGTCCCTGCTCTGTTAGTGCCAAAGAAAGATGGTTCTTGGCGTATGTGTGTTGACAGCCGAGCGATCAACAGAATTACAGTGAAGTACCGGTTTCCAATTCCCCGTCTAGATGATATGTTGGATCAGCTATCTGGTTCTAAGATCTTCTCAAAAATTGACCTTAAGAGCGGCTACCACCAAATCAGAATAAGGCCTGGAGATGAGTGGAAGACGGCGTTTAAAACGCCACAAGGGTTGTATGAGTGGATGGTCATGCCTTTTGGGTTATCCAATGCGCCCAGTACATTCATGAGATTTATGCATCAGGTCTTGCGGCCTTTTATGGGGAAATTTGTTGTAGTTTACTTCGATGATATCCTCGTTTATAGTCCGACATGGACTTCACACTTCGATCACCTCCGTGCTGTTTTTGAGATGCTGAAAACGGAGTGCTTGTTTGTCAATCAAAAGAAGTGTTCTTTCTTCACTACTTCTGTGACTTTTCTTGGTTTTGTTGTGTCTACTGATGGTGTTCATGCAGATCAGTCAAAAATAGATGCAGTCTTGGAGTGGCCCAGACCAAGAACATTACATGACATCCGAAGTTTCCATGGCTTGGCGTCTTTTTACCGTCGATTCATTAGAAATTTCAGTACTCTGATCGCCCCTATCACAGAGTGCCTCAAGGGGCGTGATTTCCAGTGGTCTGAGGAGGCAGAGGCCAGTTTTCAACTGGTCAAGCAGAAGATGACCGAGGCTCCAGTTTTGGCACTTCCAGATTTTGACAAAGTGTTCGAGGTAAATTGTGATGCATCTGGCGTTGGCATTGGTGGTGTTCTGAGTCAGGCAGGTCGTCCGGTTGCTTTTTTCAGTGAGAAGCTATCGGGATCAAAGAAAAATTATTCCACTTATGATCTGGAGTTCTATGCCATAGTTCAGTCCCTGAAGCATTGGCGTCACTACCTAGTACAGAAGGAGTTTATTCTGTTTACCGATCATGAGGCCTTGAAGTACATCAATGGCCAACACAAGCTGAGTAGACGTCATGCCAAGTGGGTAGCATACTTGCAAGAATTCACTTTTACGCTGAGGCACCAAGCAGGGAGTTTGAACCGCGTCGCAGATGCCCTGAGCCGTCGTACCTTACTTCTCACCACCATGAGTACTAAAGTTGCAGGATTTGAGACGTTCACAGATATGTATGCAGCTGATCCTTCCTTTGGAAGGATATTTCAGGAGGTAACTGAGGGTCACCGTCATGATTTTGTTTTGCATAATGGGTATCTGTTTCGTGGATTACAATTGTGCATTCCAGATTGTTCATTGAGGCAGCAAATTATAAGTGAACTCCATAATGAGGGACACTTTGGCCGAGATAAGACATTGGCCCTTATCTCTTCTGAATTTTATTGGCCCAAGTTGACTAGTGATGTGGCCCATTATGTGGACCGTTGTTATGTGTGCCAGCGATCTAAGGGAGTTCTCACCAATGCGGGATTGTACACTCCCTTACCTGTTCCTGAAGCTCCTTGGTTCGATGTCAGCATGGATTTTGTACTAGGCTTACCCCGCACCCAAAGGGCCTCTGATTCTATCTTTGTTGTGGTTGACAGGTTTTCCAAGATGGCTCATTTTGTAGCTTGCAGAAAGACTATGGATGCTGACCGGATTGCCCATCTCTATTTCAAGGAGATTGTGCGTTTACATGGTGTTCCTCGATCCATCACTTCAGATCGTGATACTAAGTTCATCAGTCATTTCTGGAAGAGCCTGTGGGGGAAACTGGGAACGCAGTTGAATTTCAGTAGCGCCTACCACCCCCAGACGGATGGCCAGACTGAGGTGGTGAACCGAAGTTTGGGAAACCTTTTAAGGTGTTTGGCAGGAACGAAGCCGAAGCAGTGGGATTTGGCATTGCCTCAGGCAGAATTTGCCTACAACAGATCAAAAAACAGAACCACAGGTTTAAGCCCATTTGAGATTGTCTATGGTCAGAACCCATCCGGGGTGTTGGACTTAGCCCCTATTCCACGTATAGGACGTTTCAGTCCTAAAGCAGATGAGATGGCAAAGTATCTTCGGGGTATCCATGAGCAGGTGAAACAGACCATTCATGAGAGCAATACCAAGTACAAGACTCGGGTCGACAATCATCGTCGTCAGGTACTTTTTGATGTTGGTGATTTTGTTTGGGCTGTATTAACTCGTGATCGTTTTCCTGTTGGTGAGTATAATAAGCTTAAGGATCGGAAGATTGGACCTTGTGAGGTCGTGCAGAAGATCAATGATAATGCTTACAGGTTGCGACTTCCCAGTCACTTGAAGACTTCTGATGTCTTTAATGTGAAGCACCTGAGTCATTGTTTTGTGGATCCTGATGACACTACTCTGAACTCGAGGACGAGTTCTTTCCAACCCGGGGCGACTGATGCAGGGGGATCTGAGACAGATGATGCTGAGCTGTCAGATTGCACGTTGATGGCGCTGAGATACCATGAGTTGGCAGATCAGCGCAAAGGCGGGAATTGATTGTGACATGTTCCTTATTGGGGTCGTTTTGAGTATGTTTCAGTCTTTTGGCCATAACTTTGGCTACAGGTGTCAGAATCGCGCATAAGACCCCAATCCGGAAAGCTCTTTTCGACGCGCACGCTCTCCACATTGAGCTACGCTCCATGTGGCCTTTTTTTCAACCTCAAATTCTGCCGTTTTCCCTCCGAATCACTAGATTTAGTTATTTTTTACTATTTATGGTAATATTTCGATTGTTAATTAGGAAGTCAATTTAAATCCGATTTAGACCGGATTTTTGGGAGATTGCTTATTTTATTTCGAATTTCAATTTAGAGTGATTTTCGGGATTTTGCTATTTTTGGCAAAATTCGAATAAATACGATTTTTGCTATTTTTGGCAAAATTCGAATAAAGACGATTTTTTTTAGCTATAACAGTCCGGCTTGTGGACTGCTTTTGACAGTTATTGATTTTATAATATTTTATTAAACCCTAGAGACTTTTTTTCTCTGGTTTTTGGGCGAATTTTCTCTTGTGAATCGTCTGTCGGAGCTAGCCTACAGGATAATCACTATTCTGTCTGGCGTCAGCCACCAACCAAGATGAAATTTCCAACTTGCCAACTTAATTTCAAGCCAAATCTAACAAATCTCCACCTTGGCTTGAAATTACCAAGCCTACTCAACTTCTTCAACTTCCCAAATTTGTAGTGCCTCTAATTGCGCCACACACCCGAAGGTGTTCATACTTTCAGGATGTTAATCAAGTTCAAACAATGATTGAACTTTATTACTGTTACCACCTTGGTCATCATATCTGCAGGATTTTCTAATGTCGTAATTTTCTGAAGTAGAATATTTCCTTCTTCAAAGATCTCCCGCACAAAGTGACACCTCACGTCGATATGCTTAGTCCTTGAATGGTAGACTTGATTTTTTGCTAAGTGAATAGCGCTCTGACTGTCACAATAGAGACTAATGTGACTTTAAACAACTCCCAAGTCTTCCATCAACCCGTTAAGCCAAATTGCTTCCTTTACAGCCTCTGAAACTGCCATGTATTATGCCTCTGTAGTAGACAAGGCCATCGTAGATTGCAATGTAGACTTCCAACTTATTGGGGCTTTAGCAAGAGTAAACAAATACCCAGTAGTTGATCGACGCTTATCCAAATCACCAGCATAATCGGAATCAGTATATCCAACCACACACTGACCAAGTGCTTCATCCTGTTCAAAAACTAAACCAACATCCACGGTTTGTTGGAGATATCGTAGAATCCATTTCACAGCTTGCCGATGTCCTTCTCCAGGATCATGCATGTATTTGCTCACAACTCCAACTGGTTGTGAAATGTCAGGAAGCGTACACACCATTGCATACATCAAGCTCCCAACTACATTAACATATGAAACTTTTGCCATATACTCTCGTTCTTTGTTAGTTTTAGGAGATAATTGAGAACTAAGTTTCAAATGAGAAGCCAGTGGGATACTTACATGTTTGGTATTTTTATTCATGCCAAAACATTGTAATACCTTTCTCAAATATTGCTTCTGTGTTAAACAAAGCTTCCCTCTCTGTCTATCTCTGCTTATCTTCATACCAAGAATCTTCTTGGCCTCACCTAGATCTTTCATCTCAAACTCTTGATTCAACTAAGCCTTTAATTTGTCTATCTCCTTTTGACTCTTCGAAGCGATCAACATATCGTCAACATACAAGAGAAGATAAATGAAAGATCCATCTTTGAGCTTTTGCAAATACACACAATGATCATATTTGCTTCTAGTGTACTTTTTCCTCCTCATAAAGCTATCAAATCACTTGTACCACTACCTCGGAGATTACTTCAATCCATATAGTGATTTGTTCAGCTTACAAACCTATTTCTCACAACCACCATCTTTGTATCCTTCTGGCTGAGTCATATAGATCTCCTCTTCTAAATCACCGTGCAAGAAAGCCGTCTTTACATCAAGTTGAGCTAGCTCCAAATTCAACTGTGCTACAAAGGCCAACAATATTCTAATGGAGGAATGCTTCACAACAGAGGAAAATACTTCATTGTAGTCGATTCCCTCCTTTTGAGCGTAACCTTTAGCTACCAACCGTGCCTTGTAGCGAACATCTTTCTTGCTATGAGATCCATCTTTTTTTGCAAATACCCACTTGCATCCAATTGCTCTTTTACCTTTCAGTAATTGAGCCAGTTTCCAAGTGTTATTCTTTTGGAGAGATTGTATTTCTTCATCCATGGCACTTTTCCACTTATCATTTTCCAAGCTTTGTATTGCTTCTTGGTAAGTGATAGGGATATCATCATTAACAACTGGAAGAGCATAGGCCACCATATCAACAAATCGAGCATGTCTACGAATTTCTCTTCTTGGCCTTGTAACTGCAAGTGGTTCTGGTATCTCTAATGGTTCTTGGGTTTGGACCTCTTCATCTTCTGATTCTTCTATTGGAGTTGAAGAATCAGCTGCATCAACTTCTGGGATCATCGTCTGCTGAAACTCTACCTGTTTTTGAGTATGCTCCACCTGCTGCAGAGTACTACTTGTCTGGACAGCTTCATTTGTTACCTTCTTTATTAGGGTAGATTCATCAAAGGTAAAATATTTTCTACAAATTATCTTCTTGGTGTCTAAACACCAAAGGCGAAATCCCTTCACTCCATGAGTGATTCCTATAAAGAAAACCTTCTTTGCTCTCGGATCAAGCTTGGATTCCTTCACATGATAATAAGCAGTGGATCTAAATACATGTAAGAAATCATAATCAGTAGCAGGTTTTCCAGACCATACCTCCAATGGTGTTTTTCCTCCTATCACTGATGACGGTAGACGATTGATGAGATGGCCAGCATATGTCACAGCCTCAGCCCAAAATGCCTTGCCTAACCCAACATTAGACAACATTCATCGAACTTTCTCCAATAATGTTCGATTCATATGCTTTGCCACCCCATTCTGTTGTGGTGTATTTCTAACAGTGAAGTGTCGAACAATACCATACTCATGGCAAACGTCAAAGAATGGGTCACTTTTATATTCCCCTCCATTGTCCGTCCTAAGACGTTTGATCTTTCTACCAGTCTGGTTCTCAATCATATTTTTCCATTTCAGGAAAATTCAAAGCACTTCATCTTTAGAATTCATCGGATACACCCAAACTCTTCTGGAAAAGTCATCTACAAAAGTTACAAAATAATGGTTTCCTCCCAAAGACGATATCTTTGAAGGACCCCATACATATGAGTGAATATAATCCACAATACCTTTTGTATTATGTATAGTGGTGCCAAACTTCACTCTCTTCTGCTTTCCCATAACACAATGCTCGCAAAAGTTCAATTTGCAAGTCTTTGCACCTTTCAACAATCATTTCTTTGCCAGAATTTACAAAGATTTTTCTCCAGCATGTCCCAACCGCATATGCCACAACTGGGTTGCGTCCAAATCATCACCTCCGAAAGCTGCTGCAACTGCTCCAATAATTGTACTACTTTGATAATAATACAAATTATTTTTCCTGATGCCCTTCATTATCACAAGTGCGTCATATGTGACTTTTAAAACTCCATCTCTCATAGTGACTACTGAGCCTTTGGATTCCAAGGCTCCCAATGAGATGAGTTTTTTCTTCAAACTGGGCACGTATCGGACATCCGTCAGAACTCTGGTTGATCCATCTTGATTTTTCAATCGAATTGAACCTATCCCAATAGTTTTACAGGCATTGTCATTGCCCATATAAACAACTCCTACATTTAGTTCTACTAAATCATAGAACCATTCCCAATTAGGGGACATATGATAGGTGCAACCTGAATCTAATATCCATTCATCTTAATGGAATGTTGTTGAAGAAGCAACCAATGATATGTCAGAGTCATTTGCATTATGATCTGCAACACATGCATCTGGAGCAGCTTTTCCTTTCTTTTTTTAGCTTCGGACAATCTTTCTTCTAATGGTCTTTCTCATGACAAAAGGCACATTCATCTTTTCCCAGTCTGGACTTCGACTTTGATCTCCCCCTCCACTTTGGCTTTTGACTTTTCGAACGACCTTTTGTCATCATGGCCTCCGCTGCTTCGTACTTTCTTTCTCCTTCATACATTCGGGCTTTTCTTCATCAATGGTGATGTCTAGACCTTATTGGAATAAAGCGTCTAACACCTCGCCATGCCACATGCCAAAATGACTGGATCCATCGAATAACTCCATCGAGAAATTTGCATTTGACAGCAATTAATCCGTATTTTGGCATTTTAATTCCATCGAACAATATTCAATAGCATGAATTGTATCTTTTCAGCAACGGAACCACCAAGATAACCTCAACTGAAGCTCTAATGCCAATTGTTGGGGAAATCGGGTTATTTCCCACACGAACATAGTTTCAAAATTGACCTAAAATGTCAAGATCAAAACCACCAAAGGTTGCACAGTGGATAAATCTGTCAAACTATTGGATATTGAAACACAATGGAAAAATCGAATAAAAAACAATAAAGGAGAGAACACACCAAATTTACGAGGTTCGACGAGAATATCGTCTACTCCTCGGGCACCACACCGGATGATAACTTCACTATATCGCCAATATTACAACAAATGGAATTCTTTAGAATTCCCAAAGTGGGAGAATGAAGAATATAAGAGGAAGAGAGAACTTGTTTTTTTTTTTGGGATGATTTCTAATGAAATACTTATGTCTATTTATAGTTGAGTTTTAAGGACTAAATTTATAAATATCCTAATATTTTAGGGATCAAACATGAAAAATAAGTTAGCCACCTACCAAAGAATTTTTCAATGTGTACAAGTTAGCCACCAAATATGAAATTCCCATATTCAAAATTTGGTTACCAACCAAGATGAAATTTCCAATAAGTTGGCCACCAACCAAGATGAAATTTTCAACTTGCCAACTTAATTTCAAGCCAAATCTAACATTAATAACAAAAAAAGTGGTTATAAATATATAATTAAAAATGATATTAATTAATTAAAAAAATGTTTAATTACGGTTGGGAATTTCATAGTTTGATTGAATAAAATCGTCGTTCAAATCTTTAATCGTGATTGAATGGCACGTGGACCGTGTAAGGATAAAAGAAACTTCAGAATTTATTTTTTCTATTTTATCCTGTTTGATAAGGGAAAATATATGTAGGGATGGGATGGTACCTAACCTGACGGGTTTCGACCCGATACGATCCGATCAGATCGGGGTTTTTTGTTAAATAGTCATGTTCGGTCGGGTCGGGTTTGGATTTATGGTGAAAAATATCTAACTCGACCTGAAAAAAAATATAATTTTACCTTATATATTTAGGTATAATTACAATAAAACCCCTCTATATATATATTTTTTCCAATTAAGTCACTATTTTTATTGAATAAAAATAATATTTTTTATTATTTCGGATCGGATCTCAGGTGGATGAGTCATTATTCTCGGGTAGGGGCGAGTGGACCAAAAATCAGACCCATGCCCATCTCTAAATATATGAGTCAAAATATTTTATTTTCCCAGTCAAATTTTTTCATTTTGATGTTCTCGATTAAATGTTTTACCAATTTATTTTAACGCTTAGGGTGTGTTTGGTTGGGGAATGTGAGATTCCCATGGGGATGAAATCCACATTCCCCATTTTGGTTGGCCGGAATTGTCATTCCCGATAATCTTACATTACCAATAGTGGATTTTTTGGGGTATATTACCGGGAATGTCATTACTTCCCTTTCCTTAGGTATTGTTGGATTATCAGCATTTTGGACTAAAATGCCCTTAAAAAATTTCTTTCAAAGATATCCTTATTTTGTTATTGAATAATAAAAATTCTACGAATGTTAAATTACAAATTTATCCTTAAACTAGTTTAGATTTACAAAAAAAAAAGTCTATAATTAAAATTTTATATGAAGTTCAAGGGTTAAAATAAAATTTTACCATTTCATTAAACCTTTTTATATTTTCAATTTTGTAAAATAATTATATAAATTTTATGAATTTAAAATTTTAAAGAAAATATATAAATATTTTTCAACTTGTTAAAAAACAAAATATATAATAAGGATAATTTGGTCAAATATACATTCCAATAATCTTTTATTCCTTTAATCAAATATGGTAATCTTACATTCTTGCTAAACCAACCAAACACAAAATACAACATTCTCAGTAATCCTATTCCCTGGTAATCTTTTATTCCCACTGATAATCTTACATTTCGTGAACCAAACGCACCCTTAATGAACAAAAATTGTCTACTCCTTTTTTGTGCCCTTTATATGCCCCACCAATTATATGATGTCACGTGTATGAATAAACTTTATTCAAATTAACGTCGATTTCCTTTACTCCAACTTTTACTTCTTTTTTTACCGTTGGCCAGTCATCTTCTTCATCCTCTAGCCGCAAGAGCGGTGGTTGCATCTAACTCCGCAGCTTCAAGTTTTCAATTCATCATGCAGCTTCAAAAGTTTTTAAATCCTGTTTAGATTCGTACAACTGTTAGTCATGATGATTGACAGGTGTAATTAAACATAGATGAACATATAATGATATAAGAATAGAGCATCTCTTACCTTAACAGGGTTGCTTGTTTTTATGCTTTTCTTTCTAGTTGTGACTGTCAATGTTACCATCATATCCTTCCTCATTGCTCTGACTGCTACAGGAGGTTTCTTGGCTATTTTATTTGCCTTTGTAATGGTTATTTACATTAGGGCATTGTCAGTTGTCAACAATTTCAACAATATAGTTGCTTTTGTAGCCACATGTATTATCTTTCTCAATAATTTTTACTTTGTTGTGTAATATAATTAGATAATATTATTTTTCAAATTATGTAGTATTAATCAGTCAAGCCATCACATTATAATTTTATATTTAAAATTTTGTCAAATATAATTTTATAAAAACCAATTAATTTAAAAATAAGGTAATAAAATAAGATAATTTAAAATATGTTTCGTTTTTCTGAGTTATTTTCAGAAAAATTTATCAAACAACATAAACTGATTTATATAATATTTATTCAAACACCGAAAAATAATTTCTGAAATTTGTTTTCCAAAAATGGTAATTTGTTTTTTAGAATTGATTTTCCAGACAGACCCTTAGTTGTCGTTCAAATCCTTAATTGTCACGGGATTGGCTTTTTTTAGGCCTATCACTTTTCTTAGTGAAGCTAGGAATGAGTCCCCATTTCATGCAGTGAAGCTAGAAAGATGTTTTGGTTGGGTTAACTTCACAGCCCATGGTCGTCTTTCTTATTCATGTTCACGATCCTGGTCTCTTGTCATGGTCTGCCCATGACCGTTTACTGGCCATAGAGCGTTTTGGTATTTTCCTCGATTTTATTCCCTGTAATTTCTCACCCCCAGACCACCGTCATAGACTGTCACACAACCCACCCACACCGAATGGATGCCCCCTATCCCCTACCAGCTTGGTCAAAACTTTCGCTCGTAAGCTTCCCAACCTTAAAGGTTGGGAGAGGGTAGATACCAGAATTTTCTTTGTCTCGATTTGTGTTTTACCCTAGGAATGAGCTCACTCGTCTTTATAAACCGTTTCTCCACCCCTTTATCCATCATTGTCATCGACTTCTACCCGAAAAAAACTCCCACGTCTCACTACATCGTAGACTTCCTCAGTTAGTCAAAAAGAGGAAAGGTAAATTCGAGGATTTGTTCCAGGGGTATGTTAACAAACTGCTCTTTTCTTTGCAGGATCAGAATCGAGTCTCGTTTCTCTCTACGTGAGGTTGCCTCGGTGAAATTACTAGTAAAAGGATGGCTTTGAAGAATGGGTCTGAGATTGATGACTACATTTTAGACGAGTATACAATATTGAGAAGTTTTCAGTCACAAGGAAAAAGAAATATGGGTTACTAGAGGAAGGGAAGACCGTGGATTCCACCATGGCGGCGAAGATCACGACGGAGCAAATTTCATTCCACTAGAATCTCCATAACCCTAGAATGGAGGGTCTCTATCAAAAATCAGAACTGTCAACACGAAAATCAAGATGGATCTGCTAAAGGGATAAGGAATGCAGATTGACCAAATGGTTTTGCATGAATTTGGATCAAGAGGAACCAGTACATGTGTCGCAACCGTCTTTCGATTGGGCCCGAAATTGGGCTTCGACTTGAAAAAATGTGGATTGGAGTCGCCACCGACCACTTTAAAACGAATTTAGGTGGGTCGGACACCATTTTACCTGATCTGCGTTGTACCAAAAACATGTCGGGTTCGGGAGTCGATTATGGTCAAGGAAGGATTAGCACCCTTGAACCGCCCTTTCGGTACCAATTAATTTATCGGTTGTCTTTAATTGCGAAAATTAGAATTTAAATTAAAATTAAAATTATTCGATCCGAATTACTTACCATTTGATCGGCTGAAATCACGACTGAAACAAAATATGTTAGATAAAAAGAGAAAACAAAATGCTAATAAATAAAAAATGAATAAAATATATAAAAAAATAATAATAATAATGAAAGAAAGAAATAATAATAAAAATAATAATAAAAGGTTAAGTTTAAAAAATATTTAAAAGTAAAATAAAAAAATAAAGATAAAACTTAGGATCAAATTGGAACAAATTGAGCTTAATGAATTAGAAAATGAACTGCAAAAGAACAAATAAAAAGTTAGGGGACCAATTCACAGAATATAAAAAAAAATATAAATAGGGACCAAATTGATTAAATCAGAAATATGGAGGCAAATTTACAGGTAGTGACCAAATTGAACTGCGACTCAAAATGATAGGGACTGCGGAGAGGATTTAAAAATCCTTTATTTGCACACTGGTCCCTCGTATATAAATGCCCAAACACACCTTTTCTCATCTCATTTTCAACATTTCCTTAGAGATTCATCTCTCTCAAACGAGAGAAGGCTCTGAACCCCTCTCCCTTGGCGATTCCGACCACCTGCCGACGCTGTCCACGACCGCCGACGGCCGCCACGAGCGGCGGCCGAAAAAACCAAAGCCCCTCAAAATACTCCTCTCCACCCCGTAAACCTAAATCTGTGACTCAAAAACACAAAATATGCCCCTACCGGCGTAGATCTAGGCGTAAAGATTCGATTTTTACCCTTAAAACCCTTCGTATCCCGACGTTTTTCGTTCCTCACGGTGGTGCTTTTCTTCGCGCCAAGGGTTTCGATCCTTTCTTTGATATATTTTGCTTTGTATCTTGGATGTATTTGGTAGTTGTGGTTTGATGGGTTTTTGATGTCTTCTGGTTTCTGGTTTTTGTGACTCTGATGTATTGTTGGCTTCAGTTGATTTTCGTGGTTGGTTGCTTTGACCTTGTTGATGGTCTCACTCTCGTTGTTTGTTTGTGGTTGTTTAATTCTCGACGATGCTCTCTGTGGGTTCTGTTTGGTTCCCGATCACCCCCTTTGTACTGTGTTGGTCGTGGGTTTTTATAACCCCCATCGGCCGTTGGGAGTCTCGACGATCTCGGGATCATGGTTGGTTGGCCGGGGATTTCGGGATGGGTCAGTCCCGATCCCCTCGGTCGAAAATCTCGGTGACCGGTGTGTGGTGGCGTTCAGGCTTCTGGTAACCTTGATTTGATCTTAACCGTTGGATTTGGTCAGATCCAATCGGTCCAAGATTGGCCGCGGCTGATAGCTCTTTGTGGGTTAAACAAACCCTGATTCCCTTGCTATGTTGGCCGTTGATCTCTTTGTTGATCCAACGGTCCCCTGTTGTGTGGCGCTGTGACATATACTGGAACCCTAATTTGACCTCTGGGCTGGATCAGGCCCGTCTGACTGGATTTGGACCCGTTTCTGGACCCGTTTTTGGACCTGGAGAAAAAAAATATATGAAATTAAATTAATAAAATAAAATAAAATAAATAATATGATATAAACTATATAATATATATATTTCAAAAATACGTTTTAGAAAACTATATATTACATAGTTTTCAAAACGTTTTAAAAATATTATATAAGTTTTCAAAAATGTTTTTAAAACTATATATTATATAATTTCACAAAAATGTTTTTAAAACTATATACTATATATTTTCAAAATGTTTTAAAAACTATATAATATATAAACGTTTTCAAAATGTTTTCAAAACTATATATTATATATATTTTAAAAATATTTTCAAAAACTATATAATATATAAATTTTCGAAAATCATTTTCTGAAAATTATATATTATATTTTGTCAAAAACATTTTTACAAACTATAATAAAAAAACACAATAACTCCGGGCGAAAATGAGTGTCTACAACATGGATGCACAAAATAATTGGGGCCCACACAGCGGCTATATTGGGATAATATTTGGATAAGAGTCATTTTGCTTCTCCCTTGCCTCTAGACAGAGTCCATAGTGGCTTCAATCATACTACACAGGGCCCGAGTTTTGGCGGCATTTATTTATCGATTGGGTTCGCCTTGTATTATTTTAAAGGGTTAACTAATTTAAATATCACTAACCTTTAAGCGTGGGTTCATTTTTGTCACTGATGTTTTAATTTCGTTAATTTTAATATTGATATTTATGTTTAGCTACAATTATTTCACGTCGCAGTTAATTTATTAACAGAGCGATAACATGACATCTCTGTTCCGTGACGGTAATGATATGACTCCCTCATCAAAACGACGTTGTTTTAGCATAACCGTTTTGATGCTCAAAATGTCGTATTGTTGATGAAGAAAAATGTTTTTCATGAGATTAGATCCGTAGATCTTTAAAATCCAAAGTTAAATACCAAACCACTAAATTAACTTAAAAACTTGTTATAATTTTAACAAAACTATTATAAATGTTAAATAACAGTTTGAGTTTTTAGTTTTTATGAATACAAAAAATTAAACCCATTATTCAGTGACTTATAAGCTATTGTTTTATGGACCTTTGGAGTTTATGATTTCAATGGTTTAGTACCGTGGATCTAATTCTAAGCATCTGTTTGAGTAAGAAAGAAGGTAAACAAACAGAACCATGCAACCATTAAAGTAATTAACCAACAGAACCAAAAACCAGAAATGGAATCAAAAGCCAAAAAACAACATTCACCAAGGAATTTGAAGAGAAATAAACACAAAGGAATGAACTTCAAAAGAAGCATGCAGCCATAGAAGCCAAGGCAACTAGTGCAGCAGCAGCAGGAACACCCAGAGCCACTCCCGCACTTTCCATCGGTGATGATGCGATCGCACCCTGGTCTTCCCTCAAAGCAGTGGCTCCACTGGCCAATACAGCAACAACCATAATACAGGCAATGGCCATTTTGCTTCCCTCCATTTTTCTCGGCTAACTCAAACTAAATAAAAGCACTGTTGAAAATTACAAAAGTGAGAGAAGCTATTGAAGATGTTGTGTGCTTCGGATCGCAGAGATTTAAAGTGTTTTTATAGGGGAAAAGAAAAGCTTATGCTACTGACCAAGTATTTGCCAGCTTTATTTTGTTGGTCTTAAAACGAACAAAATCATTTGAAGGCATATTTATGTGTTGTCAGCTCAAAAAATTCAAACTGTTATTTAACATTTATAATAGTTTTATTAAGGTTGTAATAGATTCTTGAGTTAACTTGGTGGTTGGGTATTTAGTTTTGGATTCTAAAGGTCTACGGTTTGAATCCCATGAAAATCATTTTTTTCATCAACAAAACGACGTCGTTTTGAGTTTTTTGAGCATCAAAATGGTCGTGCCAAAACGACATCGTTTTGATTAGGGAGACATATCATCGCCGTCACAGAATAGAGATGTCATGTCATCGCTCCGTTAATGAATTAACGACGGAGTGACATAATTGCAGCTAAACATATACGTCAGTGTTAAAATTGGCAAAACTGAAATGTAAAGTGACATAAACGAGCCCACACTTAAAGGTGAGTGATATTTGAAGTAGTTAACCCTATTTTAAAATATTATGGGAAGTATGGGCGAGGTTATAACACGCGCCAAAAGAGACAAACAAGTTTAATTACTATGATATGGGACAAAATATTGATAACTCTAACAAAAGAGTTATATTTTATATCATTTTTACTTAGTTTAAGTTTGCATTCTATCATTTTTAGAATCATATTTATATTATTTTAGCATATTTTACACCATTTGCATAGTGGGAGTGAATTGTTGGTACTTAGGCTAATTATAATGTTTTTGTTGCAAAACAAATGATGTTGTGACTTTGTTAATGTTATAGTCTATGTTGAACGTTGATGCTGGACTGGATTGCCAAAACTATTCTGCAGCAACTGCTGAGTCACAAGGTAGTTAGAGAAATTTGAGGAAGTGATAAAGCTGCGGGATTAAAGGCTGAAATTTGAATTTAAAAAGAATTTTTCAGAAAAATGAGATTTTCCTATAGGTGAAAGTTTGACTTTGATAGGCTATAAATATATTATTTTCTATATTATGGGAAGTTTTGGTAGAAAGGTAATAAAAGCGATTAAATAAATAAAAACAATTGAAGTAAAAATAAGATAATAAAGACTGTAAATAAATACTGTAAAAATAGCCTCGAGCTTCGCTTTGACTCAATTTCCTTAGATCATCGAATAAGATTTTCTCTTCGGGATTCACGTCGGTTACTTTGTCTACAAGGGCTATCCTTGTGACTCTATCTTGTATACCGGATACCCAAGGCAATCTTTGATTCCGGCTTCGGTAATTGATTCTAACAACATCTATTGTCGTAGATCAAATACCATTTAAGTTCGTGGCGACCGACTCGGATTGTTGTTTCTATAACCGTCAATTCCGATCTCAATTCCCTCTTGGCGAAGCTATCTCGCCAAGTGTGTTCCCAGGAGGTCGAATTGCTTTCTATAAGCCGAATCTTCCTCCCACACGTTTTAATCGCAACAACCTCTTGACCAAAGTCAATCTTTGATTTTGAAAACTGTTTTGATTTGTGAAAAATAAGCGCAGAGATTGAGAGAGATATTCCGAAGATATTAAGGGATCGTTTCAATTCTCCCGTTGGAATTGAATCATTGCGACAACTCTCGGCTTATGAAAACAAAACTTGAAAAGTAAAAAGAAAAGATTTAATAAAAACTAGAGAGAAAAGAAGAATGTATTTTGAATGATGATTTTAGGCTTACCCCAAGTGGGTATTTATAGCCTCTCAAAGCCTAAAGGATAAGCAAAGAAAATAATAAAATAATACAAAAGATAATTGTTTTTAAATTTAAATTCAAACTTAAACTAGTCTCCTAATGCAACTCTACTCATCAATCTTCCAGAAGGCGTGCGGAAGAAGTCTTCTAGAAACCGCCGCTGACTGGACCTTCTAGAAACTGTCACGTCATACCGCGTCGTGCCCAGAGTCGTGCCCATGTCTCCAGCCGTGACCAAATAATAAAAAAATGCAGAATTCGCCCGTTTTGTCACAAATTCTGGAAAACAATGACCTGTACGAAAACAAGCACAACACGACCAAATCAACAGCAATAAATCCACAAAATCGAAGAAATAACGAGCAAATATTAACTATTCTGAACACTCATCAGTGGAGGTTGGTTTAATGGATGTTTAGACTTTATTTTGATGATATATTTGAGTTTATTTTGGTTCTTTATTTGCTTTGCTTATGAATGCTTCACCATCTAGGCTTGTAAGAGGCATGGAAATGTCCATTTCTTAGATGAAGTTTAGGTATTCGGGAGAAACCTAAGCTAGATATACTTGTAAGTATTCGAGAGAACCGCAAGATAAGATCCTCATAAGCAATGGGTTATAGTATTTCCAAGGGGCTTTGAATCGGCCTAGGGATATTACAACCTAATCCCTTAGATCTCGGGAGAGACTAGGATAAGATTTCAATGACTAAAAAGGGTGTTTTTATCAATAAGGTAGGCTGGCCAACATCGTTGAGTGAGAGCAGATGCCTTGGCATCCTATTCTGTTAGGTTCCTTTGAGAACATTTTAGGAAAGCCCTATCGAGCAAGTAAAGACCAGATAACTTAGATATTCATGATAAATAAGTTTAGCATCCTTAGATCAATCCCTATCATTCATTCCATTGGAAGCTTGTCACGTGAGGATTATCTTCTTTTCATTTTATTTACTGTTATTTACCATCTTTCATTGCCTCGACATTACAACACTAAACATCTTATCTTGCCATTATATTTCCATCTGCTACACCATCAGACTATTCATCTACATCCACCTTCATACACATTTTCATTTACCGTGACATTTGTATATATAAAGATTAACTATACATAGATAGATTAGTGCTTAGCTTTGGTTAGACTTTCGTAATTTCACCCAATCCCTGTGGAGACGATACTCACTCATCACTGTATTACTTGAGCGATTGTGTATACTTGCACATTATTTGCGTATATTTTATAGTACTCACAACACGCAACAATATTTCTAACTCAGCTCTTGAGGAAATGAGATTGATTACAGGTTTTAAAATAGGAAGACTACCAATTAGGTATCTTGGCATCCCTCTTGTTACAATAAAAATTACTGATAAAGATTGCTCTGGCCTTATTGACGCTATCAAATCTCGTTTGCATCACTGGTCTGGTAAGGTCCTGAGTTATGTTGGAAGATTGGATCTTGTTAGAGTTGTTTTATTTAACATAACTAACTATTGGTGCAGACAGCTTTTCCTCTCTTTTTCTGTCATTAAAAAGATTGATCAGTTATGTTCTAGATTCTTTTGGAAAGGCGCAGATAAACCGGCTGTTGGTGCAAGAGTGAGTTGGAAGCAAATTTGTCGACCAAAAACAGAGGGTGGTCTTGGACTCAAGGACTTAAAAACCTGGAACAAATCTTGCATGATGAGCCTATTAAGAATATCCTTGCTGGTGAAGGATCCCTTTGGGTGGCTTGGTTAAAGAGCTATATGTTTAGTACCACCACGATTTCTGGTCTGTCCCTGTTAAATCCAATATGAGTTGGAGTTTTAAGCAAATTATGATGCTAAAGGCTGAAGCTTCCTCTTTTCTGCCTTTGGTCTCCAAGAACATTAATGACCTTTGGAATGACATCCGAGTGAAAAATCCTAAAATCCATTGGCATTCACTGCTTTGGTTTCCTATTATTATTCCCAAACACAGTCTCATTGCGTGGATGGCTTTCCTCGACAGACTTCCTACAAAGGAGAGACTTCACAGAATGAGTATCGTTTAAGACTGCCAATGCATTTTTTGTGGTGTTGGTATGGAAACCAGAAACCATCTATTTTACAAGTGCCCTGTTGCCACTGCAATATGGACGAAAATCTACTCCCTTAATGGTCTTCGGCTTAGTCACTCCACTTGGACTGCTCACTTTGATTGGGCAGTGGATAATTGGAAGGGTAAATCCCTTCTTACTTCTATTATGAAAATCGCTTCTAATGCGTTGACCTACATTATATGGAAAGAAAAAAATAGGAGACTTTTCCAATCTCATGCATCTACTGTTGAGGCTATGTTTGGAGAGATCAAGGAAATTGTTGGGTTCCAACTTAGGAGCAGGTTTACACATAGATTAGACAATGTTAACACTACTCTTTGTAATCTATGGGGTATAGTCTAATTTTGTTTTGATTAGCATTTAATTTTTAAGGTGATCCTTGTATTTCTGAACTTTGTTTGTTATTTGTAGCAGTTCACTACTCCTTGGGTAATAAAATCTAATTATCCACACAAAAAAATTGTGAACTCATTTTCACTGCATCTTTTGGTTCACTTTACAGAGGTTAGGCATTTGATACACTCATTGCTAACATCTTCAAGTTACGTAGTCTAAACTCCATGATGATGCTTAAATCATTTTGCAGTTTACTTGATGAAACCAGGTGACACCTTCAAGATATGTTTAAAGGTTCTATGAGGCTGGCGGTCTTATAAGTAGAAGGATACAAGCGTCACATGCACTCTACGGAACCGAGGTTCAGGATCTATCTTGGATCATGGTGTGCAGTAGCTGGCCCGTCTTTCAAGTATATGCTTGAAATCAATGTCAAATTTAATGATAATTAAAATGAAAATAACACACCAATTTCCAATTTCTCAAACTGGACGTTATTTTGACAGTGCCGTTGGAAGGTTACAAACAATGTTAATGTCTAATTTGTGGATAGCAAGGAGAAAAGAATTTGGTAGAAGAACACTGAAATCAATCCAATCGTTTTGACTTAATCCTGTTTCTGGATATCTTAAGTAGAGCGCCTAATATGAGAGGAATGCAAATTCCATGAGACGTATCTGCACTGTGTACATCCTTGCAGTTGCAGGCACCTCTTACCGGTAGCCGCCTATTACTTTGATGGGTACTGATTGTGTTCTGTAAATACAAGGGTCTTCTCTCACTTGCTCCCAGCCCGATTAGCTTTCCCAGAGATACACTGTTATCTTGGAAAAATGATGCTGAGGACTGGCCATGCAAGAAATAGTATAGTAGGTATAGGTAAACGTTTATATATATTCATTGCATTCGATGGAGTAATTACCTCGGTGTCAAGGTTGGAAGAGGAGAATGAGGAGAAACTGCTTGAGGGAATGTGCAAAGAGTATGGTTCCACCGCCGGAGCAGCAACTTGGTATCTTTCTTGTAACCCAAGCCGCATGGTCATTATCTGTAGTCCAAGTGGCCACCCATTGGACGTCTCCTGATTCTGCCAAAACTAATCAACTCAATATTAATCATTCTCAAATATAATAACAGCAAACCATGACCTTGAATTGATTTATCATGGGGCAAGATCTAAGTTTTTGTAGCAAAAGGGAGTAAAATTGAAAGAGATTGAACAAAGGAAATGTGGCAAAAGCCATGTGAGGAATGGATGGCACAAATTAGAAGTTCAAAACACAAACTTTTTTGACATTTGTATGTCTAATTTCCTTGTCGCACACACCTGTCAGTTTCACCTTCAAACACCCAAACCACCGGTTCCATTCTGATTAAACAGAGGCTGTTGATCTCTTTTGCAAACAAGCTTACTAGTTAAGATCCAATGAAGATTTCGTTACATCAAACTAACAGTTCTAACTTGTAATTGCGTAATCACAAGGTCCGGAGTTGGATGTTGTAAGAACATCGAAAACATGGATTAAATTGTAAGCAGCGGCGACCATGAATTTCTTTCGAAACCACACCGTTCCGGCTCTCTACTTTCATGAATACATACCTAAACCTTATATTTTCCTTTTGGGAGACTGTCGGTGGAATCACAGATGAGATCAGTAATGCTAACCAGAGAAAGGTACAGAGATAAAGTCGTGGTTTGAATCCTACTTGGACACCTCAATCGCGGTTCTCTCTAAAATCCCATGAATCAGGACGAGAAAATATTCATGAAAAAACGATTTATATCCAATCGTGGAAGATATAAGCAAGAAAATAAGGAGGCGAAAAAAGGAATTCAACTAAAACCCATAATCCGATTCTTTATTGCCAGGCGATCAAAACAATCAGAACATAAATCCATGAAAGAATATCTGCACATGCATGATCAACAGAAAAACAACCAATAAGATGTAGAATGGCTATTACCTCAGCTGCCATGACTTGAGCTCTCCAATAGCAAGATAAAAAATGAAAATGGCAGTGAATAAATGAAGATGAGAGAATAACAAAATATAATTGCAACTCGGAACACAAAATCCCTGTGACTGTTAAAAGTACAAGAGATGGTCAATAAGAGCTCCTATCTTGGATTGGTTCATCTGAGAGACTCTTCCTTAAACAAGGAACAATTAATGAATGGGTCCAAGGGGAGGTGAGTTTCAGCATTTGCAAATCTCATGAGAGAGATGATTAATATAAACAATTCTCTACTTCATTGTCTTAATTAGCTCAGATAATCACACCTGTTTGCTTATTAATAACAACATTTTAACCATCAACTTACCGCCATATTTCAAAAAAAAAAAATCTTCTTTTATCTATGGACCCCGCGAAGGTGTATGTAATATTGCACAGGAAAATATTTTTTAAATAATTTCTTAATATGACAAATCTTATCATGAATAGTATTCTGCTGACAATTCTTCCCCAGGCATTAAAGAAACAGAACACCTCATCTCAGGGGAATTAAAGAAAGATGTGAACTCAACTCTGTTTTTCTGCTAAATGATTACCGAAACAAAACGAGTATTCAGAATGTTGTAGACAGCAAGCGAATAAGCGGACTTTTTACCCAAAAAGCAAGAATCAATAATTATCTGTAACTGATTTAATATCCATTTGATGATATTAACAGAATACGCGGACCTCTGGATTTTCGTCCAAACTAGCATCTAGCAGACAAAGTATGAATCACTATTTGCACATGAAAGAATACATGAATTATTATTTCTTAAACTACAAAAAAAAAAAAAACTTTTATTCTTAATTTTATTATTATTTCTAACAAGCTTCAAATAGATTCTATTGTTGTTTTTAGAATGTAAAATTATTTTTATTATATTATAATCATTAAATAGTTTATTATTTTATTATATTTTACTGTGCTAATTTTTTTATGTTTTGCAGTTATAAAATGAAAGACGAATTGCTACGTTTAGATAGGAATCATATCTAGAATCATTTAGCTAATACGGTACCAATTTTAAATTGTGTTATGTTAATTATTGTGAATATTTTATTTATTTATTTTTTAGTATTAGTTTATATTTTAACTTGCATATTATTTATTTAATTAGGGGAATGATCGTATATTAGATCCATTTATTCATAATACTAAGTTAGAGATACCGAATCGTATTTGGTCATATTTAAATGAGGCTGAATTCAGTTATATAGCTAGATATGAAGGGCATTGTAAACTTGAATCCAAACCAACCTTATTTTTGCATTGGTTGAGAGGTAGAGACTAGAGACACATATTTCATCTACCGTGTAGGGACTGCACTATTACGCGGAATGATGTTTCCTTACATTTGGGGCTTTCGGTAGATGGGGATGTCATTTCTAGTGTGGCAGGTGGAGATTGACATTCCTTGTGCGATGAGTATCTTGGAGGTATCCTACCTAATTTCAACGGTGGTTGAATACCGTTATCATAGTTGGCTACAAATTTTCAACAGTTGAACAATGACTATTCCGAGTAGCCCATTACTTAGTGATGCTCAAATGAGATTAATGCAAGGAAAATGAAAATAAAATAACACAAACTGAGATTTCAAAAACAATAATTTCATCTTAATAGCATCAACGGTTATGTGATAATAAATAGGTGTACATTTTTTCCTATTGTGGCCTAGGTTTCTACAATGCCCACATCTTTTGTTTTCTTTGAACATCTCTCGAATATTCATATCACAATGAATTCGAGTGGATTTTGGATGATCTTTCTCTCTTAAAAGGGAATTATGACACACCCATGCACACAATTAATTGACATTTATCATTCTTCTTGAACTTTCCATGATAGTTCGCGGTAATATGTCAGATACAATACTGATGTTGGATATAGAGTTGTTGCCACATTGGACCCAAAGACTTCATGGTTGCTTTGATCTCAGCTCCGTGATTTGAAATGACACATATTTTTCCCTCGTGACAACATGTAAGCGTAAGTTTTTGAGGAAAAAAACCCAAGAATATGTATCTTCTCCTTCAACAAGGGAAAAAGAAACTAGAATAATGTTACGATTACCATCTTGGACAACTGCTAATAGTAGAACTTACTTTTATTTTCAATTCAAGAATGTCCCATCAATTTGGACCACCGACTTGCAGTATTTCATAGCATTAATGCACCGTGGGTAAGTACAAAAAAGCAGTAGAATTGGCATTGATCGTGAAACACTCGATCATTGTGTATGCATGGCAAGCTTTGAAGTTGACTATTGTCTCAGGATTCAGTCTGCTTACTACCCTAAACCAACTTGGTAGTTCTTTGTAAGATGAATCTCACTCACCGTGAAGTTTTTAATGGTATTCTGCTTTGCCTTCCATGTTTTCTTGTAGGAGACGGTGTACCCATATTGAGACTATATAATTGAATCAGAACCGCAATATCTATATGGGAGCTTGCTTTGACAATGAGCATAATGGCTTGGTAGATAATGTCGGAGTCCAAGTTGGGATGTCCTGGTTGATCCCTATAGCACAACATATGTTATTTTTATGGTGGATCGGTCGACGCTAAAGTGAACATAATTCCGAATATTGTAATTCTTAATTGCAATCATCACTTCTTCTTTCGATGGAAACTCTATTCTGATATATAACTCACCATCATTGATTGATGAGTTAAATTCGTAGTCACCAACATTAGGCATATCCATAAATTTTGGCCCATATATTGCACCATAGTCAGCTTCATACATGTGTGTTGAAGGTTCGGTGTGTACCGTATTTGTGGAAACTTCATCTACATCATTATCATCGGAGTTCATGTTGAACTGCGGTGATTCTGGCTCAACAAATAGTCCAATCTCAGCACTATCTGCACCTGGCTCACGAAGAGGTTATTCTGGTGGATATGAGGGTTCCTCTGTGATATCGATATTTAGGTCGAACAAGCTGGTAGTTGAACGTCTTCCCCTTGAATTTGAAGGCATCATGTCATACGGGTTTTGAACTGAGTGTTGTGTCGCATGCATCTCGATATTGAAGTCGAAGAAGCTCGTAGTTGAATGCCTCTCCTTGGAACTTGAAGGCATTGTGTCAAATGGGTACTGAACAGATTGTTATATCGAGGACATCCTCATATTCAAGTCAAAGAAATTGGAAGATGAATGTCTTCCCCTTGAACTGGAAGCGATGTTGCCATACAGATTGTTCATGGAGTCACCTCGATAGAGATCATAACAAGTTGTTGATGAATTTCTCCCCATTGAACTTGATTGAATGGTACCAGGATGTGGATATCCCATTAACAATTTAAAATCATCACGCATTACTTGAGTTGGGCTGTCAACTTGATCAGCTTGTTGAGTCAGCCCATAGTGGGAGCATAATGACGTACCACGAACCGCATACACTTCAACAAATGTCGCATACATTTCTACACCAGCATCTGAATTTTGACTCTGAGAATCAACAATCATAACAACATCTTCATCGTTGGAGAGATCGAACGCTGTATAAATTAACGAAAATACTACGGTTGGAAATCTATACTGAAGTAGGGACAATCTTCTAGTACATCCAACATGAACCTTTCTTGAAATTTTAGTGACCAGCTCCTTAAGAGTGATGTTTCTCTTGAAGGATATTCTGACAGAATGTTTGATTCGAAGACAACGCCAATTTCATCTTCCCGAATTTCTTCATCATAGTAAACAATAGCTGAAATACACCTCATTTTGAGAGTTTGAAAGTTTGAAAGATTAAGAGTCATATATCTACAAAAATAATAGTTGAAATACGCCTAACTAACTAAATAATATATAATTAAAATATAAACTAATACTAAAAAAATTAAAAAATTCACATTAAATTAAATAACAAAATTTAATATTGTTACCGTATCGACAAAATGTCTCGAGATTTGATAATGCCTTCCATTTTACAACCGCAAAAAAATAATACGAAATAGTTAGTACAAAAAGATTTAGTCAAATAATTAAATATAAAGTAAATATAATATAATAAAAAATAATTTTACCTTCTAAGAACTATAACAAAATCTACTTAGCTTGATAGAATGATTTGATAGAAGGAAGAATGTGAAAATAATTTTGGTGTGGTTTGATGTTTGCATTCGAGGATATTTATAGGGGAGTAGGATGGGTGAGTCGTCGAACTTTAAGGCTCGGGTAATAATGGAGTACTCAATAATTCAAAATGAATACCATCCGCGCCTTCCGCTGCATGTCAGCTTTACGATGAAGGCGCGAATGGTGATCCTCACTTTGCTCGTGTGGCGCCATCTCGGACAAAAACTCAAGGAAGACACGTTTGGTGATCTGCACCTTCTGTCCATGTCAACAAATGAGTGTTAAATCAGTAAAATTTAGTCAATAAGTGTCTGATAAATAATTATTAATTCTTTGAGTGCTTCTTGGGTAGAAATTCCCGAATAAGTGATGTTAGCCTCCTAGGACCCTATTCTAGGGATTTTCATTTTCTTTATTTTAATTTCTTACCTTTCAATAGTAAAGAAAAGGGTTGTTTCTATATGTCATGAAGTTCACATAAATGGAGTAATCATACTGATTAAACAAAGCTAGAAAACAAAAAGGAAATGGGATTCTCGTTGGCTTGTCTATTCACAACTCTGACCCTTTTTCTGTTTGATGTATATTACTCTCTTCAAATTTTCCTCGAATAAGAAGAAGTGCATTTCTAAAGGAACCAAAACCATTTTTGAAGTGTTTCTTCCTTGTTAACCAATTTAAGGCATTGATTGATCAGTTGCGTTTAAATTTAAGGCCAGGGGTTTTAGTTTAGACGTAAATTGCAGGCACTGCTGACAGGTGAAACTTCAAGAGAGACAGGTCATGACAGGAATATTAGACCAAAAACAAGGCTGTGATGTTCATATTTTAAGGGGAAGTTTATTTTCTACAAAACTAACTTAAAAGTACATATTAGTTTGGAGTTAAGAAGTTGAAATCAATCAATGTTTTGGTCGTTAGAATCATTAACTTCACACCCTCTCTGGTTTCTTCCTTTATTCGTTCTTTAACTTTGACGTTATTGAGATTTCAGCCCAAAACTTTCAGACATTGATATGAGTTCTGAAACGAAACTCCACTAATCTTCTTTAATCTTTCAGTACTTTATTATGCTTGAATTTTTCTAATGCTTCACGATGACTGCATTAATGATGTTTAGGAGAATGGGAGGAATTATTAGGTAATTCCGGCTTACTACGTCATATTAGAACACTAAAAATATTTTATAAAAGTTTTTATAAAAATGATTTACAGAAAATCTTAATCTGTAGAGATATCTATTTTTCTAAAAAATAATTAATGTATTAAAAAATTTTATAAATAAAATCCCAATCTTTGCACTTGCCAGAAGAGATGGTATTGGGCGTGGTGAGAAGAGTGAACATTATATTTACAAGCCCAAAAAAGATGATTCCTGGTCTTGGTGAACTACTGGGTCAAGTGGTCATTTGGGCCATTCTTTATATTTTTCAAATTAGTTTAATTTTATTAATAATCCCCCATGAAAGAAAACTTGTTTGGTAAACTATTGGCTTCGCTTTCTGGCATTACTGCTCCAACTTAAAGAAATGCGGGAAAGCAATAAATAGAAAGTCGATAACACAATGGACGAATGAAGAAAAGCGTAAGGATTGTTTTGTGCATGATATTACTCATGATGAAACATTTGTGAGCTAAGTTAGCATTTATGATAACCATGTCGATGAGAAGACTAAATCAAAATTTAGAAAAAGTTTAGAAAAAGTTTAGACTTGATCGGTGTCTATTACTGAAGATTACCGCTTTGAGGGGTGTTGTGGAAGAAATAGAGAATTTGTTCGTTGAGGTGAAGAATTATTTTTTGTTGAGTTTGAGTGTCACATCGAATTTGAGTGTTTTGTCTCGAAATCTTTTCACTTTCAAAATTCGTGTCAATGTGGATATTTGTTATAGTTTGACTAGAATTCAAAGTGACACAAATTAATTAATATATAAATATTGGGAAAGTAAAAACTCAGTTTGGTTAAAAGTAGAAAACTTTATTAAAGTAGATTTCTATTTTATTTTATTTTCCTTTGTAATCAATTATCTATCTTATAAATAGATACTAAGGGTCAGGGTTAGATATAAATTTTTCTTTCACCAAAATCCTCTTGTATTTTCTTCTTTCATATTAGTGAAATTCTTCTCCTTTGCCCATGATTTTTCCCTTTTGACTTTTCCACATAAATTCTGGTGTTCTTTATTCATCTTTTTGGATCGTATTTATTTATTTGCTGATAATAATCGTTCTGATATTATAACAAATCTCATACCCGTCTTCTTTCCATCATCTGTTGCGTCATTCTCTGATTAAAATGTTGTTAATACTTATATTAGAACACTAAAAATATTTTGGGGTGATGTTGGAGAGCAAGAGTGTAGTTTATTTCAATGGTTAAAACTAGTACTACAGTTATTGCATCTCTCCAAATGACCCATTCTTTTAATTTTAACCATTGAATCCCTGGCACCATGATTACTCCCACAATTATAATTGTATAGGGGAAATAAATTCCTTCTTGCTTGAAATGGGATTCCATGTCAATGGAGGCACTGTACCCACGCATTTTGCAGGTAGGGTACCCCTGGCTTCTTTTAGTTAGGTTTGCCTTCAACTTTAAGTACTTCTTTTCAATATCTTCATTATGTTAATGTTAAGGGTCTGAACCCAACCCTAACAATTATCTATTTACTATTATGAACATCCCACACCGACATTAGATACAATATAAAGCACAATTCTATTCGTTATCATCACATGGAAGTGGTACTCGACTAGTTGGCTTGGGTAGACACTTCCCTTGGTTTTAAGGCTGTTGAGATATATGATGAGTAGGGATTCCCGACACTAGAATAAGCTAGGTGTATAAAACATGCCATTGTTCCAGTCCTATTGGGGGATGTTTCACCAACAGGACCGCGCTAACTTGTTCAAATTTAACTTTTTAATTAATTGTCTTTGCTTGGTTCAGTGAAGCAAAAGATCATGAAATCTATTATACATAGTATCATGAAAGTTTAAGCTTTTGAATCTTAGTTTAATTAAGGCTGAAGATTATTATATTGTGCATGCATGGAATATATAATGTCAATATGGAAGGCAAAAAGAATTGTCAATCTAGTATTAAAATATACTTTCACTTTTATTCAATAAATTGTTTGATGGGGAAACATAATCAAACCTTGAGCATTTCAAAGCAAAGAAAACTATAACCAGAAAAAGAAAATACACCACAAGATTCAACAAATCATATTGTATCATCTTCATTGATTTTGCTAATTAATTACCGTTCTTAATATCTAATCAAATCCGGTGCTTGTTTTGCTTGATGTTCTTCAAAAATCACATGTCAATTGCAGAGTGGTATACAACAGCTGATCAGGGCTGGAACTCTTCCTCGGTATCCTCAAACTCCTCTTGGTTCTGGTTGTATCTTCCCATGTTGGTGTAAGGATTCTCATCGAACTCGTTCCTCGAAGCAACTCCCCTTGTGTTCTCGAACTGGTTCGGATAATAGTTGCTCTCACACTTAACATCGTAGTAGTACTTCCCACTCTCCAATTACCTGGTGTCGCTCATGCCTTGCTTCTCACCGTTGTTGCGGTTGTAGTTGTTGTTCTGGTTCTCCTGGGTGCTCCATCTTTTCTCGGTGAACCTGGCTTGGCCCAAGTTTTGGTGGTCGATGGACTCGTAGGCGTTCTTGTTGTAGTAGTAAGTGTTTTTGTTGTTTGAGCTGGATTCGAGAATGCTGTTGTAGGGTTCATCGGAGTGGTAATTAACAGGGGTGGCATACGGTTCATAAGTTTCCTTGGTGGTGAAACTTGGCTGATATGTGCCTGTTCCGTGCCCGTAAAGGCCATTACCATTTTGGGTTTTGGGGATAAACCTTGGCTGTTGCTCTTCTGAGGTTTGGGTGGTCTCGGTCCCTTCTGAGGTTTGGGTGGTCTCGGTCCCATGCTCTTGCTCTCTTGTTGTCGTTGTTGTCTCTTTCTCATTGGTGTTAATTGTTGGGATTTTGCTGAAGGATTCCCTGGCATGGATTTGCACGGAGAAGAGGGCAAAGAGGAAGAGGAAAGAGATGAGTCTCGGTGAGGAAGCCATGGCAACAGCTAACGCTTCGCTTTTGCTTTAAAAAGATGCATAAGTAGTTTGGGTGAGACATATGTATCCAACTGCGTCACAGAAAGCCTATCCCAAATACGTGTCTTCATCTTGTTTTAAAAGTAAATGTTTAAACCAATCCAATCAAACTTCTTCTGGTTCCCATAAATATATGAAGTTACAGCTTGGTAATGATATCAGAGTGGGAACATCATCATGGATAATCTATATGGTCACCAAATGCTTTTAATAAACTTTAACAATATGATTGGAATCAAAGGGAATACTTAATTTATTCATGCCTTGAAAATTAAGCACCAACTGCTCAAAGCCTAAATCCATACCAAAATCAAAGGGAAATCCCAGTTGAGGAAGCATGGGATTTGTGTGGAGATGAAGACCTGAGATTGGAGAGGTGGTGAGGTTGTGGAGCTTGTCAGGATGTGGGTTTGAAGCATGGAGCTTTTGCTCCAATGTCGACTCTTCCATTTTTTGATTATGGCAATGGTAATGGGTTAATCCCTTGGGATGGTGACAAATTTGAAGGGCTTCTAGCAAGGCCTTAGTTAAGGAGCACAGTGAGAGGATGAATCACGAATGAATTCACGTCTCTCTTTACCCAACCAGATATTCTATAATTCGTCCTCCTCCGCAATCAAAATTGTTTGAAATCAGCACTAGATTTTATTTGAATAAATAATAATATTTTATTTTATATGTAAAACCAACCAATCCCACACGTGACGTTGCGAGGGCATTCTAAAATCAAAAGGAGCATCTGCAAGGTTGAATTCCCCAAGTGTCTTCGGCATACTCTTGGATAGTCCTATCGCTGCTAAATCTCCCAGAGCCAGCTGCACTAAGTATACTCATTCTAGTCCATCTCTCTTCATCCACAAACGCTTCATCTGCGGCTGCCTGCTCATTTCGACATACTACACAGTTAAAATGCATAACCCTTTTTCCAACGCATTCTGCAAAACCAACTATTTACCTGGGCCTCTAGATAGCTTGCAAAATCGGCACCTAGTAGAAAATAGTCATTCCCACCCTCTATCTTGTCGCACAAAGATTTGAAATACTCTTCTAATCCAAAATGACCGTCGCGGATCATCCTACATACATCAATCATACTCTGTATGAGAAAACCAAGGATGTATCTCCTTTACTGAGAAACTAAGATGTAAAGTATTGATAAAGCCATAAACTACACAGAATTGATCGAGTATGATACCTTACAACGCGCAGAAATTGAAGAGGAACTTTAAGAGCGGATCCTTTCTCCCGCAATGCAGCAACTTCATGCACTTTTGAACCAAACAGAAACTGAAAGAAATATGATCAGTAACTAATATTGTTGCTTATGTTTGTATCGGTGGTGATTTAGCACATACCATGTTTTCCTGACCTACTTCTTCAATCATTTCAATTGTAGAACCATCTGATGTGGCTAAAAGTAAACATCCATTCATCAAAAATTTCATGCTGCTGGTTCCTGATGCCTCATGTCCTGCAGTGCTGGATTAGAATCAGGAAACATCTTAGATAAAAGAAGCGTGTATCAGAAGTTGAGTGTAAGCTGATTTATTTTTATTAAAGCATTTCTGGAAAAAGGGGCTCGGGAGGTGAAGCGAGTAATTCTCTACCCCAGCCAATCACTAATTTTGAGCTTCTTAATCTTTACTTTTGACAATCAATCTAGCTTTGCTTTTTAAATATAAGAAACATCATTCATTACATATGCTTAATGACAATTAATGCTAAAAGGATATGGTTTTCGACCCAAATTTTCGATAAAATGGAGATATCCATCTTTAGAGTGATATATATGTAAAAGTAACGAGACCAATAGTTGACTATACGGAAACAAGTAGAAATCCAATCAGAAAAAGATACTATAGCCGCTAACAAAATTGTTAATACCTTCTAATGTGCAAAACTTATGCATACTACCTTAGATGTTGAGAAAGATCAGCCCCTGGTGTTACCAACTCAGCAACAGAAACATTGTAATCAGGTATAAAGACCTGCAGATATAGTTAATGACTTAGGAAGACAGATTAATTATTAGAAGACAGGTATACAGGTCTTTGCAGCTTTAATTCATCAAGGTTGCTAATTATTTATGGTAATTATTCACCCTTCTAAGTAAATAATACACATTTCAGAGTTCCATTCAACAAACATTTCTGGAAAAAATAATACTGGCTTACCAACTTTAAAAGATCTCCAATATCTTTATCATTGTTGATCTTTTCAGCTACAACATGACAGAGTTTAATAATCTTCTTTGCCATTTCATAACCTGGAGCAGCTTTTCCTCCAAGTATGCATACCCGTGGTACAACTTTTTTCCTATCATTCTTGTCCATATGCTGTACCAAAATGAGAATGGCATTAGTAACGTACCTATGACTCATTCTTTTAACTTATGCTAAACAGTAAAAGTGTTCGAAAATATATACAACTTTTATAAATTAAACATCTTTGTGCAAACACAAATGACTATGATTAAGGAAATGGTTAATCAAACTCATATCTGACAGATTCGAGACATATGAAATCAGAATAAGGAATCGTTGATCTTGCAAGCTTGAAGCCACAAGATGGTCATAACTTAAAACCCAAGGACAATTCAACAAGGCACTTATAAAAGCAGCATTTTATAAACTCGACGTATTTTTCATGGCTCTTTCAGCCAAAGATGGTGTTTAACCTTGATGCAGTCATATCTATGGATAATGCCAAGTATATTAAGCAACTGCCGCTTATATTCATGCACCCGCTTTGTCTGCACATCAAACATTGCATCCAAGCTGACCTGCCCATTACCGATAATCCACACACCAACATTAGACCATTATAGAGCTCCTTAAAGGCATGAAAAAGAAATTCAGATACAGACTATATCTTTCTTCACAACCTTCAAACCACTCATTGCTTCAATGTACTCAGCAACCCTTATTTTGTTGACCTTCTTAACCTATGAGATAATAATTAACATTAAACGATTGGTTTAGCCAATGATGTGTTTTGTTTCCAAAGCTTGAAGAATGCTAACTAAGAAAGTACCATCTTCCATTCTTGATGCAATTCAGAATCAGTTGCATAGTCTCTCAAGCCTATCAAAAGATCAATATCACGGATCCAAGCTTCTGTTCCAAGCCATTTTGATATAAGAGCACATAAACTAGGATTGCTGACAACAATCCAGCGACGCTGAGAAATCAATTGTTAACAGGTAAAAATCACTTACCACAGCAGATGAATTTAAATTATTCATGTAGTTTTAGTTATAAGGGCTAGATGCACCACAGAATCAAAGCAACAATTCTAGAATTTAATTATGGTAGGAAAGCAACTTGGCCCATCAATAACTTAAATACTGTACTGAAGACTGCACTTAATTTAACCTGGGTTACTCCATTTGTTTTGTAGTGAAACTTGTGAGGCCACAGCTCATAGAAATCCTACAAAGATTTAACAGACAACAATTAGACCAACTAATTGAAGATGTTCATTGAAGCTGAGTTCTATTTCAAACTTATTACAAGCCAAGTAAAGGCAATGTTTAAGCAGGTAAGAACAAATTTAAGTTTTACCTTGAATAATTTTGTTCTCAACAACTCGGAATGAAATCTTGAGACACCATTCACAGTATGAGAACATATAATTGAAAGGTTTGCCATCCGAATATTCTGAAAAAAAAGGGATGGTTATGAAGTTCGATTTTCGTATATTCTAGCAATTCAGCAACACAACAGAAACTAAATCCATAAAATTTGAGATATACCTTCACAGCACCTTCCTCAACAATTGACATCCTGGCCAGCCGATCATAATCTAAACCAATCATCTTCTTTAACTCTTCCACAAATTGGAAGTTTATGTCATATATAATCTGAAAAGAGCAATTTTGTAAAACGGTAGAAACAATTTGACATCCAGTCAAATTAAATATATTACAATCTAAATAAGTGGATAATACAGGAAATGTTGTGTTGAAAATAACAACTAACCACATCCATGCTTCTGTACATTGGATGCATGATGTCATAATTAAGAAAATTATTAAGTTGAAGTTATATGACATCAGGAATATTTTAACGAAGCTTGTCCCTTAGAACTAATTAGGCTTTCAATCACAATAAGTTTTTCAACGAAACAGGTTAGTTTTATTTAAGCAGAAGTACATTGCAAAATTCAAACAAAATACACCTGCAAATGTCGAGGGAGAAGACTGCCCAGTAGATCCACAGGGATTTTCTCCAGTGCTTCAGGTGATATGGTATGAGTTGTGAATGAAAATATTTTGCATATGATGTCCCATGCTCTTTTCCAGCCTAAATGCTCTTCATCCAAAAGCACTCTCATTACTTCAGCTATTGCGAGAGATGGATGAGAATCATTCAGCTGCAGTGCAACCTATATAAAATGCAAATGAAGTTGACAGAAAAGGAGTCAAGCATCAGCGCAGCACTTGACTAAGGATGATTATTGAAGTGGAAAGAAAAATCTTCTCAGTATATAGAAAGCTTCCACACTCAACTCTCAGTAGTTCCATCATCTCAAAGCACAACCATTTATTAAGTATATGACATTGAGAACCTATGTAAACCTTGAGAACAGCTACATTAGTCAAGATTCAGGAGGGTATTACTGGACCATGTCATCCCACCACATTATCAAACCAGTACCAACTAATCCTATTTGAGGTGTTTCTACATATACTTATGCACTAACAGATACATGAAACATGCAGCTAAGAACCTTCTCTGGAAACTGATCAAAATTTCTATGAGAATCTTTGAATCTTCTGATGATGTCTTGTACTGAAGCAGAGACAAAGAAATATTGTTGTTTCAACCGTAATTCTTTACCCTGAAAGAAGCCACCACAAAGCAGTATGAATGAAGCTCTACATAAAGACGATAAAGAAACATATTCAGTCATCCACTCAACTCCTTGCAGACATTTCAACCAAGTTATCAATGAAAGCAACATGAATAATCTCCAACTAAGTACCTCTAACTTCCCATAAATCAAACAATTGCAGTAAAAGCTTTAGAAGATGTGGGGTGAAAAGTTTGATAGATAAGACAGAATCTAATCTTAACGTAACTGATAAATTTATGCAAAAGCAAGCAAACCTGATAAGAACGATCATCGGGGTATAGTATGCTACTAATACTTTCTGCTTTCTGTCTATTGACCACAGCGTCAACATAATCCCCAGTATTATAGGACTCCTGCAGCCATGCTCCAAATCCGAGGATTTAAGACATAAGAAATCTATATACTCACAAGAATCCATAAGCATATATGGGAATAAAAATCATACAAAACTAAAAATTCAGAAATCTTAAAAATTTCCAAAACAATCCCTTACAAAATAAAAGTCTCCAAAACTAAAGACACAAAATATCTGAAATATACGAAAATCTTAACCAACAAAATGGCACTTGTTAGGTCATTCCAACTATAGCATTTCCAGTAAACCTAAAGCAAAAGAAATATAGTTTTATATGTCAGCTATGTTGAAAGTATTAAAATGGTTTTCAAATTTTGTAATTAATTTTGAAAAAATGGTTTTCAAAGTTTGATAAATGTTTCTTTGAAAATGGTTTTCAAAGTTTGGTAAATGTTTCTTTGAAAAAATAGTTTTTCAAAGTTTGGTAGATGTTTGTTGAAAAATGATAATGGGATAATCACAATTAATCCCTAGGCTTTAGGGTATTTACAAGATTAAGTCCTTAAGTTTTAACTATAAATACCCTAGCCCATTTAACTTCAAAACCATCCCAAAAATCATTTCTTTCTCCCAATACTAGAGAGCTTTCTTGTGAGTAGTGAGTGTTTTGTAAACACCTGTAAATTTTCTCTCTTAGTAAAAGATCTGCAGCAGTCCGGAGACGTAAGCACAATTGGCTGAACTCCGTTATCAATTTCGGGTATTATTTTTTCGTTTTTATTTCGCATTCTCACTAATTTGGTTATAGGGAAATTACTTGTACTTGGTTTATTTCCCAACAACTGGTATCAGAGCTTTTGGGTTGTGAATTTTGTCAATTTTTTGCGAGGTTACTATTCGGGTTACTATTCACGTGAATAGTAAATTTCGTGAATAGTGAAATTCGGTCGGCGATACGAGTTTGTCGACGGAGGTGTTCTAATATACGGCGGTTCGTAAAAATTGTCAGAAACGATCCAAACGAAGCCAGATTCGAGTGGGAGCAATGGCTGCAGACGAAGGAAATGTGAAAATTGAAAAGTTCGATGGTGCGGACTTTGGATTTTGGAAGATGCAAATTGAAGATTTTCTATACCAGAAAAATCTATATCAACCCCTCTCAGGAAAACAACCAGAGGGCATGAAGAATAAACACTGGGCTCTTCTCGACAGACAAGCCCTCGGAGTTATCCGACTGACGTTATCCCGCAATGTTGCTTTCAACATAGCAAAGGAAAAGATCACGGCGGGTCTTATGACGGCTCTCTCCAGTATGTATGAGAAGCCATCGGCCTCAAACAAAGTTCATTTGATGAGGCGATTATTTAATTTGCGGATGACGGAAGGGGCATCGGTGGCACAACACCTAAATGAACTCAACACAATCACAACCCAATTGAGTTCAGTGGAAATTGAATTTGATGATGAAGTTCGAGCTTTAATTCTCTTATCATCTTTACCAGACAGTTGGAATGCTACTGTTACAGCAGTCAGCAGTTCGTCGGGAAACAGCAAATTAAAATTCGATGATGTTCGGGATCTGGTACTGAGCGAAGAAATTCGACGGAGAGAATCGGGTGAAGCATCAACCTCCTCAGCCTTGCACACGGAGTCCAGAGGGAGAACTTCAGAAAGAAATTCAAATCGTGGCAGATCGAAATCCTGAAGGGGAAAATCAAGAACAGGAAATAAAGATTTTACCTGTTATAATTGCGGCAAGAAGGGCCACTTCAAAAGAGATTGCCGAGCACCGAAGAAAAATACCGGCGCACAGGAATCTGCCAACATGACAGAGGAGACAGGTGATGCCATGATTTTAAGCGTCAACAGTCCGATTGAATCATGGATTTTGGATTCAAGGGCATCTTTCCACTCCACGCCATGCCAAGAAATCATTGAGAACTATGTCAGTGGTGATTTTGGGAAGGTTCATCTTACTGGTGATGAAACCTTGAAGATCGTCGGAAAAGGAGATATCCGACTAAAGCTGTCAAACCAGACCACCTGGAAGCTGACAGGAGTGAGACATATTCCTGGTCTCAAAAGAAATTTGATTTCTGTAGGACAGCTTGATGGAGAAGGATACAGTACAACCTTTTCAGGTTGTGAATAGAAGATTACCAAAGGAGCACTCATCATTGCTCGTGGTAAGAAGACTGGTACTCTCTATGTAACCTCAAATTTAGAGAATATCATTGCAGTAGCAGATGCTGATGGAAAATCAAACCTATGGCACCAAAGGCTTGGCCATATGAGCGAGAAAGGGATGAAGACACTTTTATCAAAGGGGAAGCTGCCGGATCTAAAGAATGTAGATGTCGGACTATGCGAGGATTGCATCTTTGGCAAACAAAAGAAAGTCAGCTTTGCAAAGATTGGTAATACACCCAAGGCTGAAAAGTTAGAGTTAGTTCATACTGATGTATGGGGACCATCTCCAGTTCCATCTCTTGCAGGCTCATTATATTATGTCACCTTCATCGATGATTCTACAAGGAAGGTGTGGGTTTATTTTCTGAAGAAAAAATCAGAAGTCTTTGATACCTTCAGAAAATGGAAGGCCATGGTGGAAAATGAAAATGGTATGAAAGTCAAGCGGTTGAGGTCTGACAATGGAGGAGAGTACAGAAATAGGAGATTCAGAGATTTTTGCGCAAACAATGGGATCAAGATGGAGACAACAGTTCCCATGACACCGCAACAGAATGGCGTAGCAGAGCGCATGAACAAAACTCTGAATGAAGGTGCCAGAAGCATGAGGATACATGCCGGATTGCCCAAATTTCTATGGGCTGAAGATATTAACACTGTAGCTTACCTGATCAATCGTGGGCCCTCAGTTCCTTTGGATAGCAGAATACCAGAGGAAGTTTGGAGCAAGAAAGAAATAAACCTTTCACACTTAAGAGTGTTTGGTTGTATTTCTTATGTACACATAGACTCTGCTGAAAGAAGTAAACTTGATGCTAAGTCCAACAAATGTGCCTTTGTTGGTTACGGCGGTGATGAGTTCGGTTACCGGTTTTGGGACTATGAAAATCAGAAGATCATTAGAAGCAGAGATGTCATTTTCAATGAGAATGTGATGTACAAAGACAGGTCAACTGTAGAATCAAGCAGCTCCAATACCAAAGCTGAAACAAAGGAATTTGTTGAGTTTGATGAGATTTCTGGAAATGATGTTCAGATCAGTCCTGAAGCAGTTCAAGAAGAACCAGGCACACCGGAACTAAGACGCTCCTCCAGAATTCCTAAACCAACCCAACGGTATTCTTCTTCTTTATACTACTTGTTGCTGACTGACAATGGTGAACCAGAGTGCTATGATGAAGCAATGCAAGTGGAGGATTCAGTCAAGTGGGAGTCTTCCATGAAAGATGAGATGGACTCACTTTTGTCAAATCAGACGTGGGAATTAGCTGAATTACCACCAGGCAAGAAAGCACTTTACAACAAGTGGATTTACAGGATCAAAGAAAAGCACGATGGGAGCAAACGCTACAAAGCGAGATTGGTTGTCAAAGGTTTTCAGCAAAAAGAATGTATTGACTACAATAAAATTTTCTCTCCAGTCGTGAAAATGTCTACAATCAGACTGGTGTTGAAAATTGTAGCTGCAGAGAATTTACATCTTGAGCAGTTAGATGTAAAGACAGCTTTCCTTCATGGTGATTTGGAGGAACAAATCTATATGAGGCAGCCAGAAGGCTTCATAGAGGCAGACAAGAAAAACCTGGTATGCAGGTTGAAGAATAGCTCGTATGGTTTAAAACAAGCTCCTAGACAGTGGTACAAGAAGTTCGATAGTTTCATGAGTAACAGTGGTTTTACCAGATGCCAAACAGATCATTGTTGCTACATCAAGAGGTTCGACAATAGCTTCATTATTTTATTGTTGTACGTTGATGACATGCTCGTTGCAGGCTCAGACATGCAAGAGATTATAAACTTGAAGCAAAAATTGTCAAAGCAGTTTGCTATAAAGGATTTGGGCGCTGCAAAGCAGATTCTTGGGATGAGGATCAAGAGAGACACAAAGTCAGGGACTTTGATATTATCACAGGCTGAGTACATCAACAAAGTACTCTCCAGGTTCAACATGCAAGATGCTAAACCAGTAAGTACACCTTTAGGTGTTCATTTCAGACTCTCCAAAGAACAGTCACCAAAGATGGAGGAAGAACGTGCACACATTGTGAAGGTGCCGTACGCCTTAGCGATTGGAAGTCTGATGTATGTCATGGTTTTTACCAGACCAGATATTGCTCAAGCAGTGGGAGCTGTTAGCAGGTACATGAATAATCCGGGCAAGGTACACTGGGAAGCAGTCAAATGGATCCTCAGATATCTGCGGGGTACCACAAACAAAGCACTTTGTTTCAAAGGTGGAGATACGATACTGACAGGCTATGTAGATGCTGACTTAGCCAGAAATGTTGACATCAGAAGGAGCACTACAGGGTATGTCTATACTCTAGGAGGAACTGCAGTGAGTTGGATTTCTCAACTACAGAAGATAGTTGCTCTCTCCACAACTGAAGCAGAATATGTCGTTGTTACGGAAGCTAGCAAGGAGATAGTTTGGCTCCAAAGTTTCTTGGAAGAGTTAGGCAAGAAACAAGAAAACAATGTCTTGTATTGCAACAGTCAAAGTGCTATACATTTAGCAAAGAATCTGTCTTTTCATTCCAGGAGAAAGCACATACAATTGCGATATCATTTTATCCGGTCTCTTCTGGAAGATGAGATTTTGAAACTTGAAAAGATCAGTGGAGCTCAAAATCCGGCAGATATGTTGACAAAGACGGTGACTACAGACAAACTGAAGTTGTGTTCAACTTCAGTTGGCATGCTAGAGTAACAAGACTAGAAAAGCTGTTGCATTGATCGAGGTGTGAAGACATATTAAAATCAGTCTTCAAGTGAGAGATTGTTGAAAGTATTAAAATGGTTTTCAAGTTTGGTAACCAACTTTGAAAAAATGGTTTTCAAAGTTTGGTAAATGTTTCTTTAAAAATGGTTTTCAAAGTTTGGTAAATGTTTCTTTGAAAAATAGTTTTTCAAAGTTTGGTAGATGTTTGTTGAAAAATGATAATGGGATAATCACAATTAATCCCTAGGCTTTAGGGTATTTACAAGATTAAGTCCTTAAGTTTCAACTATAAATACCCTAGCTCATTTAGCTTCAAAACCATCCTAAAAATCATTTCTTTCTCCCAATACTAGAGAGCTTTCTTGTGAGTAGTGAGTGCTTTGTAAACACCTGTAAATTTTCTCTCTTAGTAAAAGATCTGCAGCAGTCCGGAGACGTAAGCACAATTGGCTGAACTCCGTTATCAATTTCGGGTATTATTTTTCCGTTTTTATTTCGCATTCTCACTAATTTGGTTATAGGGAAATTACTTGTACTTGGTTTATTTCCCAACAAGCTATACATAGTTTAGGTAATCCCATATAAATGGAAGCAAACATAGACATAGAATTCATGCTTACAACTACTAATTGGACTTTTTCGAAATTACCATATTAAGTTCATCACTTGGTTTGGCAGCCCAAAGGCGAAGAACAATGGTATTCCTTGTTCCATAACCAGGTATTGGATTGTCATATGCCACAGCTTCAACCTACCACCATGAATACATATTACTAAGCCAAAAACAAATACCGACTCATTCACTTAACCAAAGGAATACCATTGAGCACTCATTTAAACTATGCATCACCCATGAGTACAACCAAAAGATAAAGAGTTTTATGCTAAAGTGTCTACTTCAATTTATGAAAGGAATTACTGCCTCACCATTTCTCCAGGAACCCAAACTTTAATTTTCTCCTTATTCAAAACTTCGTCTGTGACAGTCCCATAGAACTTTTCCATCCAAAAACATAGTGGAAAGAAGTTCAGTAAACAAAACAGAATAGAAATAGAACATAAAGATAATGTCAAACATCCAATATTACTACTGATAATTAATAACATCCGAGTATGCACAAACCTTTACGGGATAAGTTATATGAACCCGCTCTATCTCCCAAGGGTTTCCAAAATTCAACCAATAATCAGGTTGTTCATGTTGAAAGCCATCCAATATGACTTGACGGAACAACCCATACTGGTAGCGTAATCCATAGCTGCAAAAAGAAGATGCACAATTCAATTCCCTAGAGTTGGATAATGGTAAAAGCAAATACTCATTTGATGCATTGCTTAACTCATCTTGGAAAAGGAAAACTAGCATAGGTTTATTGTAAAAGCTAATACTAATTAGAAGAAATGCAATTCAAATTCACAACCAATAAACCATTTTGGTTTAAAATCCAGTATGGATAATTATTCAGTCAGGCTACTTAATGGAAAGCTCAGGTGTATTACTTTTAACTTGAAATACCTCCAAAAATCTTATAAGAAAAATATAGAATAAAGGCATACCCTATAGCAGGATAGTCCAAAGTTGCTAGAGAATCCATTTGGCATGCTGAAAGACGAGCAAGGCCTCCATTACCCAGGCAAGCATCTCCTTAGAATATCATAATGAATAAGCTATAGTGTAAATGCATGATTATCTGAGTATACAAATATAAGAAAAATATTCCTTCCTACATGATTAAGAATTTACTTTTAGGTCACTCATTAAAACCGACATATATTTCACTTGCTTCTTTCTATAAGCATCTACTTTTAGGGAGTACCCATGTCCGATTTCAAAAAAAAAAGTATCGGACATGAATACTCCCTAAAATATGTCTACCCATTGGATTCACCTAATTTCAAATCTCCAATTACCACACAACATGATCTCCGATATAAATACCGTTCATGTTCAATTCAACTCGCAATAAAAAAAAATTACTTTTCTTAATCGTGATCCGCTGAGTGATAATAATCTAAGATTAGGACAATAAAGGAGTACAGAAAAATAAATGTCAAGTTAACCTGTTCAGCTAAAACTTCAAACTCAAAACCAAGCTGGCTTAAAGCATCTGCAAATTGATCACGAATTCCAAGGTTGATGACACTATTTGACAACGAACGGCCTGAAATTATAAATTGCATGCAAGTTGTTTAACATGAATGATATCTAAAGCAATAAAGACAATCCAGAATAGGATGTGTATTCAAGAATTGGTTCTACTTGTAATATGAACCGCAGTTTGACCCTCTAGATTTGATAAATCATAGTTACAAGGAGAGTCATAGAATCCATGACAAAACTTTTAGAGAGCTCTTAAACTATTCGATAATTTTAAATACGATAAAATTATAAAGCTCATAAAGGTAGGAAAATATACCCATAAGAAACTCAAGTGAAAGAAAGTATAGTCGTTTCGGGTTTTTCCTGTAGAAATGTATCTGAGTATCGTGCCAACGTTCAATCAGCCGATCTCTTACACTATGTGCTAAAGCCTGTTAAACAATCGACATCAAGTTACATCATACATTCCCGCCAAGAAAGTAAAATATTCGTTCTCAACCCACCAACGAAACCTTAATCTTACTTGATAAGCTTCAAAATCATCGAAACTAAATCGCGATTTAGCCACCGTGTACTCAACATGATCTAAAATATCCTTTTGTAAGGTAACCGGGTCGTTCTTCAAAAAGACATCCATCAATTCAAACATTCTCTCAGCTTTGCCTTTCCCATCCCTAAATTCCAACAGAGGCTTCCTAGCCATGATCCCTCTAGCAGCCGGATCAACAGAAACAGCGACGTCATCCTCAACTTCAACGTCGAGTGCCTCGACCAAGGCCTTCTTGATACTCTCCAAGCCCTTCTCATCGTGGATCATGTTGCCTCGAGAATCAGTTACGAAGAACGTTTTGATACAATAGTCTCCTTCGAAATCTACGGTGGCTTTGTCAATGCGTAGACCGAGGACATTGAAGACGCGCGTGATGACTTGGAGGAGACCAATACGGTTACGCGCGCGAATGACGAAAGCGGTTGAATTGTCGTTATTTTGAGGCGCGAATGTTTCAACGTTTATGGACGCATTGGTTTCAGATGTGGCGGGAGGGTGTTTGGAGGCGGAGAGAGTGAGTGAAAGAGTGTTTCGGTTAGGACGAAAATGGAGAACTGGGAGGGAAGATACGTTTCGAGAAGAGGATGGAAAGGAAGAAAATAATGTGTTGGGAACGAGGGTAGAAGAGGAGAGGGTAGCCATTACTGAGAGTCTGCAGGTTTACATTACTGAAGAAGATTAACAAACAAAATGTGGATTATATTAGGAGATTCGTAAGATGTAGTCAGATTGAGGTAACTGTGAGATCTATTTTAAATTTGTGCCACCTTAGTCAAACTGTCGCCAGGATAGGAAATATCACGTCTACTGCGGATCACTTTTCTATTTTTTTAACAAAAATTTGTTGAAAATGGCTACTTTTCCTACAATATTTTTAGAGAGCAAAATATGTAATAATTTTGATCCATTTGATTTCTTTTTCAATTGATTGAAATTTTTAACATTTTTTTGTAAAAATTAGTGAGATTTAAACTTAAAATAAAAAAATATATTAATTATATATTAAAATTTTGATTAACCAACTAATTTTGAGTTACATTGATATTTTTGGTAATTTACATTTCTATTTTACAATTATCTTTTCATGGATGAAAATCATGTTAGAAATTAAAAGTATGCTTAAACAGATAAATGATTATTAAATTATGTTGAAATAAATTTTTATAAATGAAATTTTGTAAATTATAAAATAATCATTAAAATTTGAAACTGTTATAAGATAATTATTAAATTTTATTAAATTATAATAAAATTATCATTAAATTCATTGAATTGTTACAAAGTTATTTTTAAATTTATATAAATTTATCATTATTTTTATAACATGAAATCATTATTTTATAATATATCAATTACTTTAATGATTATTTTATAATTTCAAAAATTATAACTATTAAATATATTATTTTAAAATAGTTTAGTAACTATTTGTACAATTACCCCTAAAATATTGTATATTGATTTTCAATTGAACAAGTTACATATTGTCACCTACCTACTACGTAATTTTTTGTTTGGCCACTTAATTATTATTTATTCAAAATCATATATAATATTACATTTTAGTTGTTAAAAATAATTATAATATTAATATAACACCATAAGATAATGTCATATCAATATTAAAATAATAAAATATCATGTTAACACTAATGTTAATTTTTTAATCACACGAGTAAACAAAACACAATCAAAATACAATATTATTATATTTTTTAAAAAATAATAATTAAGTGATTGAAACAACAATTAAATATTAAATAGAAAGTATTAATAGAGAGGTGACCAAATAGGTAATTTACCCCTCAAATTTTTACTACCCGATGGCGGAGGGCCAAGAAAAGGTCAATTATTGGTATGTAACAGTAAAAACTAACCAATGAGATGGGAGGTAAAAGTGTTGTCTGCTTTAGAAATTAGTAACACAAAATCGGGAGAAATCATGCAGCTACTTGGGCTCATTATCCGGAAACTTCCACACTCTTCTACTCAATTTCATTTGCCTTCCAGACCTATCTTATTTTTTCTCTCAAAATCAGCACTAAACTCCTTCAAACACGGATGTAATACCCCGAATTTTGACTATTGATTAAAATGTAAGTTTTGAATGTTTTAGGGTTAAAGTATAAACTTTGTAAAAGTTTAGGTATCAAAAATATAATTTTAAAAAGTTATATATTTTAGTCTGAAAATTTGGCCTAAAACAAAGATTTTCGTGTGAATCAGATTTTCCGTACGTGATTTGTGTTAAAAGTTATAAAGCGGTAAAATTCAATATTAAAATCACACAATCGGATCGAACCGAAAATTTATGAAAATTTGAAGAATGTTAGAAAATGATTGGAAATATTATTTTCATATTTTAGATCAAAGAAATTTGGCTTATAACAGTATAATTTTTCAGATTTTTTCAAAAAGTGGAATTTTATTAACTAAAGTGCAATTTTCAAAAATTGCATGGCCAAAGTAGAAAGTCAAAGCCAAGTTGATTCACCTTTGACTAAGGAATATTTTAATGGAGGATAATGCAATGGAATTTGCTAATTTTTATGTTTTATTAATGGTATTTTTAGAAATTCTTATTAATTGAATTTTAAATTAAATTATAAAAATACTAAGTGTACAAGTTGTTAAATACTAGAATAATGTAGATAAATTAACATTTTCAGCTTGTTATTTTCTCTTGGCCGAGATCTACATGGCTATAAAGGTATGATCTTTAATTTGATTTTTGAAGATTTATGGTTGACTTTTGGATTAAACTATTAGATAGAGAATTAATCTACATAAAATTATCTATCCTTTGGTATAAATATTACATGGTGTTCATGCTTATTTCATGAGATTTGGAAATTAGGGTTTGGGTAAGGTTTAGGAATTTTGAAGAATTGATGAAGGATTTTTATGTTTTTTTATGTTAGTGATTAATCCTACGGTATGTATAATGATTAAAATTAATTGTACATGCTTATATGATGTTTGACCATGTTAGGGTTTTTTAGAGTGATTGGATTTTGATGTAATTTGATGTTATTGTGATTAGAATAACATGAATTTGATGTTGGAAAGTTGAATTCATGCTTGAAGTTGAATAGAAATCATGCCTAAAGCTACTTGAAATATTCGGCCATGGGAAGAAATTAAGGGAAAATTATGAAAAATTTCCTATGGCCTAGAAATGATATTAGAAGTATTCTATGAGACTTGGAGATCAATTTGGAAGATTGAGTTGGTAAAAAGGGCTAATATATAAGTTTTGAGAATATTGGGATTTTATTGCATAAATGTGTTAGTTGGAGTGTTAATGTTGAATCTTATTATTAGAAATGCAGGGATTTTAAGTTTGAAAGTTGATTGGAACTAAATTGTAAGTTTGGTAAAGTTTAAGGGTAGAATTTGAAAGGTCTCAATATTATAAAAACTTGATTTCAAGTTTATTAAATGTGAAAGTATCATTTGGGTAAAATATTATAATGCTGCAAATTTTAGGGACATACTGATTTTTAAGTTTATTTATTGAGTTGAGATTGAATTACAAGTTTATAAAGATGGGTGGTTAAATTTGAAAAGCCTAAGAAACTTTGAGATGAAATTTCAAGTTTTTGAATGTTAAAGTGTTGATTTTGAGAATTCTATTAAAGTGCTGAAAATTTTAGAAATTAAAGTGCAATGATCATAATGGTGAAGAACCATTATGAATTTAATGGAAAAGTTCATGTGAATTCTAGAAAGAATTCACAATTAGTGGTTTGATTGTGTAATTGGCAAAGGTTGAAGGGTTGATAGTGGAAATAAATATTTATGAAATTTAAGGAATACTTTGAGAAGTTTGAAATATCGATGGAAGTACAATTTAGTTTTATATTGATTTAAGTATCGATTTTATTTTTATCAAATTTTATATTTAAGTTTAAATTATGTTAGTTCGATACTAACATATATCTTGAATATTTTATGATGTTATATGACGTTGTCAGACTATGGTAAATTTAGTAATCCAAGTAACTCTAAAGAGAAGGAAAAGATGCGAAATTTAGAAGATTATCATGAAGAATGTTCGATAATGAGGCAAAAATGAGTGCATTTAATTTGTATCTATCTTATCGAAAAAAATATTGATGTCAAATTACATTAAGGAGTGACTCTTAGTGTAATAGGAAGTGATTTTGAGCCTACATGTTCATTTAGTAAACTAATAAATTAGTGAATAATTTAAGGATGCAAGTTGGTAAAATTTGTCTAGAATTATGTATTGAACATTAAGTTTAGAAAATCATCAAAAATTCTATAAAAATTATTGAAGGATGAATATTATATCATTGGATTCATATATCAGTCTAGTTTGGTTTATAACAAACAACAATTGATTCCGAGGAATATACAAAAAGATATGAATTTTTAATCAGTGATAGGTCAGAAAACAGGGCAACATATTCTGCCCATAACAACTTATGTTATTCAACTTTGAAAATTTGTTATAAATTGTACCAGTGAAACAAGACTGGGTGCCTAATATGGTTAGATTTTTATTCGAGCCTATTTTTCATTAGTGCAAACAAAATAATTTTTCAGTATTTATATTAATACAGAATAATATTTCTTTGAAGGTAGTGCAAACTGTTAGAATATGAAATTTTGATAAATTGTGTAGTGGAAGCAATTTAAAGTAAAGGATTAAACCTAAGTTTAGCGAGGTTTACATTTTGATTTATTAGTAAAGTGTTGAAGTGAGTGCAAATTATTTTTTTCTTTGATTATTATGATCAAGGACGACTTGCGATAAATCAATCTCATTTTATTTTTCCAATACGATTTATAAGTTCTTATGATGAAATATTTTCATAATATTTTTCATCAAGTTTTATGAATGATTTTGGGTATGAACTGCCTAAGTACAATATTTATGATGATGATCTAAATATTTACAATTATCAGACATTTTACAGTTATTTATGATATTTGATGATTACTTGATTTTTTGCAAAATCATGAGATGAAGACTCTACGTTGCGGTATGAACCCGTAATATTGAACAGTGTCAACCTAAAGACACTAGGTGCTCCACACGTCTTCAAGCTAAATATGAAGACGCCGTGTACTCCTAGGGTCTTCTCAATTTGCTTGAAGACTAATAAAAAACTCTAATTTAAAAAATAATATGATAAATATTTTATATGAAAAAATAATTTTTTTCACAATCTTATATGGACGAGAAGGCTACCAAAAGACTCCAAAAGCCAACAGACTCGCTTGAAATAGCACTTTTCCTCCACTGGCACAAATAATGATGGCAAAACTTTCGAGATAATGTTCTGAAAGAAATTAATTCACGAGCTAATGCACTCCCAAGATTAATTGCTCAAATAGGGTGAAATCCATAGTGTTGGCCGTAGGTCGCCATGCACTCCGGGCGACCTTGTAGGTCGCCATGCACTCCGGGCGACCTTGTAGGTCGCCATGCACTCCGGGCGACCTACCCTTGCTCAAACAGAGAGAATGAACGTGTTGCATGGCACATGCACGTCCCAACACATAGGTCGCCATGCCCTCCGGGCGACCTTGTAGGTCGCCATGCACTCCGAGCGACCTACCCTCGCTCGGCTTCCCTCGGATTCCCTCGCATAGCTTGCTCGATTGCCCTCGGATGCCCTCGCATAGCTCGTTCGGATGGCCTCGGTCGGATGGCCTCGGTTGGATGGCCAGCGTGTTGGGACGTGCATGGCACATGCAATCTCTTGTAGCTCGCTGGGAAGACATGGCGACCTAGTAGGTCGCCCGGAAGGCATGGCGACCTACGGCCAACACTGTGGATTTCACCTTATTTGAGCAATTAATCTTAGGAGTGCTTTATCTCGTGAATTAATTTTTTCCATAACATTATTTCGAAAGTTTTACCAAATAATGATATATCTCATCCTAACAGAGATAAATCCTTGAAATGTGCCAACGGGGTAGTTTTGTTATACGGTTAAAGAAATATCTTATTAAAAATATTAAAAATTTTAATATTTTTAGTTTTTTAATATTTTTAGCAAAGGTTACCTAAACCATTATTTTTTATTAAAAATGTTAATATTAGACGCTACCTAAAATGTTTAACATTTCTGGTAAAACGTTATCTAAAACATTATTTTTCTACCGGAAATATTAATATTAAATTATTAGTTAGCGAAATTAACATTTTCGATAAAAGAATAATGTTTTAAGTATCACTTTACCGGAAATGTTAAAAAAATATTAATATTTTTTATAACGACTTTTCTTAATAGTATATTAAGGTTGCCGTAGCTAAGACATCCCGTGCATTGATGGAGCTGAATCATCTTAGAGAAGCAGCTTGCTGGTTCCATGGCCGTGGTTGATGAAAATATCGGCTCGAGAAACTCAATTTGCAGCGCGCCCGAGGAGTGTTTGCTGGGAAACTTGCGTATAAGTGAAACGGATGCAGATTGCATTGACTCTGTTATGAGTGCACATGATTTTGTTGGTTTTAGTTGTATGGGTGAAAAGGCTAAAGTATGTCGGGCCCCTATTGTAGATGCTATTAGGTGCAACAATTATGGGGGTGAGGGCGTAGAAGCTGTAGAATTTGTCGAGGCAGAATTTGTCGATCATGGATGGCTCAGAGGAGGCTAATAATCAATTTATTTTGATTGGGTTTGTTGCTGATCAAGTGGAAGGTGAGTTGGTAGCAAGTCCTTGCAACAGTGAAGCTTTAGAGGATGTTAGTAATATGGGTTTACTAAGCTAGATGGATATTAGTTTTTTTTTTCAGTTGAGAGATGATCAATTGTGTATGAAGATGTTTGGTTTGAAAACTCTAAGAAAGTTCGACTTCAAATTTCGTGTTATATCTTGGATTGATGGAGTGTGACAAACTCGCTCTCCACTTGGGAGTGTTACTTTTTGTGAGATGTGGGGAGTTTTGGTGGTATGACTAAGAAATCGAATTAAAGTATGATGGTAAATTGTGTTACGTCGAAGTTGTATGCTTTGCTTTGGCAGTTTAGTGTCTTCTATAGTTTTGGATATGTGTTTGCTGTTTGTTGTGTGACTTCACTGGTGTTCTAAGTGTTTTTTTTGTGTTATATCATCTACCTAATTGTGTGTATTCTTTTCTCTAGAGATATTTTTAACGAGGCATGTAACTTGGGTCTAAATTTTTTAATAAATTTACTTGCTGAGAAAAAAAAGATCACGATACCTAATGTACAACTGCGTATGTCTGGTAGGCTTCTAAATTTGTCTGTATAGAATAAATTTTGCACATAGAAATAGGGTTTTACTTAGGATTGATCCCCAAATATCAAACAACCCTGGAACTTGTTTCAACTTTTAAAAACTCATTGCATCACGCGAATCGTAAAGACTGAAAACTCTGACTGCCCCCAAGAAGGTTGGCCGGTCTAAACATTTAGCTGTTGTGTTTTCCTGTTGCGACAAATGAGCTAAGCGAGGAGTGGGTTAAAGAAGGAGAGAGTGAGTGGATTTGAGTGGTACAGATATTTGACGTGCACTTTGATGAGAACGGTTTGGATTTGACGAAGCAAGTGTTGGGGTGTTTCAGAAAAAGAAAAAGAATCATATCCCTAGCTTGCGTCACAGTATGCAAAAGTGACTGGTTTTTGCATGAACCATCAGCGTTGATAATCATGAGTGAGGGTGATGACAACTCCTTCAAACCCCAAAATTCAAACTTGGAACACTTCCAAAGTAGATGGAGAAAGAAACCAGCAATGGCGGTTGCAGGGTCATCAACTTTTGAACCTCTCCCACATGTGTGAGGTTTTGGAGGCTAAGAAATGGGAGAACAGTTCATGAATAGGACACGTGGCGTAACAAGAGTGAGAGGATTAATCAATAAGTGGGGGATGAGGTGGGTCAACAGTAGGTTTGATTGGATTGTTGTGGTGTCGTAGGCAGAGGTCTTTTTTTCCTTCCTAATTGTACTGCAAAGTTCAAACAAAACATAGATTGGTAGCCTGCTGCTGCTGCTGCTAAGTTAGGCAGGCAGGCTCTCACAATCCGCCATGAAAAGCACGTAATAATGGGAAACAATACATATATGAGAAAATAACTTCAGTGACAAAAAATGTCTTATATTATATGATTTTAATTAACTTTTTTTTAGATATGTCAAAATGATCAACTAAATCGCAATGCGATCGATAATTCGCAACATGATCTCCGGTATCGCAAATCAATTTCCAGATTCACAACGCGAACTTCGACTATCGCAATACTATGTTTTTGTGAATGCTAAACGAACTAGAACAGATTTTGATAGAAAACACCAAACGTTTACATCTTTTATGAGTAGTTATGTATGAAACTATTTGATGTGTTGAAAGAAGAATGATGAATTAGGGGTGTCGAAGTCTATACTCCAGTGCTCAAGTCAATAAGACACATTTAGTGATGGTGGTATTAAGAAACAGAGATGGATTGAGAGAGACGATTGGAGCATAGGCCAAGTTATAAAGATGTATTCCATTCATATATACTCAGTGATAGATTGAGATAGCTTTCATGAGCAGTTGAAAGACTTGACATACAAGGAATACAACCCTATAAATATAATTTGCTTAAAGGTTTTCATGGTCTGAAGATAAACAGCCATTGCTCTTGCTTTTCACCATCCTCTAGAAGTTAGATCGAGGCATCAACCCCAAAAATACGAGCACTTCTGTGAGAAAATGTATTGTACAAATTTATAGCCACCAAAAATAAGATCTTGACCTGGTTTTCTAGTAATCAACAACTTCAGAATGGACTAGAGAAAATGCAGAATCCCCCACCAATTCTTCGAGTTAAAAGCTTTAGCAGATATATATGATAAAACCAGATGAATGGGTGTAGTTATTTCAGCTTTTTCATCCATTTTCTTTTACTATGTTAGATAATAACCACTTAAATCGTCAACCAGATAGTCGTACTGCAATCCATGCCCGCAATCGAACTTCTCGCTTGATGGTGCCACCGTATTTTGAGTAGAATAAGGATTTACAACACTGACCTTAGCATTAATTTTAGCCCTTCCTTTGACATTGCGTTTGTTGTCAGTTGGGAACTCTGCAGTGAGCCTTCCCATCTGCTTCTGCAGATCAGCAACTGTATCGTTTGCTGATTTCCCCTTTGCATTTTTCTTACCATCAACAAGCTTCAATTCCAACCTGTACAAGGCACAGGCATCACATTTGTTGATTTCATATTCATAAAGGTGCCACTCAAAATGTTGTAGTGGCTGTGGATCCATGTAGTACGATCTCTTCAGTCCTCCAAATTCATTCATAACTTGCTTCCTTGACTCATGCCAGCCACGCCCACTGTAATCCGGTAAAGACCTCTGCTTTCTGTTCCCACTTTCAAATGCTCTTCGAGGTTTATCAAAAAAGAGCCACTCCCTCATTGATTCACCCTCAAGAACTGAAAGATCAAAGAGCTCTGCAATCACAGGAGAAAAATAGTTAATTTCAAAAGTCAAAAAGAATATCAGATCTTCTGTTGCTGCTCATAAAAGTTGCCACCAAAACCATGTAAAGCAATATTAATAAAACATACCAGGAGCATTCCATGGAGACTTTGCAGTTGCAGCTCCCTCACATTCTGGTATACCCACATCTCTTCCTTGTGCCTTAGCACTGAGAGCAGCAAAGAGCAGTCCATCCTTGAGGCCTATGCCACCAGGTCGCAGAATCGGTCCCATTCCAGGTGGCCCTTCATTCATTGCTAAACTAGCATGAAAGCTACTACAGTAGTCTTGACACCAGTCCAACCCTTGAGCAGGCCTTGGACAATCCCAAAGTGCACACTTTGGACCTAAGAATGCAGATGGTGGCACTGGCAGACATACACTTGGCAGATAACTAGGAGTAGTATGAAGCATGGCATCCTCCCCAGCGAAACCTGTACCATTGTAACCTGTGTAGAAGTGTTCAAAATCCTGATGAAAATCCATCTGATGGTATTCCAATTGAGTAGTCCCTTCCAAGCAGTTCATTGGCATGACACGGATTCCTGAAGGTGAATCTTTGCAATGATCAACTAATGGAAAGCCACGTTGATGTTGCCCCTGATTAACTCCATAACCCTGTAAGAACATGTTGATTATAAAACTTGCCAGTGAATGCCTTTTCAACATTATAGCATGCCAAAGAAAAATGGAAACAGTTAACTAGAAAACATTCATGAAATATAACCAGAGAATAGCCAAAGGATTCTTTAGTGAAATATAGCTTTAATGCAAAAGTGCCAAAAATATGGTAAATCAAAGCCCTATATAAGCTCAAATAAAGATCTAGCTACAAAAGCCTGCATGATGTTCAAGACAAGGAAGATAAGTAATTATTGGTGCTGAGAAGGGATATCTTTGAAGTTCACTAGCAGCGCCAGTCCTATTCATCGAGTGTGCAACGGAATTAGTTATTAAAGAAACCAATAACATTATTGATGCTCTGCCACTTCCAAGAATATCATAAATCCTCCCGTATTTATCACAGAAAAAAACCCAATTAGTTATTAGGGAAACCAATAACATTATACTCAAGTTTAAGGTAACGAAATCCTGTTTAACACAACTAGGAGAGAATTGCAAGCATATTGTAGTAGCCTTATCTACTCTATAACACCATTCCAGGAAAGAGACAAATTAGAAACAGTCATCAAGCAGCATAATTTTTCATTGTTTCAGTACTTCACTACACTCTAGAAACTATAACAATCATGTTTATACTATATAAACATATATAGCTCCCAATCCCAAACGTACATAAGAATGAAACCAAATGCTTAAAACATAAGAAATCTCATCCCTTCGAATGGACAAATTAAGCTGATGCTCATGTTGACCTGATCTTGCTGAATGTTCTTATCAGCCCAATCATCATGAAAATTCCAAACAAAATAAAAAGCAAAGAATCCACGTATAAAGTGAAACTACCTCTTGGAAAGCAGCAGTATCTCCTACTTGAAGGTTTTGATCATTAGGCTCAGGCTTTGGAGCAGCTAGAACACTGGTTGCATCATCTTCCTCCTCACAAAGCTGCAGCAGCCGACAAATGTCCGATGAAAATGAACCAGGACTCCCTCCCTGTATGTCACATGAAGATCGCAATTCTCAATCACAACATCATAAATAGTATTTTCAACCTCTTAAGATCAAAACTCATAAGGATCTATCATGGTACAATTTGTAAGAGGTGGATTACTTCAAACAACATACCGAAACAATTGCCACAAATTCACACTGATTTTTTAAAAAAAAATATACGTGATTCAAATGAAAAGTATATATGCAGTGCTAACTTGTTGCAATGAAGATGCCGGAGAAGGTTCATTGAGCTCAGCTTTCCATTCACGGAGCATCTGATGGACTTGCTCCTCAAGGACTGCGACATCGATGCTCCGGCTGTCTTTCCTGGCAAATTGCAGATCCAAGAATATCCCCTGCAGGTCATCCACCCGGTTTTTTGCCCTGTCCTTGAAGAGTTTGTGGGATGCAGACTTGCAGTTGATTTTTGAACCTTTCCCCATTAGATGAAAGACCCTCAACAACTCACACCAAGACCCCTGCAATCCAAAACGCAATAAATCACAAAACTTAAGATCAACCCGATTAAAGTTTACTCCAATCATCACTACTATTGTTCCTTAAATTTATAAGTAAATTTCGGTTTAAAACTAACAATAGTGGGAAAAAGAAACTACCCATTTGCGATCAAAGCAACTGAGATTCCCACGGTTGTCTAAATTTTATTAAAAAAGAAAAAGGAGCCAAGCTAGAAAAGAATACTAAAATCATTATAGATAAATTTACACCATATTCAGATTAAATGAAGTCCTATGAACACAGAAATATTATAGAACGCTTAAAAAACTCTGAATTAAATCTAAAAAGAAAGGCAACCCAGTTTTTGCAAGTACCTTAAAGCTGAGATTACTTAGGCAGCATCAGGTGAAAGGTAAATTGTAGAATCGAAAGAGATGTAAATAGTTTATCTTTTTTTTTTTTTGAAGGAATAAATAGTTTATTATAGAAAGCTAACCAGGGAGTGATCAAAGACACCGAAGTTCCTCACTTTGAATGGAGCAAGCGCTGAAGCAATAGCAGATTAAGAGAAATAAGCAATGTAAGCGGTGGGAAATGGCCAAAAAAATATAGAAAAGTAATTTATTCGATGAAACAAAAAAGGTAGAAGAACAGATGCTACCCTAGTCATTTGTGGGGTTTTTTTTTCCTTCTTTGGGTGGAATTTTACTTTTTGAGTTTTCTTTTTTGTTTAATTTTATTCCAAAATCTCATAGGAAAATATCGAAAAAATTTCAATCTTCCAATTTATGAGAATTTCTTCGAGCATGATAATATAAAATTATCCTCTTATTATGAATATTTTATTATTTAAAATTTTTTATTTTTTATTATGAAAATTTCATTTTATATTTTTTATCTTTATTTAAAAAAATCATTTAACTTATTATTATAATTAATATATCAACATATTCATCAATCAATAGGAATTAATATTACAAAAGTTTATATAAAGATAAATGTACAATCTTCTAAATTTAATATTGTAGTGATCCATATAAGGAAGGTACGAATTTAATTTAAGGTTAATTACACGGATCATCATTTATGTTTATGTTTTATCTAGTTTTAGTCATTGATTTTTTAAAAAATATAATATATGATTATTGATTTTTTATTTAATTAAGACGTGATCACCCCGAGTTAACTGTCGTTAACGGTATTTAAACATTTTAATATAATCACACATTTGATCTATGTTATTTACATATTCTCTCAATTTAGGCATACTTTTAATAAATTAAAATAAATTTAACTCTCTAATCGAATGATATCACATGTCATGCCACGTGTTACCATTCGATTGGAGGACTAACTTTATTTTAATTTAATATATTTATTTTCACCAATCAAAGAGTGACATGAGTCACCCTCTTGTTGAAAGAAAACAAAAGAAATCAAATTAGGGCAAAAAAGATTCAAACCTTGGTCACTTAGGAAACTAAACACGATCCCAAACCATTAAGCCAAAACTATTGATTGGTTTAAAATAGACAACATGTTGTATATATTTTGTATCTTAGTGTATAAAGATTTTAATTCATAATATTTATATATATTAACTTAAAAAAATATGTTTATATTAAGTTATTAAATATAATTTATTATCAACTTAATTTAAAAATATTATATTTTTTATTTTCATTTAAAAAATATTTATATTATGTTAAAATTTATTTAAAATATGATTAAATTGAGAGAATATATAAATAACAATGATCAAATATGTAATTATACCAACTATCACGTTACATATTCTATTAATTGTTAACAACAGTCAACCTGTGATGACCACATCTTAATTAATAAAAATGGAAGTGGCCATATTTTAATTAATTAAAAACGAAAGTGATCACATCTTATGTTTTTTTAAATCGGTGACCAAAATTGTACAAAACATAAACATAAGTGATCACCCATGTAGTTAACCCTTTAATTTATTTCATTCATATTATCAAGATTTAAATAAAAAGTAATTTGATCTAAATATATTAATTTTCTATTAGTAACTTTTAATTTAATTTAAAATAAAATAAAATATTTTAAAGATTATATAATATTAAAAATAAATAAAATGTAATTAATCAAACATATTTAATGACAACTAATTTTTTCATTGACTCTTATTATCAAATTTTCATCTTCAATTATTTATAGAGTTTTTTCAGTTAAATTCTCATTTTGAGTTTTTTTTTTTAAATCACCAACAAGAAACATTGTTGAAGCGTGGCCTAAAGTCAATGAAATTAGCTTCATAGACATTTTTTTTGTATATTTTGGATATAGATTATTGTTTTCTTAACAAGGATATTGAATAATATTTGCTTTAAAGCATTCATTAGTGATTTAGATTCTATAAGAAAAAAATTAGCATTCTAATAATATTATATTCTATTTAAAATTTAAAATTTAAGATTTATAATATATTATTTTATATATATAACTATCGGTATCCGATCTATTAATCGACTAATCCAGATTGGGTATTGTAGATAGGCAAGGGTGACCCACCCAACCCAACTCAGTTTTCTTCATTTACAATCATCAAGATTCAAAACTCTGACCGTTAAATATATTAAATAATATTTATTCATGTTTGTAGAATATTTGTTTTAGGAAAATTATTTTATATGAAATGGATGAGATGTGTAACAGAGAGTGTAGTAAAAAAATAAAAAATTATCATATTATTTAAAGATTACTAATAGAATTACTTATATTACATTGATAATGTATTAAATATTAAACCTTATAATTATATAGTAAAAATTTTGTAGTTATTGATACAATAATAATATTAAAATGAAAGATTTAAAATTTTTGATATTCAAATCTCATCTTAAATATTAACATTGAAAGTTTATGGGTAAATTACACTTTTCTCATTGAACTATATTCTCTCTCTTATCTTACTCACTGTATTTTTAGTTTTTCTAATTTACTCACTGAACTTTCGAATTACTCTTGTTTTGATCACTCTGAATTATTTTATTATTATTTTTGTATGACATGATATTTTTATTACTATTTAATATAAAATAATTGAAAATATAAAATAAAAATAGAAGGTGGTCAGATGTCACCGTCGGCCACGCGACGACCGTCGTAGATGGTGGTCGTTTAGTCCCAAATTTTATGGGGCGCTTCGCCTCTACACCTTAAGCCCAAATCCGACCTCAATTTCATCAGGATTTGCTCCGAAGTCCATGAATTAGAGATTGAAATTGAGGAAGCTAAAATGTTTCAGTCGAGATTCATGGGTTTTGGGATATTTTCCAGTGAAACAATCACCATATTCAGACTCAGGGGTCGATATAAACCAACCAATGCAATTTGGGACCGGATGACCAACATCTACAGCGGCCGACGGTGGCGTCCTACCACCTTATGTTTTTATTTTATATTAAATAATAAAAAATGCCATGTCATACATAAATAATAATAAAACAATTCAGAGTGATCAAAACAAATGCAATTCGAAAGTTCTGTGAGTAAACTATAAATACTAAAAGTATGATGAGTAAAATAGGATAGACAATATAATGCAGTGAGAAATGGTGTAGTTTACCCAAAGTTTAAATAAAGCTCGAGAAAGACCCAGAATTGTGTGGTTTCACACATTTATCAGAGTTAATTTAGTAATTTTTAATCCACATAAAATTTAAATACCTTCCATATATAATATATCCAAATAGATTCTCATCATAAATAAAAATTCATTTTCTCACCTTAAGAAAGAGAAAAACAAGTTGGGCAAGGAAGGCATAAATAAAGACAAGTCCCACTACCAGCAGTCCATCAGATTCCTTTATCCTTTGCTGCTAAAGATCAAAGATGCCCATCTTTCTTTCACATTTAATGGAATGGGGATTGCAGTGTTAAGAAGAGAGATGACTCACTATTCAAGATAAGCACACCATTACTTTCCTCACCATACTAAAGTAGTATTTATGTATAACCCATCCAACTTCAATCGCTCATCTAAACATCTAAACGCATACTCACTAATAAGCATCACCAAATTCTCCATCAATTGACTGACATAAATCTAGGGGTGGCAACGGTGCGGCGGGATGGGGAATCTCCATTATATGTTTCGAGAATCTTTTTGTCCCCATACTCATCTCTTATGGATCATTGCGGGTTTCGATTAATCCTCATCGAAAAAAATAAACAAACATTTTTGAAATCAATGTAGCACCTAAAACTTATAAGATATATCAGATTGTCTCAAATTGGCCTCTATTTATATTATGAAAGTTTTAAACGTATATATAATCTCACAATCTTATCATATATAATTTTTTTATTAAAACATATATTAAATGTATATAGGTAAATGATTATAAATATATTTTTAAAATTTTGTAAAACATCAGAGATTCCTATGAATATTTTTAGGAGATCTCCACTGTTATTCACAAAGATACGGTTCGATTATCCCAACGGTCTGAATATAGCAATCCTCGTCCTCAACCCCATTTGAGCTTCGGCGATAAAACTTCCGCCATCCCCATCTCTCTAGGTAAAGATTTCGGTTATTCCCCATTCATTGATTTGAATCTCCACGATTTTCGATTTTTCCCCACCCGATTGTCACCCTTACATAAATCACAACACTTGATATGTATGCATGACAAAATAAAATTTGTGAAAAAAAATGGAGACTCATCACGATCTATATGGCTCCTGGGAAAGAAAGGGGAGGGAAGCTGTCAACTTAAGAGAAAGACCAGCTTCTTTTCCACCCAGAGAAGTGGGTCAACAAATTTTCCACCTCACAAGATTTAGTACAAAGGAACACCACAAACACCAATAAAGCTTCAAATATCAAAGGCTACGCCTCCTCAAAATTCCAACGCCTAAGGTCTAAAAGTACCCAATGCTTATCAGCCAAGTTCAAAGGCACAAATGAACCCATACCAACCCTCCACACTTGGCACATGTAAGCATGTGCTCATTGCGTGGGTGTCAAAGAGTTCTAGACAGGGCAAATTTGTTCTAATGATTGCTTCACACTGATGCAGAGCTGTTTTTCAGTAAAGTGATGGCAAAGCTAATAAACATTTTCAGTTCGTAGAAGTAAACAATCTCTATCTTTATACATGTTCTTTTCAGTAATGTTTAAAACAATGGCTTTAGTTGTATAATCTTTTCAATCAACAATTGGAACCAGAATACAGTCCAAAAAGAGGGCTCAGTGTTCAAAAGAATGAAAAAGAAGAATGATCCGTTATTTAGGGGTTGATGAGATGCCTGTATAGGAATAAAAAATAATAATACTCAACTTATTTTCCTGGTCACCCGTTTACATCAAGCTGGTTTTGCCAATTTCCCCTCCTCCATATTAGCATGTTTCAATTTGAAGATACCCGAGTCCCCGTTGCTTAGAAAGTTGCTACAGTTCTTCAAGTTTATGTCTAGGAAGTTCCACTTGTGTAGCTAAGTCCTCATTTCTTTTATTCATTGCCTGAAACAATAATGAACCACATTAGATGCAAAAAAAAGTGAACCACATTAGATTTTTTAAAATGCATGGGCCTCCAGAACCCTTTTGCCACCACTCGACTCGTTTACAAGTTTAGTTGTGCTGACAATATATTAAGCCAGATATTTCCCGAAGCTGCTCTTTATTTTCAGCGCCGTACCCTGTGCTTGAATGTTTTCGTAACCAAAATTTTTACCGCATTGCATCTGCACATAAAGTGTTTGATAAAATCACTCACCGAATCAAGTTTGAGCTGAGTCGATTCCGCACCTCAAAACTCAAAACAATGCAACGGTTAACGTCAAGAGTCACTGCAACCACGAAAGTTTGCTCGTTGCTGAGAACTATCCTCCTTAATGAACCACCATCTTCTTCTTGGCTTCCAAGCCGCTGCTTCTCTACTTTCTCTTTGCAGCAACGGGTTGAAACCCCAGAAAAAGTATCGATTCCAGGAGATTTATTGAAATGGGGTTCGCTTGGGTTTTGCAGGACTTCGAGATTTGCATCAGGATTTAATCCTTTAGAACCCAAGCCGTTGGATTCCATCATGGATTTGAACAGAGCAAAGAACCGTTCACCTGACGACCTTGCTTCTATTTGGGATGATGTAATGCACCTCATTACTGAACTTCTTTTCCCCCCTCCATTTTTAATGTTGTCAATATGAAAGAACAAATTGATTAAGCAAATTTTTTATGTTTCAGTATCACTTGGGAAGAGGTCGTATTGGGTTGACCATGAAGGCAAAACTTTACCGTTTGCTGGAACAAAGAAGCTCGGATTGGTAATTCATTTTATTCCATTGGTTATGCTGTTACATACACGTTGTTTGGTTTCATAATTTTTGCTAGTCTCACTTCTATCCGCTTAGCAGCCGCTATTTTGTCGTTCCTTTGTGGAGAGGAAGTGGTTATACAACAATGTTTGCTCAAGGTTTGTTCTTGAACCGGCAGTCTTTGATATTTTTTTCGTTTTGGTCTGATGAGTTTTGATTTGTTTTGTGCTGGTTTAATTCTCTTGTTTGTGATCTATTTAACCTACCATTCAAAATATTTTCTTTACTACAGTGGTCATAATAATGTTATGGTTTTTTGAATCATGCCTGTGGTAGCAATTAAATGCAGTAAGACGTGTATTAAGAAACAACATAGTACCAGTTTAGAGTCATAATTATTAACTAGTTTATCATTCTCAAAATGTTCGTATCAGGCAAATTATCATGGCTTTTGCAATTAGAAAAGAGCATTGGAAATGTCTTTCTGCAAGAGTTCAACCTAGTGGACATTCTTGTGCTTGTATGAATGATTAATTGAAAGAGTTTAACAGCCTTTTCCGCTGTTGATTTACAAATTTCTGATGAACTCATAGGAACCAAGAATCCTATTAGGGTTATTTGTTACAATGAACAATACTAAATACCATTGTGTTCTAAGTTATGCCCCTTGTTAGGATATTTAGATGGCATATGCCAATGAAATAATCAACAAATTTTATATTTTTCCATGAACTTGTTAGTTTGCTTAAATTTTTATCCAAAATTTTCTTGCAGTGCAATTGCCGTACATGCTTTTCACCGGTCTTGAAGATTACAAAGCAAGAGGAACCCAAGCATCTCCTTACTTCACTGCAACCTTTTACACAGACTTTGCCGAAAGCAAGGACTTGATACTTATTCGTGGAGATATTGTTTTCACCAACAAGCTTACTGATGAGGAAGCAACGTGGCTCCTGGAAACCACTCAATCTTTTTATCTGAATGATGTGAGGTACAAGCTGGTTGAATGTTTCAATAAAGAGCCGCGTGATTTTGAGTTCAAGGATGTGTTACAAGCTTTAGACATGCCTATCCTTTAACTTAAAATAATAGTTCCTGAACTGCAATGCTTCATTCTGAAGAAGTATGAAACAATAATGTTTCCAACAAATGTCATGCTTGACGGTTTCTTGTTTCATTTTCAAGAAAATATTTAAATCCTCCACTGTAGAGAGGATGGTCTTGAGATAGATTGTATATGATGCGGTCATTACATAACAATTTTAAGCCTGAAAAGTAGTCACTTTCTAACTTCCTGCAGTTGAATTGAAAATGAGAAGCAAAGTAATTCATCTAGTCGTACAAGAGTAGCATATCTGGTGTTACTAGGAAAGGTGCATTATTCTGGAAACGATTAACTAATATATTTTTCAGGGATTGAACTTGAACTATGAACCAAACTATCAATAGAAAATCAGCCAATGATAGATCCTTGAATTTCGGTACCATTCATTTCTTTTATCACTTAATTTTATGTCATGTTTTACTCTCAGCCATAGATTAGACAAGAGCTTTCAAGTTGTCCATCGATGCTCGTATTAATACTCATCTCTGTGTTCTTGGTTTGGCAATGAAATGGATGAGAAAGTGAAACAAAGTGCAGTTCCAATGTGATAGTTCCAGGGACCTCTAAACTCAGGGTTGGACTGCTGCTCCTGCATCCAAGCTATGAACATTGTGTAGATTAAGATGGATGTGGTTAGAGGTGCACAAAAAATCCGAATATCTGATTTTGCGTAAAAAAATATCCGAAACTGGATTTGGGAAAAACCGGTTTTTTAAAACCGAATAGTATAACCGGTTTGGGAAAAAATTAGACGATCGGTTTTTTTACCAGATTAAAAATTGTTTTGAAAAAAACTGGATAAAAAACCTGTTTTTGTCCGGAAAAAAATCCGGTCTGGGGTTTTAAAATCTAGCCGTTAATATAGTCGTTGGGGGTTTTTGTGATCGTTTTTTGACCATTTTTTTTCCTAAAGAAATCACCATTTTACCACCCTAAACATGTATAAATAGGTTGTGATGCATTTGGTTGATTACAACTTTCTCAAATCTTATTACACAACACCTAAACATCTCTCAAATCTTATTTTTGTAATTTTTTGTTCATCATGGCTACAAACCGGGTTTTTTAAAAAACTAGTTTTTTTCAAACCGAAACCGGTTACACCATTCAGCCCTCCAAATCGGGTAGGATCCGAACCAGTTTTTTTAAAATCTGTTTTTTTGGCTAGGTGAAAAAACCAGATCGGTTTTTATCCGATCTGAATCGATTTTTTATCCGACTTTGTGCATGTCTAGCTGCGGTGACCAACCACATTTCCGTGCTGAAACATTTCAAGAATGTCCATGTCGATTCCTCGGACATTGCCGGAATTATCATGGATAACCCTGATGCTAGTATAGTTATGTCACCGACAGCTGCATCATAATTCTTCCATTGGTTTTGGTACACAAGCAAAAAGCAAACAAAAACCTCATAAGACAATCGTAGAAACAAGAAAACTGAACAAGAAGCAAATCGTCCTTGCTATTGTCACAGTTTTTCCCCCACATCACTCCTAATGAAAACCGAGCCTAAATTCGACATCTTATCTACAAAATTTCATATAAAAGTATAACTGAATTATCAAAAAAATATGATGGAAAACAAATGAAGTAAATTAGCATAGGAATAAGAAGTTTAAGGGGTATTCAATTAGGTGAAAAAAAGATTTAGAAGCATGAATTCAAAGAAAAACATATATTACCTTGCTGTAGACTTTGTTAACAAGTTCATCAGATGTACCATTGTGACGATCAAATCGATAAGGTAGCTCATAACCTAGCACGTTATTTTTGCATTTAGGTTATTATGGAAAGCAAATTTTTGAAAGAAAATGCCGTTATTGTAATATTAAAGATAAATATTATTTAGATATCCTTTTTAAGCCAGATAATGTTAATGCTCAATTTGGGGAGATTAGTGCGAGATATTATCTCTGAGAAGGAATATTTTTCATCACTGCCTCTCTAAATCTTGAGTGCCAATTACTTCATCCCCACAACTTGGAAAGTCGAAACCTTGTTGACAATCTCTCCCCACAAAGCATCCTTGTAAAGGAACCAAATACCCCGAGGCTCCACCTTCCTTTCGCACTTGGGCAGCATCAATGGAATCGCTTTCCATTAAAGGGGGAGCCGTGGGTTGAACCCTGCCGTACAATTCATTATCCTCTAGCGCTTGGAGCGTTGGTTCAGCCTTGGTACGACATATGGGGCACGTTGTATGTTATCCCAACCACGTATCTATACACTCCACATGGAACATGTGCTTACAATTTGGTAAAAGCCTGACTGTGGAGTCTTCCGTGATGGTTCCCAAACAAGCAGAGCACTCTGTGGGCTCCTCATGGACATTAACCTGGCCGTTGGTTAGCTTGTATGAGAACATCGGCAATGACACTATAACCAAAGGGTCGAGCCCCGACTTTGGTGGCTCGATGACGGAACTTTCATATAACGCTGCAATTTGAGTTCTCCGGAGATTAAGGGCTGCACGCCTTCTCAGACGATACTTTGTGTAGTGATAGAGCAACACTATGATCATCTCAACTCCAAGTAAAGAGGCGATTACGCCGAGCAAGATCTTGTGGCTGACATCAAATTCTCTATTATCATCATCTTCTGAACTCATAGCTGCTTAGTTTTCTCTTCTGCCAAGAGATGTGGGTTGTTTAACTTGGCTAATAAATGTATATATACGTGTGTGTGAATTTCTCAAAAAGGACTGTTAATGTGAATTGTAGAATGTTCCTAAAGTTTTGAGAGTTGGAAACTTTAGAAGCTAGGTAGCCACGCTTTCTTTTTGATACATGCCTTTTGACTTTAAATCACTATCTTTACTTTGTTTAAGAATTCATGTTTGTTATTAGGCAATATAATAATAGTATTATGATTGAAGTGTTAGTTGAGAAATTTATTTGGACACGGAAAGAAAAAATTTCTAGAGTCGATGTAAAATCTTTCAGTGCACAGGTAAATACCTTTGGACTCTGGTGCTAATCGAGCCCATTGCTGATTACATGTTGCCATTATTTTCCATTATTTAAGTCCTAATAAAATCACCAGATCATTTCTTTATTTCAAAATATGATCTCATAGTTCAGCGTTGAGCTTCAACAAGAACGTAAGCTAATAAAACCACTTCTACTGAATTCAGATGTTAAGATCAATCTTCTACGAAATGCGTCCATATGCATTGTCAATGTTCTGTAGCTCGGTTGGAGCGTTGGTCTTGTGAGCCGAAGGTCGCGGGTTTGAGACCAAAGATTTTCATTTTGTTGTTAGTTTTCTTATCTTCCATCATCTTCCTTCCCTCTGGTTCTATTTTCTTCAATAAATAAATAACCCATCCAACGCGACAAACTCCCCAGTTCTTCATAATTCATATCGGTTGTGGAGCCCTTGATTGATGAGAGAGGGAATTTAAAAAAAAAAACAATATTTTGAATATGAACTTTTCCCACTAGACCAGCTTTTGATTCTTTGTGAGAGAAAAACTGAAATAAACAGAAGACATACATAACAAGAGAGAGGAAAAAGCTGGTAAATGGGGCATGATAACGTGCATTCCATACCAACCTTTAATTATTATTTTCTTTGGTTTCAGGCTTTCCTTCTTCTTTACCTTGTACTGTATGTTGTCACCACATCCCCCTTTGATCTCCCTTCTTAGTGCTTGTTTTCTTTGCTTGACTTTATAATAAAGGGAAAAAAAAGGGCTTATCTGGGGATGCCACGTGATTGCGAGGGATCCTGGAATCTGGACGAGTAAAAATTTAGAAACTAATTTATACCAAATATTTGGTTGATGATTTATGGGGTTTATGTAGCTGCTGCAAGTTTCAGCTAGAGGATTAGTGGGCTGACTTCGATAGTTGCCTGGTTGTTCATCTGTGGAAAAGCTTACCGTTTAGTAACTATTGGTTGTTTTCCACGAATAAATGTCCTCACTTTCAAATAAACCAGGTTCAATGCAAGAAATTCAAAAAAATTTGAAAATTTTCTGTCATGTTCTCTTAAGAAACTGAATTTTTTGTGTTCCAATTTATTCCTGCCTCTGTTTCTGATTATATTTGCACTGGAATATACTGTCAGGTTGATGCTAAGCTGGGTCTTGATACATACCATCAGCAATGGGTTCTGGAAACTTGTTGAAGACAATAATAAATATAGTGAAAGATGACGGCTCAAGGAAAGTAAAGGTTAGCTTCCAAAAACAAACTTAATCATAAACTAAGCAATGCAACTCCGTGTTTTCCAGTGATAAATGATTAGTTTGCAATTTGAATCCTTGCGGTTGATATTATGCACGATCTAAACCTTTTGGAAGATTGTTTCTCCCACTAGAATGGTCTTCTTTAAATAGCTTTTACAACTGAAAGTGTCATTGCCCATTATTCATTACCCCCTTCCTTGATACCATTTGCTATATGCAATTTATCATTCATTTGTTCCCTTTATTGAGGTGACCTAAATTGGTCTCTTCTGTTCGGCACAGGGATCTTCAGCTCCTACAAAATCCAATGACTTCAAATGGAAGAAACACAAGTGAAAGGCATCCACTAATCCACTATAACAAGTTTAATTAGCAGAAATTCCATCCCTCTTGGCATGCCAATTGAGGATTTAGCAGCAACACGGATCAAATTGCATTCAGGGCCAAGAGAGTATGTTGATTTTGAAGTTCTATATATAAGACCATAATTGGTGAAAACTTATATATATAGGCATGTATGCCTTTGCTTGCATTGGTGATGCCCATCAGCCCATGTCTCAATGATAGAAACTTCTTGTATTTCAACCCTCTAGCTCCAACGCATTTAACTGGATTCTGCTTGTTAATGCATCATTCGTAGTTAATTGAACCATCAAATTGGAGTGACTGGTGAAGTGACCTCTCTAGTCTCTTTAAAATGAATTTGTAAAACTCTTTCTAGAATAGAATCAATGTCTGCACATGGTATGTGATAATTAATTGATATCATGAACATGTGTCCAACTGCCTCTCCTGTTTCTGAATTTGTTTATAAGTTGACAAGGTAACAGAAGGCTGTCTTAGATCACCTAAAGCTCAAGGCTAAACTACATGAAATAGAGGTTAGATCAACAGCCCTGGCTCATGAGACCATTCATGAACTAAGATCTTGACAGCATGCTTGTTAAGGCCATTAGTCTTAAACATGTGAATTGATCTAGGAATGCAATTTTAAGAATCTTATGGCTGTGGACAATTAGCATCACCTTATTTTCATAAGTATCATGTTTTACACCTAAGGATCAATATAAGTTAAAAGCCTGTCAGGATTTGAGTAAAAGAAGTTTTGACACATGGAAACATGTAGGAATGGTCATTTGGCATGCATGTTGTGGTTTGGCATGCATATTGTGGTGTAGCAGCATCTACAGTAGTTTCTGTTTAGCCCAAGTCACCCATCCATTTTCTAACTGAATCTTTTTTTTTTTTTTTTATAATTTGTTTTACTAAATTTGCTACAAAACAATCTAAATGTTAATCACAAGAGAAACCGTTGAGGTTTAAATATGTGATGGCCTAGAACATTGACTGCAATGATCAATCTATTTTCTTGAATTCTCTTGTTGTTTAAACAGATTTTATTTTTTTCCGATCATATCTCTTGGTGCCATCTTTTCATATCTGTATCTTAGCGGCATTTTGTATATTATCAGCTTTCCTGATATGAATTTTTACTATAAGCAATTCATTGAATAGAGATTCCAACTCCTGTATATTGCAAACTCATTTGATGCTATTGAGTCAATAATGGTATGAATAGTCCTTAAGATTTGCTATGTCATGATGTATGGATCTTCTATGTTCTATTTTTGCAAGCTGCCTGTGGAATTAACGACAAGACTCATCCTGCTTCAGGATCCTCCTGCATTCAAGTAGCATTTCCTTATGTCACACTCTATTTTAATACTTTTTTTAATCAATGACAGGTAGAATGGTCTCGTGGTCCTGAAACAATGGAGGAAATTATCTAAAAAATACATCATAGAGAAGAAGTAGCCGTTAGACGGGAGCGAACTATGTCATATGCCTTCTCTCATCAAGTATGCCATTCTCTGAAGCTGTAACTTTTGTTATTTTGGTGAGAGCTGTACAAACAACAACTAACCATGGGATATGCGTGATTTGCAGTGGAGAGCTCCCAACTCTAACAATAATGGATTGGCAATTACGAGCTTGCTAAAGCTAGTTGCGGTTAGAGCTGGGTGGAACGCTGGATCGCTGTTCGTCCATGGGAAAGCCGCCTTCCTACTCAATCCATTACCCCTAAGAAACGCGGAACAGACAGATAAACAAGGCTGGTAAAAAACTCCATTTCACCAAAACTGAAACCATCAGTATCAGCAAAACCTCATCTTTCCAATGAGAAGGAAACCATGAAGATGAAGCCTAGGAGGCTGTCTTACCCTGGTGCTGATAAAGCACCAAAACTGCAGAAGTGAAAAATAAAAAGGAAGAGAATGCGATTTAGAAGGAAGCCAAAGACAATACATAGTTAGAGCATCCATTTGGCTTTCAAATTCATGTTGACACTAAACTTATCGGCTATATAAATGTGCAAAATCCTATTTTTAGTTTGGCGAACCGAGGGCTCTTTTACTTCTCCATCTTATGAAGTTTGAATTTTTAATTAAAAAATAATAGTTTTTTTTAGTGAATCCCCCCCCCCTCAAAATTAAACAATAAATATGCAAGGAAATATATACATTTTATCATTATAAAATTTATTTGAATTAATCACAAGTAAATAATCTATGAACAATAAATAATACAAATATAATTAATGACATTTTTTTCATTCAATAAAAATCCCAAAGTAACACCATTAGGTCCTTTCTCCAAACAAAATCCATTGGGAGCAGGCCTAACAAACTTGGCCCACGCTAACATCAGCTGATTTTCTGATTCACTACATTTTGAGATTTGAACTTATGAGTAAAGTTGAGCAAGATTCGACTTGAAAATTTGATTTTTACTATTTGAAATTTTTTATTTTTTTGACTTGAATAGAAATGATTTCGAGTTGTAATTTTATAAATTCAACTCGACTCTAAAAATTTAAAGTTCAAATCGAATTGTAAAAAACAATTTTGAATAACTCGAAATTTTTAATAACTAGTAGATTAATTTTTAAGTTTGAGTCTAGTTCATTGACTTAATATGATATATGTAAATAAAAATATGATTATAAAATAATATTTAAAGTGGAATAAAATAATTTCACAATATTGTAAAAATTCATAATTAAATTTAAATAGAAACTCAAAAAGTAGACTCGACTCGATTCGAATTTTATAAACTCAACTCCACTCGAAAAAGTCTCAAGTCAACTTCGAGTTATAAAATAAGACTCGTCATCTTAAATAACTTTATTTTTTTAACTCAACTCGATTAAACAGTCACCCCTACCTACCTATGAGTCGATGAGTATATTTCCTAATTGCCATGTCAATTGGCAAACTCAAGTATATTCAAGGGTGTAGTCAGCAGACCACTATGATATAAAGAGTACAATATTTTGAATTTTTTTTTCTCTATTATTTTATCCATTGTACCATTCTATTTTCAAATTTTTTAGTTTACTCACTGAACTTTTGAATTGTTCTTGTTTTGATCACTTTAAATTATTTTATTATTATTTTCATATGACATTATATTTTTATTATTATTTAATATAAAAATAATTTCAAAGGTCGACAATGGATGATTTATTTTAAGTATTTTTAAAATTCATAATAATAAAATGTTATTTTATTTTAAATTATCTTTGTTTAAATAATTATAAAAATGTCACATCATACAAAAATAATAATAATATAATTTAGAATGATCAAACCAGGAATGATTTGAAAGTTTAGTATGTAAATTAGAGGAATTGAAATACAATGATTGAAATAAGAGAGAAAATAAAGTCACAATTACTCACTTCAAAAGTGACCAAAATAGTTTCCACAATTAATACTTAAAGAGTGATCAAATTGAAATAAGTCACAATAACTCGACCAAAATCGTTTTCGACACAAATAAGTTACATTATGTGACAAAATTCTTCAATATTACGATTAAATGGTCACTAATAATTTTACTTCCTGTTGTATCTTTTTTCTTTTGGGTTTTTTCAATGAGACATAAGGTGATCTCGTATTTATTTTGAATAAAAGTCAGATATTATGATGAAAAAATTATTAACCCACAAAGAATCAGAACAAGAAAGCAGTTAGGTCTGGTAGCTTAGTTTAGACTTTACAGTCCAACATTCACGTAGCAATGATTATATAAGAGTGGTTGTTTTTTTGTCTTCATACAACCTGGATAGATGCTTAAGACAGATCTGAATAGTGAATACTTTACAATTGCCATTGTGGGTTTTGAATATGTATATGGAATTATGGAACATTGAATGAAGAAGGTCTTTCCACTCTTAATTTGATGAATTTGAAGGCAAATAGCCATTTCAAATGGTAGACTTTTGCTGCTTTTTCAAACCTACAAAGGTGCTGTCATCTCTATAATATGTGTGTATGTATATAATATATGGATTATTAGCTAATAAATATGCATAGTTAGAAAGGATGACCAACTAATTTAGGAAAATGAAAGCAATATTTTATGCATATTTGGATAAGATAGTATCCATCATTAGTCGAAGTGGAATCACCCCCAGCTACAATTGGGTCTAGTAGTTACAAGGAGAACGTTTAATTAATCCCATTAGGAGCATCGACTGTTAGCCATAGGGAAGGAGCATCAACTTCATAAAAGGGTATTGAAAATCCCTGTAGAGCTCAAAGCCCATCCTGAGATAAGATACCTTAAAGAAGGTAAACCTAAATTATTAAGTTTATGGTTAAGTATTTGATTAAGTTGAGTCAAATCAAATGAATGAATACTATTTTATTATTTAAATTTTATTTGATTTTTTATGATTGATATTATACATGTTAAAAAAATTATGTTTCTTAAAACGATACCGTTTTAGTTAACGGCGGAGTGACAAAAAACTCAGTGTATTAAGTATAGTGACAAAATTGAAAACTTTTGAAGTTCGATGAACAAAATAGGATAGAGAATAAAGTTTAGTGATGAAATTTGTAATTTTCCCAAAAAAAAGGAAGAGTTGAAACTTTCATACAGGATACAGAGTACAGAACAAAAAAGAAGGCTGGAGTGCACTTTGGAGGAGTGCTCTAGAAGAAGACAAAGAAAGACAGTCATTGTTTTGAGCCAATTGGAGAATTCAATTGAAGGATTTCAGATATCTGTGGCAACAAAGAAATTCAAGGGCTTTTCTTACACTTTGATTCCATGTGACCAGATCATAGGTTTTAATTCAAGTGTTGAAGTATTATACGGTTTTTAAAGTAATTAATCAGATAAAGGCAGTCTCTTCTTAGCAAAACCAAATAGAGAATCCAGCAATAAAGCATACTCTATTTGAGAACAAGTCCCTGCAAGAATGGCGAGCACTTTCAAGCAATTCTCTCTATTTCTATGTTTCGATTATGGGACGGAAAGACAATGCTATATAACTATAGCTTCTCCATACGAAAAGAATAATAAGAAATTGATTGGAAAAAGGTTAGTGTCTCTTTCACTGCAAGGTTCTAATCCCCTTGACCCAAAGTAGGAATTACAATTGAATCAGGATAGCCTCGTTGATCACAGAAACAGTTTACGAGCCAATTATGTTTAATAAATTCTTTTAAAAATATTTACTAATTATAAACCCAGTAATAAAACCATGCCAAAGTTAAAGAGGTTGAAAACAAATAATTAACCTCACGTAATAAGATATCGAGATCATGCCTCCAATAGCCAAACTGGTAAGCTACAACGCTCAGTGTGTCCTCTACCGTAAACAGATATCAAAATATATATAACAACACAAATAATACATAAATAGTAATATTAGGGTTTATACATCAGAGTGCAACGTCAATAACACACAACTATACCTTTTGCCGCGGATATACAGGGTGAGGACGTTACCCCCCGAAGAGGTACCTAAGTCAGAATACAAAAATCATGATGGGGATCTAGCCCACCGAAGAGAATCTTAAACAAAAATAGGAAGGGGATACAATCCCATGCAGAAACAAGACGGGGATACAATCCCATGCAGAAACAAGACAGAGATATAATCTCGTGGAGAATCAGGACAGGGATATAATCTCATGTAGAATCATGACGAGGATATAATCTCATGCAGAATCAGAATGAGGAACATAGTCTCATGCAGAATCATGATGAGGATTATGCCCTCTATAGAGGATCCCATGTAGAAACAAGACAAGGATTGCCCTATGTAGAGGATCCCATGCATAATAAAAAATGCATCAATATACAAACTCAATGTGATGCAACGTTCAATAGAAATCAAACATATAAAAAATAAACGCAATAAGAATAAGAACATATGTACAAATATCATCAAGCGACATAATAGCATAAAATGTTAAATGTACCAAACGGGTCATAAAAAAACACACCTATACCAGTTAACCTATACCGGCTAAGCTTTATAATTCCCACGAACAACATTACTAGGTTCTGTGGAATGAAAACCTAATGATAATATATATATTAATTTAAAAGAACAGAAGTAGTACTTAATTAATGGAAATAAACTTGTAATTTTATTAATAACACTCACGAGTGTCTCGAATCGAATGTCCAAAGTTGAACAGAGTTGAGCATAGGTGAATCGGACTTATTGGAGAACGGTACAGAGATATGTGACCACCTTCAAAATATAATATCAGATATTAAGTTCATAAATTTCAGAATTTACTCAACATAACTATACTGTAAAGTAATAAAATATGCAAAAACATGATTTCTGAGTTAGAATTTGGCAAAACGGACTACAAAAATAGGCTCAGGATGTCAAAAAACGTCAGGATAGAGATCTTCAAAAAAGTTAACGGTCAACGGTCAAAGTCAATGAGTTGGGTTGGTCAAAGTCAATGGGTCGGGTCGGTCAACCAGTCAAGCCAGTTCGATCCAAGAGTCAATCGGTTCAACCAGTTAAAGAATTAAAACCGGCCGACGCATTCCCACACGCGTACGGCGACACGTGGGGGCGCGTGAAGATGTTTCCGGTGACTGATTTGCTACAAAAAATTTTAGAATTTTATTTCTAAGCACGGGGAATTACTTACCAGGGTTGGTTTGTGGCGGTGAACGATAGAATTGGGTTTTCTTGAAAACCCGAAACTACACCTCCTTACCTTATGCTAACGGAAACGGCAACCGACGAATCGAGGGTACCGGATGAACGACGACGACGAACCCAACACAACGGTACCAGCGGTGATGCATACGACGGTGCGGTTGGCAGCAAAACAGAGCAAAAAGGAACCCACAAAAGCTTAGTTGAGAGAGAGAATAAAAGAAACCATCTTGGGGTGTGACAAAGGTTCAACCTTATTCTTTGTGATTCATTGAACTCATACACCGCTTTTAAAGTGAACAACTTATATTGTTAACTGGAATTGGTGCTTCGATAGAATGGATACGATACGGAATGATATCCTTCTTTACCCTGAGACGGTATTATTTTATTTCTTACAGCCTTTTATTTATTTATATTTCGACATAGGTACATGATAAAATAAAGTCAACTAATATTGTTCAATGGAATTGGTGCTTTCATATAATGGATACGATACAAAATGATATCCTTCTTTACCCTGAGAAGATATTATTTTGTTTCTTACAGCCTTTTATTTATTTATATTTCGACATAGGTACATGATATAATCCTCCAAATATATAGAAGAAAGAAGAGTTAAAAACACCTATCTTACCCTAACATGAAACCAGCATGAGTTACAGTACACGGTTTGCAGGATCCTCCAAGTGAACTGTGTATGCTTGAATCAAACACCGTTTATGTCTTTTAATTTTACTTCAAGCTTGTTACGAAATATTGATTCCCCATTGATCTGCAACGGTAAAAGCATTACATGTTTTTATGGAAAAAGATCGTTTAAATGTTTAATTGTTTACAGCTTCATCCATGCTCTTGTGTGTGGCTAGAAATATTAAGAATACAAACAGTGGAACGGAATATAAGGACAAGAAACAATGGCTCAGTTTTGTTTGGTAGCTTTTGAGAAAATCAAATATAGACAAAATCTGAAGCTCGTCCCAAGTATTGGACATTGATTAAGGCCAAAAATTCCTTGTCTTTACTCTACCATGTGGCTATTAACGAAAAGGAGATGTGAGATGCTGTTGGGTCTAATTCAAATTCCTGGAGAAATATACTCGGGCGTGCATTTTATTAAGTGGAAGTTACGATGCGGATTGGTGAATCAAAAGAATCCAAAACTAAAAGTCTGCATTTGTTGATACTCTTAATGGACAACTCATTGCTAGTCACAAATTAGTCAGTTGTTTTGTTTAATTTGCGTCACCTCTGAAGTTAATAATAATCACAACGAATAGCAACCACATGAGGGCTGGTACATGTTAGGAAAGTAATTTTCTTTTTAAAAAGAAGTCCACGCCTAACTTGACTGTCTACTGGGATTCTAACGTTCCTCGTCAGATAGGAGTAAACTGGCTAACGTACTCAGCAACTTTCCAACCCCGGTTGTGTCACCAATGACGGTAAAAAGCTAAAACTAAAGGCAAAATCCCTGATTATCCGAAATGATCGTTGCCTACATTAATCTGACACTTAATGTAGGGCTTTCTACGTAATTGCCTCAAGGAATTGGTTTAATGAAAAGTTAGTTTTTATTAAGCTTTTTTATATTATCATCCGTCACTAGTCGGTGTGATTTGTCCACTAATAATCCTCCATGGAAGCCGCGTGAATGGCCTTGCCTAACATGCAAGTGACGTATTCTCGAGTTATCCATGTGGGATTGTGAAGTTGCAAACCTTGTAAACCAGACTCAGTAGTAGACAAAAATTGAGTTTTAAGATTCCACAAACTCACAAGAAGCCAAAGTAAATGTTATTCCAACATGATTTCAACTCTCCTTTACCTGTCAGATGACAATTTACAGTCGAGTGATTGATTAACAATCCCCTCGTCCACTTTGTAATGAAGGTATATAAATGTGGAAAGCCTATAAACTTTCCATACGTCAAAGCAACAATGTCTATCTCTAGGTGTTTGGTATGCGTGATCACCTTGATATTACTTTTGCTTGCAGGCTCTGAGGGTCGCCCCTTGGTAGAAAAGACGAATGTAAAACAACCCATAGAGGCCTTGAGACGGTACCTCAACGAAGAAGCTAAGAGAAACAAGTATGTACATCCCGAGAGAACAAGTCCAGGGGGACCAGACCCGCACCATCATCGAAAATAACTAAGTTCTTTATTTTGTTGTGGGAACAGAGTTCATATCTCCTTCTTAAAGCCTGGAGCATAAAAAATGGGGATTCCAATTGAAAGAAGGACAATAAACATCAAATGTTTGGTTTTATGTTGTTTACGTATGCTTGTAATATCTTTCGCAGATATGAATGAGAATGTTCCGGTTTTTACATTCAGATTCTACCGACTATCACATCATCTATTAATAAACTCCAAGATTCCGGTAGAAATCAATCAAGTTTTGGTAGAAAAATGAAAACCCCAAAAAGGAACACAAGTGAAATACAACTTAGGATATTATGGTGATAAATATATGAATATGGCATATATATGATGTGAATTTACATGCAGCACTAACCTGGTCATTGGACAATATTTTCTTAACAGTTGAATGATTTCAGACCTTCAACCCTGTTTTAAGAAACAACATGATTACAAAACCTTACTTTTTTTGTTGCTTTTCTCATTACGTTCATCAACATTACTTGAAACTACGTTTCACAATTTAAATTAAGTTTCAATCACATGATTACTAATAAATGTTCTAAAGCTCATGGACTTCTTTAACTTGTAACCCCATCTTTGATAATTCTAACAACACACCAACAATGGAAATGGGTTTTTGTCGAGGTTTCAAAACTTGAAAAAAAAAACGATTTTTTAGCTTAGTTTATCTACTTAAACTTTTATTAGTAATCATTTTGAAGGTTTAAGAATAAGGACGAAAAACTGTAACAAAAACAAAGAAAACCCTTAGACATAAAACCAGAATTATGTATCTATTTATCTATCTATCAAGCGTACTCTATAATATGTTATGTTTTTTGATTGGGAATTTAGAAAGACGAAAACTGAAACATCATTAAGTTGTCCGTTGACAAAAACGATTATAAGGTTCCAAGGATCTTTATCAATGAGAAAAAGAAATTAGAAGAAATCAAATTCTTTTGAAGTGATTACAAAGATATAAAAAGATTAAAACTAAGTGGACAAAAAAGTTACGAGTCAACGTCGAACCAAAATCCAAAGGACCTACAGCAATTCAAGTTGGATTAGCAACAAAAATAACTTAATTGGGAATCAAATAGGTGCTGTGTACGTTACATATTTTATATATTTATATACACAGTAGGACACTATGTCCTAACATGTAAAGTGCTCAAAGAAGCATTCGTTTCTCAGAGTCACTCACTTTGGGATGAACATAAGACAAAAATCAAATGCAAGAACGACTTCAATGGAATTTTGGCAGTATTTGTCCATTTCTTGTCTCGTAGTTATAGGATTTTATATCTTCTTTACATTTTGCTGAACTTTGTTGGCGTTTTGTATGTTTAAGCTCATGCCCCGTCCTACTCGGATATTAAAGAGACGATATCGATGACGACTGTGCAGGCAACTTTCAGTGGGAAGTGAATGATCGAGCTCATATATAGACATAAAAATAATATGCTCATGTGGGGACCAGAGACAAATGCTTCCGCCTTTATGCAATTTGTGGGGTATTTAAATTATCTAGTAATGGAGATAACATAAACAAATATCCCTTAGGATTTGTCAACTTGACTAGTATTTCCTGATCTGTGAAGTTCTGGAAGTTCGCAAATGCATTTCCTACTATATATTGCAAATGGATCATGTTACTATAAAATACCACTGCCATCCATTCTGCTACTACCAGTAACCAGTTTCACCGGATTTCAGTAGATTCGGGCATATATCAGCAATGCAAAATTCAACCATCATCCAGGCTTCCCTGCTCATCTCTCTAATTTTATCAGGAAATGCGTTTAACAATATTGTAGAAGCAAGGGGTTGTGGTGGGCGTAGGACAATGCAGAAAAGGATCGATAGCCAATCCATTATAAAAGCATTGGCAGGCTATGATTTGTCTGCAATGAAGCGTGGGAGGGTATTGGTGGATGAATCAAGAATTTCACCAGGGGGACCGGACCCTATACATGACGAGTTTTAGTTAGCTTCATCAACCGCGGGCATTGCCCAATACCTCAGCACTAGAAGGGAAATTGTGGGTAAGGTAATAGCTCTATTATTTTTCAGTATAATTTCTAGCTGTAAGAATTGCAAAACTTCCATTATAGAGATTTGTTCATGTTCATCACAGAACATTTCTCATGCATGCGGATAATATATAGCTGAGAAACTAGCTACTTGGCAAGCTATATATACATTGTATTAAGTTGTTGCCAGAACTTGTACCAAGTTCGAATAATTGAAGACGCAAGCTTTTTCTTTTTTATTTCTGTTGAAATATAACTGAAAGATGCAACTTATAAAATTAATCAATTCAATCTGTTGAATTTAGTACGATTCATATTATTATTGATTTTTTCAATAAAATAAAATTTATTCACTTAAAAATATAACTAAAAACTATATACGAATACCGACAACTTGCTGGTCTAGTGGGATGGGGAAGTAGATTCCTTAAGAAAGGTCAGAGTTTGAACTCTGACGTTTGCAAATGAAACAAATTAGATTGGAAGAGTCGCTCTCACCTCTGTAACACCAATCTAGATTAATCGATCAATAAATCAAATACAATGATTAATTGAAAATAAAACTTACATATGATTGACCAAGTAAATATAAAATTTATTTATTAATTTATTGAGCATGCATGACATATAAATAAAAATATATGCTATCAAAAGCCATGTAATGTGAAAAAGTTAATAATATAGGATTTACTTAATAAACTATTATCAGGCACCTGATGTGAATAAATGATATAAAGCAGCTGATGCTGTAATAATGATCAAATGTGAAAATGAAAAATGGGAGGTCCATTTTTTATTACCCAACTATCAAACCTTCCTGATCCGGCGTAATAATACTTTGCCGACAAATAACCAAAGCTATCTCTCTAACCCAAACTCCACAACTCTCTCCATCGCTATTCAACATTTCATTAACTCAGATACCCTTTCCATGGCCAAAAGATTCATGCCCACGTTATAAAATCTGGGTTTTCACCCAATAAGAATATTTCCATCAAACTCCTTATATTGTATTTAAAAACTAGGCGGTTGGAATATGCCAGCCAAATGTTCGATGATTGCCGCAGCAGACTTTGTCCGCATACAATTACTTGATTGGCGGGTATCTTAAACATGGCAATGTTATGGAGTCACTTGGTTTGGTCAATAGAATGGTTTATTCTAGTGAAAAGCCTGATGGTTTCACATTTTCGATGATTTTAAAGGCTTCTGCTTCTGCTTCTGTTTGTGGGAGTAGTAGGGTGATGTAACCGCGGTTTTTAGGAAGGATGGCCCATGCCCAGATGCTGAAATTGGATGTGGAGCCTGATGAAGTGCTTTCGACAGCGCTGGTTGATTCGTACGTGAAGAGTGGAAAGGTTCAATATGCGAGGACTATTTTTGATATAATGTTGGACAAGAATGTGGTTTGCTCAACTGCGTTGATCACCGGATATATGAACAATGGATCGGTGGAGGAGGCTGAATATGTGTTTAATAGAACAGATGAAAAAGATGTGGTAGTTTCAATGCAGTGATTGAAGGTTACAGTAAATCAGTTGAAACTGCTAAGAAAGGAATCAAGATTTTTGTTGATATGCAACGGTTGAATTTCAGGCCTAATATTTCGACATTTGTGAGTATAATTGGTGTTTGTTCTGTTTTATCAGCAGTTGAGATAGGTCAACAAGTTCAAGGTCAAATAATGAAGACAGAGTTCTTTATGGACATAAAGATTGCGAGAGCACTTGTTGACATGCATGCAAAATGTGGAAGAATTGAGGATGCCCGAAGAGTTTTTGACTACATGCCGGAAAAGAATGTTTTCACATGGACCTCAATGATTGATGGATATGGGAAGAATGGGAACCCCAATGAAGCGCTCAAGCTGTTCTATGTGATGCAAGATTGTTGTGTCAAACCAAATGATGTTACGTTACTTAGCGCCCTCTCTGCTTGTGGACATGCCGGCTTACTTGCCAAAGGCCGTGATCTCTTTGAAAGTATGGAGAGAAGTTACTCAATAAAACCAAAGATGGAGCACAATGCCTGCATGGTTGACCTTCTGGGACGCGCAGGGCGTTTAGATTTGGCACGGGAACTTGTAATGGAGATGCCCGAGAAGCCCAATTCTGATGTTTGGACAGCTTTGCTTAGTTCTTGCAGGCTGCATGGTGATGTACAAATGGCTAGCATCAGGGTTTTAAATAGCGTTCCTCGCCCGCGATAGCGCCCGCGAAATAGCGGTAGCGCTGAGTTCCGATATACCCGCTATATCCGCAATAGCGCCCGCTATGGCCGCAATCGTGGTAAACGCGATATCCCTGGCTAGCATAGCTGCTGACAAACTTTTTAAGGTAAATGCTTAGAGCATGCTAGGGGCATTTGTTGCGTTGTCAAATACTTGGGCGGCTGCTGGAAAATGGGATGGTGTGAGTGAGTTGAGGGAGATGATGAAGGTAAGAGGGATTTTAAAAGATACTGCCTGCAGTTGGGTGGGGAATGATGGTGGTTTATAATGTTCCATCTTCCTAAAGCTATTTCAGGTTTTGTCCCACTGCCATGTAGGTCCTTGATTGCTTGTACTAATCACTAGTGATCTTCAGAAACATGTAACTGAGATTGTAAAACTGCTGCATGGAAATTAAATTCAATCCTTGAGATGGCATCTATCTGGAGACTAGTGGGATATTCTTCTGTCTTTGCTAGGCCGCGTAGTCCAGCCCAAACTGAGGAATGGTAGATGAAGCCCATATTACCAGAAATTAACCCATCGAGTTTTGTTTGAAAGCAAATTTTACAGCAGCCTTAAATCATTTCCTAGGCCTACTCATTTTCGACTTAATTGACCTTTTTACAAGAAGCAAGTGGTTGAATAAGATATAAACTCTGGATTTCAATTTTGTTAAAATTTTCTAATATATTTTTAATTTTATTTTTTCAACATAAAACAATAGATTTAATTAACAAAAACTATGATGAATACTTCAATTCCACTATTATTTATTCAAAAATACCAAGTTTAGACGAAAAGCGTGGTCGGATTAATTATAGTAGTTCCAGTTATTTCAACCCACTAGTTTCTGTTCTGAGCAAGAGAATACTAATTTTTGTTGTCAGCTGAAGAATAACAACAGCTACATATGCGGACAATTCAAGATACGACTGGAAATTTGGCGTTGCTCTTTTTGGTTATAACGTGACCCCGAAGAAACAAAGAGTAGGTTAATCACAGGTTCATATAAAGAGTAGACAAATCAGGTGGAGATTTGGTATTGGTTGGTCATCCTTCCCTTTCAAAAATTGTGGATTGGCATACAGTAAACGGCACATAATTCTGAACTTAATTAGTTAATATATAGCCTTGCTTGTCTTCTTTCTTGTTCTACTTCGTCAAACATTGTTATTGTAACAACCCGGAATAAAATTTAGAGAAAAAAAAATTTAATTAAGTAATTTGGCAAAAATTTGAGGATTAAATCGAAAGTTTTCAAAATTGTAGGCCATTTTAGAAGTTAAAGGAAATTCAGGGACCAAGCCCTGCATTACTCCTTTTAGTGTCGGCAGAAAATTTCATATAAACATATGAATGGTTTTCTGTTTTCAAAACAGAAAACAATTGAGAAATTCTTCCTCACGCACACAACTTTCAAACTCGATTCCGACGCCGTCCGAATTCCGATCGTTGTTTTGAAACCACCGTTGTGTTCATCATCGAGCGAGGAGCAAAACCTTCAAATTAATTGAAGCGAAACGCGGCCAAACGTCGAGAATTTCCAGTCAAAGTAGCGACGGTTTTGTTAGCTCTATCGCCGAGAAAATCTTAAATTCACCGCTGATCGTTGCTCTGTTTACGACACCTCCCGCACCATCGTGTTCCTTGTGCCGTTCCGAGTTCACCGGTGTCAACCTTGTCCGCCGTAGACGGCGGAGCGTGGGGAGGTGGTGCAGTCAAAGATTCGGCCGATTTGAAATCGAGCTCTCCGCCGTTCAAAAATTTGAACCGATCGTTGTAAGTATCTTGAAATCGCTCAAAATAATTTTTAGAAATTTTTCCGGGATTTTTAGGGCCCCGGAGGACGCCTCACGCGCCACACGCGCCGCCGCAGGGCGAGTGGCTTCTGGAAACCGGTTTAACCGGTTTTCAACCGGTTCTGACCGGTTTGACCGGTTTCAACCGGTTCGAACCGGTTTGACCGGTCTGAACCGGTTTGACCGGTCTGACCCGACCCGACCGTTGACCCGACCCGACCGTTGACCCGACCCGACCCGACCGTTGACCCGACCCGACCCGACCGTTGACCGTTGACCGTTGACTTTCTTTGACCAAAACTTAAAATGGCTTTGACCGAGCATTAAACGACCGTTAATATTTTCCGAGTATACCTATCCTGATAGTTTTCGACGTGCCGAATCCGTTTCCGTGGTCCGTTTTGTCAAATTCGAATCCGAAGTTCTCCAAATCTACGGTCAAAGTGGTTGACTTTGACTTTGACCAAGAATTTGAATTTTCGAAAAGTCATACTTTATGTTTTTCGACGCCCTGATTCCGATTCCGTAATCCGTTTGGCCAAATTCAGACTCGAAATACCTCAAATTGATAGTCAAACCCGAAAAATGCGTATATACTTAAGAAGTTTAGCTTTGAACAATTGAATAGGATTGGAGACTGATAAATATTATTGTTTGAAGGTACAAGAGACTCTCCGGATCGTTCGACAGCTCGACCCAGCTCTTCTAGATCAGTTAAACCACGTGTGCCAGTATTCACCCGTTCGAAAATTGTAGCAGAGCGTGGTGAAACCAGCAATCAGTAGATTTGTTATTTGAATCTATTGTCGAGGTGTGTTCCCTACTTGTTATTGAACTGTTTTATTGGTTTTAATACGTGGTACACCAAATTCATTGGCTATTGTTTTATGGATGCACCAATTTAATGTGACAATTTATGGAATATGGCTGCTATCTAATTTTTGTTTTGAAATGGTATATGATTACTATGTTTTTGGATTTATGGAGTTTATGTCACGGTGCAATTGAATTTTGGAATTGAAATACGATGGAATAGCTCTGATCAAGCTAACTGGGCCTAATGTGACTCTTGAGGGCCCCAAGATGTTTCATTAGGTCGGCTTTCCTTTGCTGTGTGCTTAGGGTAAGCTATATGGACTTATTGACTTGGGCTTAAGGATACAAGCTTCAGAGCCTATCCTTAAGTCGGCTTTCTTTTTGCTATGTGCATAAAGTAAGCTATATGGAAAATAATTTTGGGAACTACTGATGGTGTACCAGAAAAGGGTTTAAACTATGATTTTAAAAAAATTAAACTCTTTTACGAATTTGTGAGATTACTGGACTATGATTTGTACCTATTGTGATTTTATGGAAATGTTGGGACACACTGAGCCTAGCTCACCTTTTGAAAATGTTTTCCCCTTTCAGATACTGTTGGGTAGATACCTTGGTTCGAGCACTTGGAGGATCAACATATCTCTTGAAGTAAATCAGATTGTAATGTTTTTATCTGGCAAGTTTACTTTATTTTGGTGACATGGACCTTATTTTAAAATATCGGATTTTATAATGATAACACTTTTGCTACTACTGCTCGGTTTATTGTGATTTTGAATTTGAAGACATGTTATAAATTAAATTATTATTTATTTGTACTATATTTACGAGTTGGATTTTGATAGTATAAATTGTTTATAATTTCATGTTTTTATAATGTGATTTTATATTGATGGAATAACGGTTGCGAAAAATGTCTTTAATAATTATAATGTGATCCACTAGACTTAGTCGAAACGCATAGGCCGGGTCTAGGGGGTTACATTTATTGGTATCAGAGCTTTTGGTTTTTAACCCTCGGACTGTGTATGAGTCCACATTGAAAATACGGTTTTGAAATATTTTACAAAACGAGTTACTAAGGCCATGTCACAAAGTTATTAAGATTTTAACTATGTTTGAGACTCCAAGTGCTTATCTAACCCTAAGTTTTATCTTCTGTAGTAAACTTGAGATCCATCAAAATGAGTGCTAGACGTAGTCGTCGAACTAGCCGTGGACGAGGTCGAGTGGCTAGATTCGCAGATCCGATCGATGAGATACGGGTAGATCCCCCACCTCCGATAGGTGATCATGCTCCTACGACCCCAACGGATCTGCCTCCTGCCGCTGGTATTGGCATGACTACACCGATAATAGGAGCGACCGATATTGAGTTAGAGTCTACCGGAGTTGCTTTGGATGAGAATTTTGGTAGACAATTTCTGCAGTTAATACAGGGAGCAGTCAGAGCTACTGGTGTTGTATCTGAGGTTCCTATTTCGCAGACTTTGATTGCCAATGGAGTTAGAACTTTTGGGGGACAGATAGGTGGAGCTCCTACTGAAGCTGAGGATTGGCTCCAGGATACAGAGAGACGCATGGATCAGTTGGGTTTGGACTCAATTAAGAGATATCAGGGTGCTGTGGCGATGTTAGATGGCAATGCCTACACTTGGTGGGAGTCAGTGACCAGTAGTGTTCCTACCGATCGTTTGACCTGGAATTTCTTTAAGGATCGCTTTCGGAGCCGTTTTCTGGGAGAGCGCTACTTAGCTCAGAGACGACAACAGTTTCAAGACCTGGTTCAGGGAGACATGACTGTTTCTGAATATGAGATCGAGTTCCTGAAATTGCTGAAGTATGGATTCAGTATGGTACCTACGGAGAGAGATCGATGTCGTAAATTTGCCCTTGGACTCAGATACGAGCTGCGTAGGCAAGTTGTAACCCATCAGGATGAGATATTTGATGTGCTGGTGGGCAGAGCCAAAGATGCGGAAGAGGTGGAGTTTTTAGCTTCTGGTAGAGAGCGTGTTGATCAAGATCGATCTAAGAAATTTTCAGGCCCGATGGAGTCATCAGCACAGTCCGGAAAGAGGACTCGTACTTCAGCCCCTCATAGAAGCAATATACGTTTCAGGCCTGCAGCATCCTCACCTTTAGCTGTCAGTCGAGGCGGTTCCTCGTCGTATTATAATGGGCCCCTTTGTGAGTATTGTGGTAAACAACACTCAGGAGAGTGTCGTAAGAAGATGGGTCTTTGCTATCAGTGTGGATCTAGTGGTCATTATCGGAGGGATTGTCCTCAGTTAGTTTCGTTTGAGCAGACCACTACCCAAACTCCTGTGCGTTCGCAGACTACAGTACAGACCCCAATTAGAGATCGTAGTCAAGGAAAGACTCGAGGATCAGCGTCCAGGACAGACAGTAGAGCCCGACCTCAGCAAAATAGAGGGCCAACAGCTTCTGAGGCTAGACAACCAGCTTTGGTTTATGTAACTAGACGTCGTGATGACAGAGATGAGCCTGAGGTTATTGCAGGTACATTTACTATTTATTCTACCCCATACTTTGCATTATTGGACAATGGTTCCACTCACTCCTATGTATCGAGCTCAGTATCTCGAAACCTTTAGATTCCGATCGAGAACACTGAAAATACTGTTACAGTTACAAGTCCAGTAGGACAAGCGGTATTAGTGAATAAAGTATTCCGACGTTGTCCTCTCGAGGTTCAGGGAGAAATTTTTCTCGCTGATCTTATGGAGCTTCCTTTAGAGGAGTTCGATCTAATTCTTGGAATGGATTGGTTGAATAAACACAAGGTAAATCTGGATTGCGAATACAAGCGGGCTACTCTGAAGACTTCAGATGGTCGGACTGTTGTGTTAATTGGTGAACGGCGTGGTTATCTCTCCAACATAGTTTCAGTGATGGAAATTGATCGTATGATCCGGAAGGGATATGAGACCTTCATTGCTTGTATTTTGAACACCAAAGGTGCATTGTCCACGATCGAGAAGATTCGTACAGTTAGCGAGTTTCCTGATGTTTTTCCGGAGGAGTTGCCTGGGTTACCTCCTGATAGAGAGGTAGAGTTCGAGATTGAGACTTATCCAGGATCTTCACCTATTTCTATGGCACCTTATCGTATGGCTCCAAAGGAACTTAAGGAGTTGAAAGTCCAATTGCAAGAATTATTCGATCGAGGATTTATCCGACATAGTACTTCACCATGGGGAGCTCCAGTTCTATTCGTGAAAAAGAAGGATGGGTCGCTAAGATTATGTATTGACTATCGGAAATTGAACAAGATGACGGTCAAGAATAAATACCCATTACCCAGGATTGATGACTTATTTGATCAATTGCGAGGAGCTACTGTATTCTCTAAGATTGATCTTCGTTCGGGGTATTATCAATTGAAAGTTAAAGGATCTGATGTTGCAAAAACGGCCATTCGCACTAGATATGGTCATTATGAATTTTTAGTGATGCATTTTGGTTTGACGAACGCTCCTGCAGCTTTTATGGATTTGATGAATCGGGTGTTCCGACCATATTTGGATCAATTTGTGGTGGTCTTCATTGACGATATTCTGATATACTCTCGTACTGAGGCAGAGCATGACGAGCATTTGAAGATCGTTCTGCGGACTTTGAGAGAGCATCGTCTATATGCCAAACTAAGCAAGTGTGAGTTTTGGCTTCAAGAAGTGTCATTTCTGGGGCATATTATTTCTGCGCGAGGTGTTCAGGTTGATCCCAGCAAGATAGAGGCCATTATGAATTGGAAACGACCTAAGAACGTATCTGAAATCCGCAGTTTCTTGGGCTTGGCTGGTTATTATCGACGTTTTGTTGAGGGCTTCTCGATCATTGCTTCTCCTTTGACAAAGTTGTTAAGGAAGAATGTGCTGTTTGACTGGGGTGAGGCACAACAGGAGAGCTTTGAGAAATTAAAGGCGGTTTTGACTCAAGCACCTGTGTTGATTCAACCGGAGTCCGGAAAGGATTTTACAGTGTATAGTGATGCTTCACATTCAGGACTTGGTTGTGTTTTAATGCAGGAAAGTAAGGTGGTGGCTTATGCATCCCGTCAGCTGTGGCCGCATGAGAGTAACTATCCTACTCATGATTTAGAGTTGGCAGCAGTAATTTTTGCCTTGAAGATTTGGAGACACTATCTTTATGGAGAGAAGTGTTACATTTTCACAGATCATAAGAGCTTAAAGTATCTTCTGACCCAGAAGGAACTTAATTTGAGACAGCGTCGCTGGTTAGAGCTCCTAAAGGATTATGATTGCGTGATTGATTACCACCCTGGTAAAGCTAACATTGTAGCGGATGCTTTGAGTCGAAAGATGGTATCATAGTTGAGGTCGTTAATGGCTAAGATGAATTTATATGACGATGGCACTTTGTTAGCAGAATTGCAAGTTAAGTCGACCTTGGTTGATGAGATCAAAGCTAAGCAGCCCCTTGATAGCTCCTTGCTTTCCATCTTTGAGCAAGTAGAGCAGGGGACAAACACAGATTACGCAATTGATCAGGATGAAGTTTTATGCTTTAAAGGTAGATATTGTGTGCCTGATGATGTTGAGTTGAGGCAGACTATCCTTACCGAGGCTCATAGTAGTCCATATGCTATGCACCCCGGAGGAGATAAGATGTACCGGAATTTGAGAGAGAGGTATTATTGGATTGGTATGAAGAAAGAAATATCTGACTTTGTGGCTAGGTGTTTGACTTGTCAGCAAGTTAAGGCAGAACATCAACATCCATCAGGTTTGTTACAGCCTATCAAGATTCCTGAATGGAAGTGGGAGCGTATTACTATGGATTTTGTTACTGGCTTGCCTATGACTCCTTTGAAAAAAGATTTTGTTTGGGTGATTGTTGACAGACTTACAAAGTCAGCTCACTTCATTCCTGTGCGAGTAAATTATACTTTGGATAAGCTGGCAAGATTGTATATTTCAGAGATTGTCAGATTGCATGGTGTTCCATTGTCTATTATTTCTGATCGAGATCCGAGATTTACTTCGAGATTTTGGAAGGCGTTACATACGGCTTTGGGAACAAGATTGGATTATAGTACATCCTTTCATCCACAAACTGATGGTCAATCTGAGAGAGTAATTCAGATTTTGGAGGATATGTTGCGGGGTTGCGTAATCGATTTTCATGGTAGTTGGGAGAACTTTTTGCCGTTGGCTGAATTTGCTTACAATAACAGTTATCAGACCAGTATTCGTATGGCACCCTATGAAGCACTATATGGGCGTAAATGTCGCACTCCGATCTGTTGGACTGAGTTGCGTGATAGGAAAACGTTGGGACCTGAGTTAGTGCGAGAGACGGAGGACACAATCAGATTAATCCGTGACCGTCTGAAAGAGGCATTTGATAGGCAGAAATCTTATGCAGATCAAAGAAGGAAGGATATACAGTTTGAAGTGGGAGATCGGGTCTTTTTGAAAGTTTCACCCTGGAAGAAAGTATTAAGATTCGGGCGTAAGGGTAAATTGAGTCCAAGATTTATTGGACCATTTCGTATCTTGAAGAGGGTAGGACCTGTTGCATATCAGCTTGAGTTGCCTTCTGAGCTAAGTCGTATTCATGATGTCTTTCATGTATCAATGTTGAGGAGATACCGTCCAGATCCAGGTCACATTATTCAGGTTGAAGAAGTAGAGCTGAGACCTGATTTGCCATATGAAGAGGAGCCCATTCAGATCTTGGAGAGAGATGAACGAGTTCTTCGGAATAGGCGAATTCCAATGGTCAAAGTTCAATGGAGTAATCGAGGCCCCTCAGAAGCTACTTGGGAGACATTGGAGTCAATGGAGGCTCAGTTTCCTCAACTATTCTCATAAGGTAAATTTCGAGGACGAAATTTCTTGTAGAGGGGGAGAATTGTAACAACCCGAAATAAAATTTAGAGAAAAAAAAATTTAATTAAGTAATTTGGCAAAAATTTGAGGATTAAATCGAAAGTTTTCAAAATTGTAGGCCATTTTAGAAGTTAAAGGAAATTCAGGGACCAAGCCCTGCATTACTCCTTTTAGTGTCGGCAGAAAATTTCATATAAACATATGAATGGTTTTCTGTTTTCAAAACAGAAAACAATTGAGAAATTCTTCCTCACGCACACAACTTCCAAACTCGATTCCGACGCCGTCCGAATTCCGATCGTTGTTTTGAAACCACCGTTGTGTTCATCATCGAGCGAGGAGCAAAACCTTCAAATTAATTGAAGCGAAACGCGGCCAAACGTCGGGAATTTCCAGTCAAAGTAGCGACGGTTTTGTTAGCTCTATCGCCGAGAAAATCTTAAATTCACCGCTGATCGTTGCTCTGTTTACGACACCTCCCGCACCATCGTGTTCCTTGTGCCGTTCCGAGTTCACCGGTGTCAACCTTGTCCGCCGTAGACGGCGGCGCGTGGGGAGGTGGTGCAGTCAAAGATTCGGCCGATTTGAAATCGAGCTCTCCGCCGTTCAAAAATTTGAACCGATCGTTGTAAGTATCTTGAAATCGCTCAAAATAATTTTTAGAAATTTTTCCGGGATTTTTAGGGCCCCGGAGGACGCCTCACGCGCCACACGCGCCGCCGCAGGGCGAGTGGCTGCTGGAAACCGGTTTAACCGGTTTTCAACCGGTTCTGACCGGTTTGACCGGTTTCAACCGGTTCGAACCGGTTTGACCGGTCTGAACCGGTTTGACCGGTCTGACCCGACCCGACCGTTGACCCGACCCGACCGTTGACCCGACCCGACCCGACCGTTGACCCGACCCGACCCGACCGTTGACCCGACCCGACCCGACCGTTGACCGTTAACCGTTGACCGTTGACTTTCTTTGACCAAAACTTAAAATGGCTTATGCCGAGCATTAAACGACCGTTAATATTTTCCGAGTATACCTATCATGATAGTTTTTGACGTGCCGAATCCGTTTCCGTGGTCCGTTTTGTCAAATTCGAATCCGAAGGTCTCCAAATCTACGGTCAAAGTGGTTGACTTTGACTTTGACCAAGAATTTGAATTTTCGAAAAGTCATACTTTATGTTTTCGACGCCCTGATTCCGATTCCGTAATCCGTTTGGCCAAATTCAGACTCGAAATACCTCAAATTGATAGTCAAACCCGAAAAATGCGTATATACTTAAGAAGTTTAGCTTTGAACAATTGAATAGGATTGGAGACTGATAAATATTATTGTTTGAAGGTACAAGAGACTCTCCGGATCGTTCGACAGCTCGACCCAGCTCTTCTAGATCAGTTAAACCACGTGTGCCAGTATTCACCCGTTCGAAAATTGTAGCAGAGCGTGGTGAAACCAGCAATCAGTAGATTTGTTATTTGAATCTATTGTCGAGGTGTGTTCCCTACTTGTTATTGAACTGTTTTATTGGTTTTAATACGTGGTACACCGAATTCATTGGCTATTGTTTTATGGATGCACCAATTTAATGTGACAATTTATGGAATATGGCTGCTATCTAATTTTTGTTTTGAAATGGTATATGATTACTATGTTTTTGGATTTATGGAGTTTATGTCACGGTGCAATTGAATTTTGGAATTGAAATACGATGGAATAGCTCTGATCAAGCTAACTGGGCCTAATGTGACTCTTGAGGGCCCCAAGATGTTTCATTAGGTCGGCTTTCCTTTGCTGTGTGCTTAGGGTAAGCTATATGGACTTATTGACTTGGGCTTAAGGATACAAGCTTCAGAGCCTATCCTTAAGTCGGCTTTCTTTTTGCTATGTGCATAAAGTAAGCTATATGGAAAATAATTTTGGGAACTACTGATGGTGTACCAGAAAAGGGTTTAAACTATGATTTTAAAAAAATTAAACTCTTTTACGAATTTGTGAGATTACTAGACTATGATTTGTACCTATTGTGATTTTATGGAAATGTTGGGACACACTGAGCCTAGCTCACCTTTTGAAAATGTTTTCCCCTTTCAGATACTGTTGGGTAGATACCTTGGTTCGAGCACTTGGAGGATCAACATATCTCTTGAAGTAAATCAGATTGTAATGTTTTTATCTGGCAAGTTTACTTTATTTTGGTGACATGGACCTTATTTTAAAATATCGGATTTTATAATGATAACACTTTTGCTACTACTGCTCGGTTTATTGTGATTTTGAATTTGAAGACATGTTATAAATTAAATTATTATTTATTTGTACTATATTTACGAGTTGGATTTTGATAGTATAAATTGTTTATAATTTCATGTTTTTATAATGTGATTTTATATTGATGGAATAACGGTTGCGAAAAATGTCTTTAATAATTATAATGTGATCCACTAGACTTAGTCGAAACGCATAGGCCGGGTCTAGGGGGTTACAGTTATATCAGAAGCAAGAAAACTGCAAAACAAAGTTAGTGTTAGGAAGAAGAAACGAATATGTGTTTCTGCTGTGGCGATGATTGCGAGTGCAGGCCCTTAGGCTTGCTGTTGGGTTTGCCCTTTGCTTTTCTATCGCTCCTCATCTCCATAGTCGGCATAGTTGTCTGGATTGTAGGGTTAGTCTATTCGTCTTCTTCTCTTTTCAGATTTGTTACATTCTTGAATACAAAATCGATTTGATGGGTTGTTTTTATTTTTGTTGTGATGATGGCAGGTTGGTATTGACATGCATCTGCCCGTGTTGCTTGTGCGTGACCATCCTAGTAGAGTTTGCACTTGGTTTGATCAAGGCTCCAGTTCTGGTCATGAAGTGGTTCACCTCTAAGATCCCTTGTTAGAATTTATTTCGGTTTCCATTTCTTCATTATATTTATTCCATTCATTTCAATTTTTATCCTCTCTGATAATGCGTATCTTTATCTGTGTTTATACTTCAAAAGCCATTCCATGAAGATACTCTTCATAACAGAACTCGGAAAGCAAGAATTAATAATTTCAACCAATAAAAACATGACATATGACAGAAGATATTGTCTATGATATATACAAATCCATACATAACATGTTATTAATTGACTTCTAGGTATAGAGTTTTTATGGGTTAACTCTAAATATTCAAATGAGAATTGAGATATGATTTAAATACAAAACTATATTTTTGTTTGATTTTTTTTAAGGAAAAAAGTCTAACAAAAATAAAGAGGTAGCTCTAAAATTAAAAAAGAATTGTTGAAATAGGCGTGATAATTTGAAGCTCAATGAATTGGCATTAATATTCGCAAGGAAAAAGAAAATTACAGCAAAAAAGAGAGACGAGACCATCACACTTTATGTCAAAACCTGTGAGATTAACAATCAGAGGCTGTAGTTTAATCTAAGAAATAATCAGATGAATTTGGTCAAACATTGCACAATATAATGGCTTTTTCCTTGACCGATTAATACACAGCAATGAATAATAAATAAAACATCTTAATATGGATTTGTAAGTCTTTTGAGGGGGATAATGTCCAACGAGCAGCTAGCTTCCCCAGTTGCACATGCTTCTTGCTTCATATTTGTTAATAAATAAATAAATTTAGGGTAAAGTATAGTAATGGTCACTTAACTTTTCTAAAGCTTTTATTTAGGTCCCCCAACTTTTAAAACTTGCAATACAGCCCTCCAACATTTAGTCCGTTTGTAATATGGTCCCCGACTTAACCGACCGTTTGACGCCGTTACACTGTCGTTAGTACGTTTGCAATATGGTCACTGAACTTTTCAGGCGCTTGCATTTAGTTTCCCCAACTTTTAAAACTTGCAACACAATCTTCAATTTCATCCTAAACCCCAAATTCCTTTTTGATCTCGAATTTCCTTTTTCGCTTCTCTCTTCTCATTTCCAGCGTAATTTTTTAGTCGGGGATGCATGTGAAATTCTAATCTAACTTTGAATTATGTGGAGGTGCTGACTTGAATAAGGGTCCATTGAGAGAAGACCTGACCAAGGGACTATCGAGACCATCAACGATTCAAGGTGTAATGTTAGATACAAATCATCTCAGGTGAAGCATAGATGTTCGATGGAATGCTTGTGAGAAAAAAATGGGGTTAGAAATGCATAGTTGACAAATACTACTAAGATGAACTTAGTATCATTGTTGAAAGTCACCAACAAAGCTGGAATTATTTTGTATAAATGGCATAAAATAATTTCTTCGTTTAATCCTTGTGGTTAAAGATTTTCCAACATATGATCAAATATAATGAAATCCCAAACAACACATTCACCTCTCAGTCTTTTTCGCTCACATGCACTTTCGTTTGGTTTTTGTTCTTCAATACTTAAATGCTAATTAATAGCAATTTAAAATCCTAAATAATAGATAGATAATTTTTAATTAAAATAATAATTTCTAAACATTTAAATTCAATTACAATTCTTAATTCCTAAAGAGTTTTCGTCTGTCCATCCTTCCTCTTGATTCTGCTGATTGAGTAGCTTTCTAGAAATTATCGCTGATTAGATTGTAGATTCTGTCACGTCGACATCATCATGCTCAAAGTCATGCTCATGTGTCCAGCCTTGATTTCAGAAAATAAAAAAACCACAAAACTCGCCCATTAAATGATATTTAAAAAAAATAGAGTCATGCATAGAATTGAACATAAACAACCTAAATCAACAAATATCAACTAGATAACATGGAGTAATTAGCAACAACATAATAACAAAATAAATCATTCATCGCATTCAACCCAACTCGTGTATGTATGTGTATACTTTTCTTCCATTTAGATAAAAATTCATATAACTTTTTTATTTCTTTTATTTTTGATGATGGCCTAAACAACTATATATATTATATCATAAAAAAATGTGCCTTATAAATACATCTTATAAAAAGCATGACTAACATGACATGTTTTTATCAAAAAGAAGTTATTTTCTTAAATGATTTTTAAAATTATATTTACATAAATAATAAAAATCCTATTTATATAAAATTGTCGGTTTGAAAGTTCTAATCTACTTGTACGGTATTATTTTATAATTAAAAAATATTACCTAAAATTATAAGAATATCACTCTATATATTATTTCAGAGAGATCAAAAATAGTTTTAGTTGGATTCTCAAAATGAATTTTGGGTTTTACAAGTTAATAACGCATTGAATGAGACATCTGGTTATCGGAAGCTTCGAAGGTTGAAATGGCTGAGTCAAATATTGGTAGGCCAAAACATTCAACAACTGCTCAACACCGGAGTTTTCAATTAAAATTTAAAAAAAAGTGCAACTTTTTGAAGCAATTACAAGTCTAAGAATGTGCATGAATGCAGAAACCAGAGAAGAGCCAAGCGTAATGGAAAAGCAGTGCTCCTGTTTTCCAATCTAGTGGTCCCTTTCCGTAAGCAGCCATTGATTCCAGACATGCACATGTCCCAAAGTATTCCCACTCAAAATCCTAAAATAATCAATACTCCCCTTCTAAACCGACAGCTATACCGCTAATTATTATGCACCAGATAAACCTAAACCTGGTTTTCACTTAATCATGCTTTGCAAGCCCCGCCCATGATCATATGACTTCTCCAATAATGGCCGCCACTTGAAAACCAGCCCATTGTTAATCAGAACCCACTTTCTATTTACAAAGCATTTATTAAGACATCCAAAACCTTAAAAACCCACCAATTATAATTCACTTTCACTAGTTTCTGATCATCACTCTCATTTTTGTATAGTTCCCAACTCTTCCTTTCACTACAGAAACTTTTTTACTGCATGGAAGCCGGTAATAAAATCGGTTCAACAGCTCATCCCAGTTCCTTACACCCCCCGGTCCGCGGAGATGCCTCGAGTGGCACCCTGGGGTGCCACCTGGCAAGGCGGCTCGTGGAGATCGGTGTGAAAGACGTGTTCTCAGTTCCTGGTGACTTCAACTTGACTCTGTTGGATCATCTAATAGCAGAACCTGAGCTAAACTTAGTAGGATGCTGCAACGAGCTTAACGCCGGATATGCAGCCGATGGCTATGCGCGTGCTAAGGGCGTGGGAGCCTGCGTCGTCACTTTCACTGTTGGTGGCCTCAGCGTGATTAACGCTATTGCCGGAGCTTACAGTGAGAATTTGCCCGTCATCTGCATAGTTGGAGGCCCTAACACTAATGACTACGGGACCAACCGGATCTTGCATCATACTATTGGATTGCCAGATTTTACCCAAGAACTAAGGTGTTTCCAAGCTGTCACTTGTGCCCAAGTAAGTTAAAAGAAAATCCTTTCTTCACATTCATAATGAATATATCTTTTTTTTTTGCAGATTTTTATGTGTATTATCAGTATTTATGTTTAATTTGGCGGTGATCTGATATGACAGGCAGTGGTGAACAACGTGGATGATGCACACGAGCTTCTTGATACTGCCATATCGACAGCTTTGAAGGAAAGCAAGCCCGTTTACATTAGTATCAGCTGTAATTTGCCTGGAATTCCTCACCCAACATTTTCTAGAGAGCCAGTGCCCTTCTTTCTTGCTCCAGTGTAAAGTTTTTCTCTGACTTATTTTTTCTTACATCACTTTACTGGTAAAAGATTAGTTTTTCCTTGCATTGCTTGTTATACATTTCATTCATTTCATAATTCGGTGAGAGTTGCTATAAATGCATGGAACCAAGTTACATGCTTGTGTTGCTGATTCTTTACAATTGTATGCAGCGTAAGCAATCAACTAGGATTAGAAGCAGCTGTGGAAGCTACTGCTAATTTTCTGAACAAAGCTGTGAAGCCTGTTATTGTGGGTGGACCCAAATTAAGGGTTGCAAAGGCACAAGAAGCCTTTGTAGACCTTGCAGATGCCTCTGGGTATCCCATTGCTGTAATGCCCTCAGGCAAGGGATTGGTGCCCGAACACCATCCGCACTTTATTGGAACATATTGGGGTGCTGTTAGCACCAGCTTTTGCGGGGAAATAGTGGAATCTGCTGATGCCTATGTTTTTGTTGGCCCAATCTTCAATGATTATAGCTCTGTAGGCTACTCTTTGTTGATCAAGAAGGAGAAAGCAATCATTGTGCAACCTAATCGTGTGACGATAGGCAATGGTCCTTCTTTTGGTTGGGTTTTCATGGCTGACTTCTTAAGTGCATTGGCAAAGAAACTGAGGAGAAATACCACTGCTGTGGAGAACTACCGGCGGATCTTTGTCCCCCCAGGCATGCCTTTGAAGCATGGGAATGATGAGCCCCTGAGAGTCAATGTTCTCTTTAAGCACATTCAGGTACCACCGAGGTTATATGGTTTGTAATTATCCTCTACAATATTGTGGCTTATAATAAAGATTTATTGAAGGAATGAGCATGTGGCATTTTCTTCCATTTAGTTGCCTGCAAAGCCAATATATGAAATAATTATTATGGTTAGCTTGCACACTTCAGTGTGTATGACATGCCTTGTGGCCATTACTGCTTTAATTTCAGCCTCTAATTATATCTGTAAGAGCATAATGCAAATCGTTTAGACTTACAAATGCATAACCGGATGTGGACACTTCATTTGATTCTTGTTTTTTTTTTTTTCATTTACCTGATTTTTCTCATTCATTGGCTGATCTTGTTTAACAGGAGATGCTAAGCGGAGACTCTGCAGTTATTGCTGAAACTGGAGACTCATGGTTCAACTGTCAGAAGCTCCATCTTCCAGAGAACTGCGGGTAAGCAAGATCATCCTAAATGTCGCATTTCTTTAAGTTTTGAGCAAGAATAGTATATGTTCATTTTGCTGTGTCTAAATGTTTATCTTTATTGCTTGAAGTTATGAATTCCAGATGCAGTATGGATCCATTGGTTGGTCGGTTGGTGCCACACTTGGATATGCTCAGGCTGCTAAACACAAACGTGTGATTGCTTGCATTGGTGATGGCAGTTTCCAGGTGAGCCACATGATTTTCATTTAGAACTTCAATGACACATTTAAAGTTTCCCCTCTCTCTATATATAATATATATTCGAACAGGGTAAAGAATGTGGTAAGTAAATAATACTTTTGTTTCAATAAATTATTCAGGTGACTGCTCAAGATATTTCAACAATGATCCGATGTGGGCAAAGAAGCATCATATTTCTCATCAATAACGGAGGTTATACAATTGAAGTTGAGATTCATGACGGGCCTTATAACGTTATCAAGAACTGGAATTACACTGCCCTTGTTGATGCCATCCACAATGGTGAAGGCAAATGCTGGACAGCCAAGGTTAGTAAATATCAAAGGATGTTTAACATAAACTAATGTTGATCAGAAGTTTCCTTTCACATATAATAGTGTCATTTTTCAAATAATTAGATGCATCCACAGTCGATGCCGAGCTCCTCATTGGCATGCTTAGATTAAAGCTCCTATTGTTAAATGTAGGTGAGGACAGAGGATGAACTAAAAGAAGCCATAGCTACAGCAACTGGAGAAAAGAAAGAGTCACTATGTTTCATTGAAGTTTTTGCACACAAAGACGACACCAGCAAAGAGCTGCTGGAATGGGGATCTAGAGTTTCCTCTGCTAACAGCCGGCCTCCAAATCCTCAGTAGTCTGAAATGGTTAGGGAAAGACAAACACCATAAGCTTGAATAAAGATGGATGGAAAGAAATTGCTTGGCCTGGATGACAGCTTTTATCAATCTTGTTACTTCTTTGTACTTTGTAAATAAACTATTGTGAGCCAAAAAGAGCTGAATGATGACAAAATGGAGAATAAAATTGTGTTGTCTGTTAGAAGCAGACCAAACAGCTCCCATCAATTTAATCTTTACTTTAGAGCATGTTAAATTTGTTAACAGAGGCCTTTGGCATTGAATATTGCTTATTTGATTGTTTTTCGAAGCATTTCTGTTCTGTTCGCGGTTATTTAATATAATAATTTTCTGTTGCGTTATTTTTTCTTGTCTAAATCCCCATCAATCAGTATAAAGTTGGTAAACAACAAAAATTGTTAGGGTAAATTACGCATTCCGTTTTAGTATCTAAACTTTCAATTTTTTCAAAATCATACCTAATGTTTAGTTTTCATTTCATTTTAGTATTCCGCTATTAAAAAATTTAACATGTTTAGTACTTAAACTATTAGTTTTGGTCTGTTTTAGTACCTAAACTTTCAATCTTTTCAAAACTTAACGTTACATTTTGAACGATGTACTAAAATAAAACAAAACTAAAATTTTAACGGTAACATTAAAATTGATAATTTAGGTACTAAATGCATAATTTACCCTAAATATTATATATATATAAATCGTTAATTTCGGAAAATTTATATTGTGTTAATACCACATCAATTATTCTTTATTTATAAATTCCAAAGAAAACCGTGGACAGATTTGATAGGTTGGTCTAAAATATCAATTTTGTAAAAATTGATTTTTTTTTATTAACTTAAGGTGATTATAAAATATAATATATATATTATAAATATTCTCAATCATTTAACATGAACTTCAATCATCACTGTTGTAAACACTAATGCTCAAAGTTGAAACCTTTAAGATAATTCGATTTGTGCTTATAAAATTTAGAATTAATTTGAAAGCATAATTTTCTTTTATATAAATTCATACATCCATGCGCTCAAGTAATATATTGTCGATCATATGGTTCGATCATTCAATAACTCTAACTACCTTAAGCAAAAGTTTATTTTATTCTCGACAGTTTGTCATCTAACAGTACGATATTTGTTAGAAGTGTGAATCATCGTCTTGACTTGCAGGATCCATTAATTTCCAAGAACCATCCTCCTGCTGGACCATACCTTTGTTTTTCTCAATCTTCCATGAAACTGGGACTAAGTATTCATCCTTTAATCCATTGATGGATTTGTTTAGGAGAGCTATATCACGACTAATCACCAAGTCAAACCCTCCATGACTCCCTTGTGTTCCTGCCACCCCATGTAAATAACCTTCCAAATCATGCCAATTTAACAAGTTCCCAGATCCCCTCAAGTACTTTTATTTACGGGTGTCAATAGCCACTTCTTCTCCCACATCCCAGTATCCTATCAACGGATAGTTGGGGACAACATTTACAGCATTTCTGTCGCGTAACGCTCGAAGGTCACTCAACCCTGTAACATTCGTCTTGAACCCCGAGTCACCTACTCGAGGACTAGCGAATAAAAAGGCTGTGACAGGCGAGGCCTGGCCTGCCTGGGTTTTATGCTTGTTATATCATTGGAAACTATGTCGACGGCGTTCAGAGTAGAGAGGGATGCACCTAAGCTGTGCCCGATCGATGCTTATTTCCTCGTTCTTGTCTTGCTCCAAGTCTCATAATCTCGTTAAGAACCTAAAATATCAACAGCCAAAAACATAGACAAATCTTATTTTCTATAGAAAAAAAAAAGATATCTATACCAGATTAGTAGCGGAACATTGTTATGGTAGTGCTCACCTGGTCTCTGGCGCTGGTTTTGTTATAGAGAGATCGTGCGTCTGCCGAGGTGTAGATGGAGTACCAGCCGTCATGCACTTTAGCATCACAAGGAACACCGAAAATTTTGTCTGGCGAAACCAAGTGAAATTCAACATCATCGATCCATTCCAGGGTCTCCACTGTTCCTCTCCAAGCAATCACAATATCCCTCCAACTAATTTGGACTTCATCAGCTAGATACTTTACCGAGTCTTTCAACGGGATTAGTTTCTATTTGGAGCTAGAGTTCAAGAAGATTAGTATTACATCTTTGAATTTAAGGTTATCCTAAATTCACAACATAGAAATCAAACTTGGCTGCCGATGTTTCTTTCTTTTAATCGAGAAAGGGAGATACTTGATGCTAACAAATAATTCATGAATGTATTTTTGGGGAGGGATTTGAGTTCAAACAATCGGCTGGGGAATGGGAAAAAAGCGAGGCCTGGTGGTTAGGGCTGGGAAGGTTGCACAGAACAAGCAATGAGTTCATCCATATATACTGGGAAATAACCTTCATTATCTTTCTTTCCCATCATTTACAATAATTATTAATTATATGAAACGTTTTAGTAAGGCAAGCTCTTAGAGCTTGTGCTGAGGACCAATGACTTGAGATTTGAAGAATCCCCGGCAGCATTTGCTCGTCGGGTGATCATCTCCAAATTCTTATGAAGACTTTGCTTCACCAGATTCTTCATCATTTTCTTTCCTTCCTGAGCCTCCCTTGGATGCAGAGGCGAACCCATGACAACCCTTCCTGTTTGTGGTCCAGAATGAGGCCCCATCTTTGCTTGCCTTTCATCTTTGAACCATTGTAACAATTTCATTGCTCTCTTCTGAGCTAAAGGGCTTCCTAATAAAGACACTTCCAGAAGTACCGGAACTATTCCTGCCTTGGACATTTTATACCTTTGAGCGGAGCTTTGATGAGCTAAAATCATCAGAATATAGGATGATAATTCTTGACATTTCTGTTTGTCCTCCCATGTTAGAATCTCAATGAAGCTCTCTGGTACCATCGAACTATCTTCCATAGCCTTTTTTCCCATCAAAGTCAGCACCAAGTGACCTAGTGCTGCAAGGCCTTTCTCTGAATGTTCTTTGAATGAAGATAGCTTCAAAACAGTGTCTACAACTCCATTAGATACCAAAGGCCCAGCATTTTCAAACACAGCAGACAGGTTACAAACAACACCTAAACAGATCTCTTTAGTTTGAATGCCGGAAGCCGACTCAAGAATGCCGATGAGAAACTGGATAACCTCCGTTTTAGCTAGAGAGAAATGGGTGTTTGATATCGAAGATAATAATAATAACAGTTGTGCAAATTCATGCCTCGTTTGGTCGTCTACAACATCAATGTCCTTCGGCAACTTTGATAATATTCCAGCTTCTAGCATTAGTGCATTGTTTCTGAAGCAAAAAAAACAAAGTGATTAAGACTTTTGATCTACCTTAAGTTTTGACAATAGCAGAATCAACCCAGAACTTTTAAAGTCAACAATGAAATCGAAATTGCAGTTGAATAATAATTGTATGGGGTAGATAAGATGATAACCCAAGCGTGCTCTATTATTGCATAGAATAGGAATAAGAATCTCTGCAAGTCAAAAAAAATGTGGGAGCTGAACCAACTGGTAAATAAAATAAAACAGAAAAGTAAAGGAGAATCAGAGATTTAAAGATGAGGTAGGCAAGGTGAAGGTCAACAAATACTTATTATTATTTTCTCAATTATTTATTTTGGAGACAGTCCTTGTCTGTTTTGTAACATCATTATTGCTCTTCCAACTCCTACCACCAGGGGAGCCCGGTGGACGGTGGACAGCCGCCGTACCTTGCGGAAGCAGGATTTCAGGATCACTAGAATCATTTTCTTAATGACAGTAAAATGCTTCCGAATCTGTAAATTTCATTTCACTTCCATTAAGTGACATGTGAAAGTTCCATGGAAGGGTTTGACACCTCACCAGACAGTACTTAAAGCCAAAGGACTATTATCAATTACCATATATTAAGAAGGAAGTGCAGCAGATTCAGAGCCTATGATTATCAAAATGTTACAGCCTGTAGGGCAGTTGATTAGAGAGATTTAGGCCAATATCATCCATCATTACTGTGACCTTAGAAGGTCAAATATTTTAGCCAGGAGACCCCACCTAAAATCACTTTCTTTAATCCAATTGGGGAAGTTTGTTCATAAACATTATCACTAATATTTAATTTTCATGTGGACCTAGAACAATTCTGTCTTCTTAACATTTTGAAAATGTGATAGTATAGCACTGAAGCTCATACTGTAATCCCAGCAACTAATTTTATAGATTATTTCATCAACCATTGGGGACCTCTTTTCCCTGTCCTTACGAACTGTACCATGGGATAGTTCCAAGAAACAGAGCTCCATTATTTTAAACTAGGCTTAAAAATGCTGAATTTCGAGCAGCCTTGTGAACAATATCTTTTTCATCGCAGTATCCTTTTATGAAGCAAAAATAAATAAACTACAACTTGCAGGACAGCAACAGGGGCCCTTTCTCCTTATCAAGTCTCTATCCTAATTCAACCATTTATGCTTATGTTAAAAATCGTTTATGATTATGTTAGAATGTCCATCAATATGAATTGTTTTCAACCGGCTAAAAACTTTGAAAGCTGACAGGATCAATTGACACGAAATATCAAAAGAAAAAGAAATTAACATGAATAGTGAGAAAACAGTGAAACTTACGTAAAGTCAGCAAGCTCGATCAATGCCTTGACGGCGGCTAAACGGCGGCCAGCCACCTCAGTAGCCACCATGGACACAAGCATATTTATAACACCGAGCTCTGCCATCAACTTCCTTTCCTTAACGTCTTCTTTAGCGAGTTTACCAATGGCCATAGCAGCCATCTCTCTCTCTTCCCAGCTCCCAAAGTGAAGTCTCTTGACCCATTTTTGCAACGCCATCGAACCGTCGAGTTCACTCTCGGTTTTCTCTATAACAACTCGATCTTCCTCTTCATCAGTATTGCTTTTAACTAATAGCTTGTTTGTATGATCAGATGATGATGACACACATCGCTTATTTGCTGATTCGGATTGCAAAAACCTTCTGATTCTAGCAAAGAACTTAAGCTTCCTACTAGAAAGTAGCCAAATAGAAGATGAAGTGGAAGACATGCTCTGAGTTTGAGAGGGAGACATGGTTGGAGAAGGGAAATTCAAAGAAGTGGGTTCATTGTTTATATAAACTACTGCGAAAAGTCTAAAACCTGGGATTTAATTTTGTTTTTTCTGTTCTTTTATATAGATCAGAAAGGAGAGAAGAGAATATATAAGGATGGGTAAGAGACGAGAGAGAAAGGGTTCTCATTTCTCAATCAGAAAAGGTAGGGAGGTGAGCATAAGTGACATGCAAAGGAAACAGCGTCGTTGCCTCTTTAACCTTCCTAAGCCCTGACAAACGTAATTTAAGACAACAAGATTTCAGTGCATCATTTGTGTTTTATTTTGTTAACAGTTTAATGTGCTGATAGATCCTATTAAGCCTACGCATTTTGTCAGTATCTGGTGCATTCTCAGAAAGTCCCTCCTGCTTTCAAAATAAATAACCATAGATTTTGAGCCAACATTAAATTCTAACTTTTCAAGTTTTAAGAATAAAAGTAAACTACTTTATTGGACAATAAATTATTAATCGTTTTTATTATTTTAATTATCGATTTTTTTAATAAAATTACAGTTATAATTTTTATGAGTAGTTAAAAAGTAATTATAAATGCATAAATTAAATTATCTCCGTAGTTAAAATAATAGTAATTATTTTTAAATATTTTAGGTTCAAATATATGTAGTAGACATATGTAGAGTAATTAAACATTCATTATAAAAAAAATTAAAATTTTTAAAACAAATACTATATTATAATTACTATAATTTAACAAAAATAAATAATTTATATAACAATAATTATAACTCCTCAAAAATTATAAATTCTTTTTTCTTTTTTTATCTCTTTCTTTAATTTAACCTAAGAATTTACGATATCCCACCGTATTGAATATTATTATCCGTCGTCGTCATTTTTTAACTTTAAATTTTATTAGCAATCTCATCTTGACCTTCCTTTTTAATTCATTACATTGGATTTTTTAGAAAAAATAATCATCTTCAAAGTCAATTTATTTTTTCTGATATTAAAATTCAATTGTACGATAACCTAATTTAAAGATGTGATATTTTCTCCGCTTCGTCGTCACAACTTTTCTCCACTTCATCATAAACTCTTAATCGCTCAAATCTTGAAGACGTCATTTTGATTAGGGATAGTAAACAGACAGGGCGGGTGCGAGTATCCCTTCTTTTGTCTATGTATCTACCTAATAATTTTGTATTCACCATTTGCCCATAACCTATGACGGGTAAAATTTTTAAATTCATATTTGTCTATGCGATATATTTTCAAATCCACCCCACATCCACTATCTAACTGGATACCCACCACTTATTCTGTATCAGTCTGATCCGTCCAAACCCACCAATTTGAGATAGGAGAAACGACGTTTTTCATTCTAAAAATGTTTATACCTAACATTTAGTTAAATTACATGGCATCTCCTAGAAAATCTTAAGATTTACAAAATAGTCTCTAAAATTATACCTAGATTTATAATATTCCAAATTAAATTTATATGATGGGTAGTTAGTGGACGGGTGGATGTGGGGCAAGCGGACACGAGGCGAGTAAAGTCTAAAAGCCATCACCTACCTATTGTCTATTACGGGTATGACTTGTTACATCCACACTCGTCCACTACCCGTTAAATTTATACTCATCCCAGACTCAATTGGGACAAATACGGTGCGAAATTCACGAGTTTTTACTCATGTGTCACCCTAATTCTGATCACCGTAACATCCGCATATTTTTCCTGCACCTCTTTTCTTTTTTCCAGCTTTTCAAGTAAGGTCCTAAGCCTCCAATGGTGATGATATGTCTCAACGAGAAATGTGATGTGAGTTGTGGAAGTATCACCATCCCGCCGCGGAGGTGGTGACGATGAGTAGAGAGAACGACAAGAACAATAACATTTGGTTCATTCTGAGAATTGAATTTCGATAAAAATCGGTTTTTGTTGAAATTATTAAGCGAGTATCGCATCTCAACATAGCAGTCTAAAATTTGGGTATTACATTCTTCATCTAGAATTTTTGTAAATATGTAGTGGCCAAGAGAGGATGGTGATGGTTATGCGTTTAAGGACTAAATTGATATAACTTATAAATATAGAGATTTTAATTTATTAAATTATTTTGGTATTAGAACTAAAGTGATAGAATGAATTTTAAATACTAAAATTATTATTGTATCATCTACATCGCCATCTTTGTGAAAACACAAACTTAACATAATATACAAAAATATAATATTAGTGAACATTGATGGCCAACATAGAAAAATGTTGATAGTTTGATGAAGAATAAGATAATTTAGGCTGAAACTTACTCTGGGTTTTGATGCGAGGCAATATTGATGGCATGTGGGAACAGCGGGCAATGAGCGTAGATGCTCCCAGCCATAACAGCAGGCTAACATATTATATTTTGTATAAACCCCGTGTTAAGAATCAGGGTTTTATTAACGGGTTGATTCAAGTGGTAAGCAGCTTGATATCGCTTAAGCAAGATATCAAGTTCGATTCCTTATGTATGTAGAAAATTTCCGTTGGAAGACTCACCCACCAAAACCAGATGTACAACCGGGGTCGGTCCAAATTAATCTGGAATCGGAAGGCAACCAAAAAAAAATAGAAGAAGAAGTGTTTCAAATAAAAAAAAGGTTTTAAATCTCAACTACTGCAAAAGAATATCAGATCATCTGTATCGATGAATTTGATAATTTCATATGCATGGTTGGTTTTGGGATTTGACTATGCAACTAACCCTGATCGATCCTATAGAAAATAAACAATCCCGATTCTCTTAATCACGTATTCTTTGTCTCTTTCAATTAATGCGTGGCATTGTGGCTCTCGTAGCAGAAATGAGTGGCTGGCTACGAAGGTACGAACATTAGTTCCAAATCGACAATTTTAGCAAATCAAGATATTGGGTACAACATGCATGCTCACAAGTTAATTGCTTACCTAATCTCACCTCAATTAATTAATTAGGTTTTCATTTCTTCTGGCTGTCCATGGCCACAATCATCACATGTGCGACTTTAGGTTCACTATACATGCATACGAATATAAAGATATTTATCAACTTGCTTTTCCTTTTTGAATTAATATTAATTACCGATTCGATTTATGTTATTTGAATAAATTAGAATATGTCTCGACATACAAATTTGTTAGGAAAATAAACCGAGTACAAGTAATTTCCCTATAACCAGATTAGTGAGAATGCGAAATGAAAGCGGAAAAATAATACCCGAAAATTGATAACGGAGTTCAGCCAATTGTGCTTACGTCTCCGGGCTGCTGCAGATCTTTTACTAAGAGAGAAAATTTACATGTGTTTACAAAACACTCACTACTCACAAGAAAGCTCTCTAGTATAGGAAGAAAGAAATGTTTTGGGATGATTTTGAAGCTAAATGGGTAAGGGTATTTATAGTAGAAACTTAGGGACTAATCTTTGAAAATACCCTAAAGTGCAATGACTAAAGTGAATTTACCCATTCCTATTTTCAACAAACATCTACCAAAATTTTACCAAACTTTGAAAAACATTTTTCAAAGAAACATTTACCAAACTTTGAAAAAACATTTTCCAAAGTTGGTTGCCAAACTTTGAAACTTTTAACAATCTCCCACTTGAAGACTGATTTTAATATATCTTCACACCTCGATCAATGCAGCAGCATGTCTGGTCTTGTTATTCTAGCATGCCAACTGAAGCTGAACACAACTTCAGTTTGTCCATAGTCACCGTCTTTGTCAACATGTCTGCCGGATTTTGAGCTCCACTAATCTTTTCAAGTTTCAAAATCCCAACTTCCAGAAGAGACCGGATAAAATGATATCTCAATTGTATGTGCTTTGTCCTGGAATGAAAAGACGGATTCTTTGCTAGATGGATAGCACTTTGACTGTCGCAATACAAGATATTGTTTTCTTGTTTCTTGCCTAACTCTTCCAAGAAACTTTGGAGCCAAACCATCTCCTTGCTGGCTTCCGTAACAGCGACATATTCTGCTTCAGTTGTGGAGAGAGCAACTATCTTCTGTAGTTGAGAAACCCAACTCACTGCAGTTCCTCCTAGAGTATAGACATACCCTGTAGTGCTCCTTCTGATGTCGACATTTCCAGCTAAGTCAGCATCTACATAGCCTGTCAGTATCATATCTCCACCTTTGAAACAAAGTGCTTTGTTTGTGGTACCCCGAAGATATCTGAAGATCCATTTGACTGCTTCCCAGTGTACCTTGCCCGGATTATTCATGTACCTGCTAACAGCTCCCACTGCATGAGCAATATCTGGTCTGGTACAAACCATGGCATACATCAGACTTCCAATTGCTGAGGCATACGGCACCTTCACCATGTGTGCACGTTCTTCCTCCGTCTTTGGTGATTGGTCTTTGGAGAGTCTAAAATGAACACCTAAAGGTGTACTTACTGGTTTAGCATCTTGCATGTTGAACCTGGAGAGTACTTTGTTGATGTACTCAACCTGCGATAACATCAAAGTCCCCGACTTTGTGTCTCTCTTGATCCTCATCCCAAGAATCTGCTTTGCAGCGCCCAGATCCTTCATAGCAAACTGCTTCGACAATTTTTGCTTCAAGTTTATGATCTCTTGCATGTTTGAGCTTGCAACGAGCATGTCATCAACGTACAACAATAAAATAATGAAACTATTGTCGAACCTCTTGATGTAGCAACAATGATCTGCTTGGCATCTGGTAAAACCACTGCTACTCATGAAACTATCGAACTTCTTGTACCACTGTCTAGGAGCTTGTTTTAAACCATACAAGCTCTTCTTCAACCTGCATACCAGGTTTTTCTTGCCTGCCTCTATGAAGTCTTCTGGCTGCCTCATATAGATCTCTTCCTCCAAATCACCATGAAGGAAAGCTGTCTTTACATCCAACTGCTCGAGATGTAAATTCTCCGCAGCTACAATTTTCAACACCAGTCTGATTGTAGACAATTTTACGACTGGAGAGAAAATTTCATTGTAGTCAATACCTTCTTTTTGCTGAAAACCTTTGACAACCAATCTTGCTTTGTAGCGTTTTCTCCCATCATGTTCTTCTTTGATCCTGTAAATCCACTTGTTATGGAACGCTTTCTTGCCTGGTGGTAATTCAGCTAATTCCCACGTCTGATTTGACATAAGCGAGTCCATCTCATCTTTCATGGAAGACTCCCACTTGACTGAATCCTCCACATGCATTGCTTCATCATAGCACTCTGGTTCACCATTGTCAGTCAGCAACAAATAGTGCAAAGAAGGCGAATACCGTTGGGTTGGTTTAGGAATTCTGGAGGAGCGTCTCAGTTCTGGCGTGTGTGGTTCTTCTTGAACTGCTTCAGGATTGATCTGAACATCATTTCTAGAAATATCCTCGAACTCAGCAAATTCCTTTGTTTCAGCTTCGGTATTACTTGATTCTGCGGTTGACCTATCTTTGTACATCACATTTTCATTGAAAATGACGTCTCTGCTTCTGATGATCTTTCGATTTTCGTAGTCCCAAAACCGGTAACCGAACTCATCACCACCGTAACCAACAAAGACGCATTTGTTGGACTTGGCATCAAGTTTACTTCTTTCAGCAGAGTTTATGTGTACATAAGAAATACAACCAAACACTCTTAAGTATGAAAGGTTTATTTCTTTCTTGCTCCAAGCTTCCTCTGGTATTCCGCCATCCAAAGGAACTGAGGGCCCACGGTTGATCAAGTAAGCTGCAGTGTTGATAGCTTCAGCCCATAGAAATTTGGGCAATCCGGCATGTATCCTCATGCTTCTGGCACGTTCATTCAGAGTTCTGTTCATGCGCTCTGCTACGCCATTCTGCTGCGGTGTTATGGGAACTGTTGTCTCCATCTTGATCCCATTGTTTGCGCAGAAATCTCTGAAACTACTGTCTCTGTACTCTCCTCCATTGTCAGACCTCAACCGCTTGACTTTCAAACTAGTCTCATTTTCCACCATGGCCTTCCATTTTCTGAAGGTATCAAAGACTTCTGATTTCTTCTTCAGAAAATAAACCCACACATTCCTTGTTGAATCATCGATGAAGGTGACATAATATAGTGAGCCTGCAAGAGATGGAACAGGGGATGGTCCCCATCATCAGTATGAACCAATTCTAACCTTTCTGCCTTGGGAGTCTTGCCAATCTTTGTAAAACTGACTTTCTTTTGTTTTCCAAAGATGCAATCCTCGCATAGTCCGACATCTACATTCTTTAGATCCGGCAGCTTCCCTTTTGACAGAAGTATCTTCATTCCTTTCTCGCTCATATGGCCGAGCCTTTGGTGACATAGGTTTGATTTTCCATCAGCATCTGCTACTGCAATGATATTCTCTAAATTGGAGGTTACATAGAGAGTACCGGTCTTCTTACCACGAGCAATGACGAGTGCTCCTTTGGTAATCTTCCATTCACAGCCTGAAAAAGTTGTACTATATCCTTCTCCATCAAGCTGTCCAACAGAAATCAGATTTCTTTTGAGGCCAGGAATATGTCTCACTCCTGTCAGCTTCCAGGTGGTCTGGTTTGGCAGCTTTAGTCGGATGTCTCCTTTTCCGACGATCTTCAAGGTTTCATCATCAGCTAGATGAACCTTCCCAAAATCACCACTGACATAGTTCTCTATGATTTCTCGGCATGGGGTGGAGTGAAAAGATGCCCCTGAATCCAAGATCCATGATTCAATCGGACTGTTGACGCTTAAAATCATGGCATCACCTGTCTCCTCCGTCATGTTGGCAGATTCCTGTGCGCCGGTATTTTTCTTCGGTGCTCAACAATCTCTTTTGAAGTGACCCTTCTTGCCGCAATTATAACAGGTAAAATCTTTATTTCCTGTTCTTGATTTGCCCCTTCTGGATTTTGATCTGCCACGATTTGAATTTCTTTCTGAAGTTCTCCCTCTAGACTCCATGTGCAAGGCTGAGGAGGTTGATGCTTCACCCGATTCTCTTCGTTTAATTTCTTCACTCAATACCAGATCCCGAACATCGTCGAATTTTAATTTGCTGTTTCCCGACGAACTACTGACTGCTGTAACAGTAGCATTCCAACTGTCTAGTAGAGATGATAAGAGAATTAAAGCTCGAACTTCATCATCGAACTCAATTTCCACTGAACTCAACTGGGTTGTGATTGTGTTGAGTTCATTTAGGTGTTGTGCCACCGATACCCCTTCCGCCATCCGCAAATTGAATAATCGCCTCATCAAATGAACTTTGTTTGAGGCCGATGGCTTCTCGTACATACTGGAGAGAGCCGCCATAAGACCCGCCGTGGTCTTTTCCTTTGCTATGTTAAAAGCAACATTGCGGGATAATGTCAGTCGAATAACTCCGAGGGCTTGTCTGTCGAGAAGAGCCCAATCTTCATCCTTCATGCCCTCTGGTTGCTTTCCTGAGAGAGGTTGATATAGATTTTTCTGGTACAAAAAATCTTCAATCTGCATCTTCCAAAAGCCAAAGTCAACACCATCGAACTTTTCAATTTTCACATTCCCTTCGTCTGCAGTCATCGCTCCCACTCGAATCTGGCTTCGTTTGGATCGTTTCTGACAATTCTTGCGAATCACCGTGTATTAGAACACCACCGTCGACAAACTCGTATCGCCGACCGAATTTCACTATTCACGAAATTCACTATTCACGTGAATAGTAATGAATAGTAACCTCGCAGAAAATTTGACAAAATTCACAACCAAAAGCTCTGATACCAGTTGTTAGGAAAATAAACCGAGTACAAGTAATTTCCCTATAACCAGATTAGTGAGAATGCGAAATGAAAGCGGAAAAATAATACCCGAAAATTGATAACGGAGTTCAGCCAATTGTGCTTACGTCTCCAGGCTGCTGCAGATCTTTTACTAAGAGAGAAAATTTACAGGTGTTTACAAAACACTCACTACTCACAAGAAAGCTCTCTAGTATAGGAAGAAATAAATGTTTTGGGATGATTTTGAAGCTAAATGGGTAAGGGTATTTATAGTAGAAACTTAGGGACTAATCTTTGAAAATACCCTAAAGTGCAATGACTAAAGTGAATTTACCCATTCCTATTTTCAACAAACATCTACCAAAATTTTACCAAACTTTGAAAAACATTTTTCAAAAAAACATTTACCAAACTTTGAAAAAATATTTTCCAAAATTGGTTGCCAAACTTTGAAACTTTTAACAAAATTTTCATGCATGGAACAGTAATCCTATTTCTCATTGATATGTTAATATGTAGTAGCAAACTACTTCAATTATTTATAGACCCTGAAATTATAGCAATTTGGTAAAGAATGTGCGGAGCACAAAGACTTGTTATTGCATCACTTTAGGCTAAGAAACACCAAAGTTGACCTCTCTCTGCCTCCATCGCTTCCTTTTTATCTCTTAATGCTTTGGGTGAATTAATGTGCATGATGGGGTTCTTCCGACGGCGTAGAAATTATGACGTCAGATTCCACTATCCCCCAACCATCCTATTGGCTTTTCACTTCGCAGTAGCATTTAGAATTTAACTGGAAAACGTATGGCTCTGGTGCTTCTATGAGGTGTACCACAACTCATCTTCAATCTCAAAATGGTTAGTGAACTCCAATTGTTTTTAACTGCAACACGAACATAACATGTTATATAAGAAAGCCAGCGATCGTTTTTAATTTCTCCATATGCTGCTATGCGTTAGTGGATGTATGAAGAATGTTCAAATCTTTCCATCTTTATCAGGTTTGTCTACTGTTAAAGCACTTGTTTTATAAGAAAGTCCCTTAAAAATTATATGTACTGCTAAAAGACCTTTTCATGTTTACGAACTCGTAAAAAGAATGATGCTTTAGGTCCAACTATATCTGCTGGAACTTTTCAGTGCACTTGAACGACTGATAACAGATCTCATAAGCTGAAAAACGTAGGTGTCAGTCTTCAAGTAGTGCACATGGCAGGAAGCAATTGCAAAATAAGCTTAATCCAAGTCTATAATGGAGTAATGGACATATCCCACTCATGTATTAAACATAAGCTTCAAAATTAATGCGCTCAACCAAAATAGCATTACTCATTAGTAAAGGGTAGAGAAGTTTATTGGAAGATTATATCACCCACAATGTACAAACATGGAGCAAAGTATCTATTATCTTGAATTAAATCCTTTTTGGACACAAACCAAAAGTGTAAAAGTCACTCCATGTAAGCTTAGTCCTTTTCGCATGTCTTTTGAGAATCCAAGAACTCGAAACTTCAAAAGCTCCGATCTTATTTGAGTGGTTATTGGCTTTATTTTCTTCTTCTGGCTTCAACTCGAGATTCCCAAGAAACAATCAAATATTAATTATTCGCATGGTGGGAATTCTTGAAAAATAAATTACATGAATCTTTGAAGTAAAAGAGGTAAGAGTCTATGGGATGGTGGGTGAAGCATTACACTGCCATGTTAAGTTGGTCATCTTATTTTAGCACAGATTACTGGTTTTTAAAAGACCCGAGAAATTTCAACTTAAGCCAGAGGACAGAAATGCTGCCCTTCTTCACATCTTTGGTATGGAAACAAGAAAATGTTTACACTTTTCCAGGTACCAAAGAAGAAAAGGTTGTTGAGTTTCAATCTAAAAACATCTACCCGAAGTTGATGAGACATTTCACCAGTTTATTCTTTCCACAATATTTAAACTGAAGCTCTTTGTCAATTCACCGAATGAACATTTATATTTTGCAATGCAAAGTAACTTTAATAGCTAGAGAATGAATGAGTATGATGGGGCTAGCTTTGTCTTCAACCAAATTACTTCAAATTTTGTTGTTGTTGGTTCTAGAATAGTTCACTGCACAATCACAGAACCAGAAAACCGAAGCAAACAAATCAAAATAGTTCAGCAGTCATTTTCCGACATTAAAAAAATTGCTGTCTTGTTTGAATGTCGAGTCTATCAAAGTCACTGCACAATCACAAAAAGAGAGAATGCTCAATCAACCAAGACTATGAATTCAACCTTTGCTTGTGAACAAAGAGTCTGTTTGTGGGGTTAGAAATTCACGATTCATGGTAGATGATTAGATAAAAGAATATAGGGTGATTATACCCACAAAGAAAATAAAAGAAAAGAGTGATGGGTATTTTGACAATGTTTTTGTCCCTGGTTTGTTATTATACAATTAACAAGGTATTACAAAAGAACTAACTGCAATAAAACTGTAAAAGTACAACCCACCTCTTCATACTTCATAGTTCGACACATTCATCATCAGCGGCCTCGATTTCATCATCCCAGTCTAGTTGAAAAGCATTTGCCGATCTCATCAACTCGGTTAGTCCAGTAAGATCCTCCAGATAGGTTGGATGGTTAATTGCTTGGAGTAAGAATTCCATCCCTCTGTTGCGGTACTCTGACACAACCTAAAGAGGATTGTTCATCATAGTCAGAATGCAAAACTAAGACAACGAAATAACGGAACTTACATAAATTTATTCCAATTTTCAACTAAACCGAAAGCTAAATCAAGTTTAAAGAACTATAATTATAAAAACGCCAAGCTTACAGTGCTGCAACATGCTGTGCAACTGTTTGAGGAGTGGCCCACAAGGGTCATCTGTTGAAAGTGGGGAAGGGAACCTCGAATCTGATGGGGTAAAATACCCAGAGGTAGCTCAAAGTTCCCCCCACTATTGGAGTTGGCAATCTCAGCTTCAGCAAATATCCTGCACATACAATTGGGCGGTTAATTAAACAATCTAGACTTCTGATTAGTTCATGAGAACTTTTAGGCTTGTTAAATCTCCAAAGAAACTTCAATGAAAAAGACTTTCTTCGTATAGTTCCAAGGATTTACCCATTAGGGTGATGCAATATGCCCACTAAAAGTTCAACTGCCAGTGCAGAAGCAATAGGTGCAAGCCCAGGACGCGTAACAGTGCACTGCTGATCCAACGTGCGGTTTGAAGTTGACTGCACAAACAATAATTGATAAATGGTTAAGCTGGACATACATAAAATTCCTATAATAGAATTATTGAATTCTAGAAACTCTGGAAAATTACATCCGTTGGGGCAACCACATCATTACAGAAGTAGCAACCCAATCTATGCCATCCATCTGTATTTGTTAGGACAAGGTTGTCTATGCCAGCGGCTAAAGAAGTTTCCGTTTCAGCTTTCAAGTTAGGGTTGGGGTTAACAGGACCAGGTCCATGGCGCATAACCAAGAAACTGTCAAATCCGAGAGCTGCAGTGATGGCTATCTGCATAATGAGAAAGAATAAGGAAAACATGCCATCATCAAATGACTCAAATCCGGTAACAGATCTTTACAAATCCTGATCCATGATGCCACAACACAGCGCCAAATATCAAAGCAATTAATATATGAATAAAAGAGATGAACCTTGTTAGTGTTGGCACAGAGAAGTGTAGGGAGCCATCGACTCTCTCTAGTATCAGTCAACAAGAAAATTACATCATGAGAATCAATCAAATCATTGAGTCGTTTACAATCTTCAAGCACACTTTTCTCCTCTTGTCTGGATACTGGATGTCCAGGCATAGGAATGGCCATAACAACGCCTTCTGCTTCCTAAGAAACAAATCATAAGATAAATGGTGAGAGGAAATGGATAGATTTTTCTGTGTTGACTTTGTATTATAGGCCTAAAATAAAATGAATTACCACTGCTGGAAATATTCGTTGTAGGCTTCTCACTGCTGCTGTGGCTTTAAAATCACCACCATTGAGGCAGTTGTCCAATGTATATAGCGACTGCCTCAATGGATTAGACATGGCCACCCTGCCATTATCAAGTAGTGTAATCTTGCGGACACCCCAAGCCTACAACACACAGTCTTCAGTCTCAAGAGATATGAAATATTATCCAAAATTGGGATTGCAGCTTTCTCAATACATACCATAAGCATTCTAGCAACCTGACATCCAAGGGTACCTGCTCCAAGGAGAAGGCACTTAAGAGAAAACAAGATGTCTAAGTTAAGGGATGGCAAAGCACGCCATCTCATTAGTTTCAAGTTTAAGTCTGCAGCAGATATGGCTAGCCTGTGGGAAAACAGTGGGAAAGATCTCAAAATGCTTTTAGTAAAATAAATAATGCTTTTCTTTTTGAAGTTATAAGTAATAACTACAACAGGAATCAATCATGACAATGTACAATTGGATTGATGATAGGAATATATATTCATACCTAAACCAGAATAAATCTGGACAATGCCCACAGATGGTGGGACTCAAACTCTATAATAAATTTGGAATTGAACCCATAGTATTTAAACATGGTAGGACTTGAACCTAGGATGTCAAGGTTTCCAGATACTCAACCCTCCCATTAAGCCAATGCCTCACTGGCAGATAAATAAATATTACTACAATGCCTAATAAGGTGACAATATCAAAAAAGAAAAAGAAAATAAATTACCTAGTTGAATCCATAGATTTAGCAAGGTTAATACACCTCGGTATTTTTCTCCCCTTGTTGAATTCCCATCCTACAGCATTGGGCACACATTGTCGTTCTCTCCATCCTAAAGAGATGTTGTAGGTCAAGAAAGATAGTGTAGAATGAATTCATAATATTAGAACAGCTAAAAGTTGATCCTAAAAATAAGTTGTTACCCAAAATTGTGCCACTCTACCTGGTTGAACTGAAACCAAGGCTTCACCAACAAGTGACAAATTCAAATCAGCAAAACCCCGATTCTCTCTATAGCACAAAAAGCGAACAGTTTTCAGATTCCATCTGGAAGAAATAAGTGCAAGGAAGTTGCGGAGAGGCCAGCCAGGATTGTTCAGTAGATGACATGGGTCATAAAATGCAAATAGTAACTGCCAATAACACATGTGAAAGCTTTGAGAAAGAGATGTCCAAGATTTTTCACTTTTAGCCTATTGACATCATACATCATATAAACAAATACATATCCCAAAAACTCATGAAGAGCAAGGTAGACAGACCTTTTGAACATCATGCTGACAAGCTTCCAAATCCTTAAGATGCCTGGCAGCAGCACTTGAATCAGAACCAATACTAACAAAAAAGAATGGAACATCTGCAGTAGAGTCATAAATCAGGCTGGGAAGGGCATAAAATTATGGATAAAGAAAAAAAAGGAACATAATCACATTTGAATTTCAATGCAGTAAGATAAAAAGAAGTAGAGAACTTGCAACAGAAGAAAGGCTACCAGCTGTTGCACTTGAATTCCGCCATCCATTACATGCTGCTGACACGGATTCTGCCTGCATGTAAAAAGGTAACAAATAGAATCCTTTGAGCATTCAAAAAGATGCGATAATCCAACAATTTGCAAATGTTAACCACATTCTAAGAACCTCTTCCAAGGTGAACCACTGAGAAGCTGGCCTCAAATCAACCAAGGTAGCAGGAGGATCAAATGCGAGAGCAGGGAAAGCAAACCAATAATGAAAGTTCCATTTTTTCAGGTCTGCAAATGAGATAAGAAGGAACCTTGACAATGCCGCACAATCCTCCACAGCTTTCCCACTATGAATATCCTCCCAAATCTAAGAGTAATTGACATACAACAATAACTTCTCAACCAAAATTTCAATTGAATTAAACCAACTGCATAACACACTCTATAGCCCGTCCTTAGTAGACAATTCAAACTGTTTTACCTTCATCGCTTCTGCCTTGAGCAGGCCTTGTTTATCCAAAGCCTGGAAACTTTCCATTGTATTTGTATTGTAAAGAATACCCGGAACGGAGCACCTATTCCGATTACTCCTAATAATAGGCGGCGCTGCTGATTCATCATTTGAATCAGAAGGCAGGGATTCAGCAAGAAGGGTTAAATGATTGGATACTTGAGGGTGGGAGCACGGTGCATAGAAACCTGAAGGGAAAAAAGATAACGAATTTGGACCATAAAACGCCAAATCTACACTCAAGGGTTCCAAATTGAAAACCTTTTGCATTAATTGCGACCTCTAACAACAGAAACTTGGATTAACCCAGTTCAATCAGTAATTAATTGTAATGAATTCAAGAAGACAAAAAAGAAAATTTAGCCAAATGAATCAGATTTTTTAGAGAATTAAGAGTGAGAAGTTTATTTCTTACTTAAAGAACGAAAATGGGTAGGGATTTTTTTTGGGGGGGGGGGGAGTAGTACCGGAGATAAGAATAGGTGAATCGTCGATGCCAAACTTGTTGAGCTTCAGAAAAGATAATCGGTGCCAAAATCCTTCGTCGACAGAACTCTGAAGTGGCGTGAATTGAAGTATGGATTCACTCCCTTCTTTTGCCATGCTTTCACTTTTTCTTTTCCGATTCCAATTTTTGCCTGCGATTTCCGTTTGCAATCTCTATCTCAGCTTGTTCTTCCCAAGAGTTTTCCTTCTTATACCTCCTTTCTTCGTCTTCTTTTTTCTTGATTTATTCTTCTTTACGGAACTGAAAGAGTACCGTTGAGAAATTGATCATGTTGTAATCGTGTAAAATTGCACGCAATGTAATTGCATACTTTTAAATATATTTTTAAATTTTAACAGAAATAAAAAATATTAATATAATTGTGTAAATGAATATATTCATTACTGTTATTATTATTATTTCATAACTTATACCAGGGTCATAATTACTGTTACTTATCATGATTTTCATTAATGCATGAAACTGAACTAATCATTATACATATTGAGTATATACATAAACATGTTAAAATGCTTACATTACTAATTTCAAAATAGTTCACCATTAGTAAAAATATATTATGTTAAGTTTAAATTTTAATAAAATAGACACTCAACATAGATTTAGACTTAAAAACTATATACCAGCACTCCTTCACATGTTAAGGATTTTTCCCTTAATAAAACAAATATTTCTTATAATGATATATTAGTTTATGTTAGGAGGTAAATTTTTATAATTTATATTAAAATTTTATGGGTGTAAAATTATAACATAAAATTTTAGAGTCATGAAATTATAACATTAATATAAAATACAAATAAAACATCTATGGAAATTTAGAATTTTCAAGAGATGTGATTGTTCTAATACATATGCGATCTATACGTAAAAACATGGCATAAAAAAATTAAAATATGAACTAATTTTTTTATAATTACGTGCGTCTATACAGTTAACCTGTGATATTTAAGCACAAACTAGAGAGAGAGAAGATCCACTTATATTGTGTAAAACTCACCTTTCACTACAACAAAACGGGTTTTTATGCGCCGTTAAAAACCCTTTTGGCGCAAAAAGAAACGCCGCAAAAAGCACAGTTAAAACAAACACCGTAAAAGTTTGCGACATTTGTGAACGTCAAACGCTGCTATTTATCTTTTCTTTAGTGACGTTTGTTCCCAAAAACGTCGCTAAATGTTGTGACATGTATTTGTACTTGTGAATATAAAATGCCGTTATTGACTAGTATATAGTGACGTTTTCTATATAAAAACCATAAAAGATCTTGAACTTTAGTCTCGTTTTGTTTTACAAATACCGGTATTGATTATGTATTTAGTGGCGTTTTATTATATAAACGCTGTTAATTAAAAATGATTTTTCAAATGTCGTTTTCTGCTCTTTTATTACCCAAATTTAAAATTTTAACATGTAGCATTATTCAATAAACTTGAAATCCATAATAATAAATCAAAGTTTACATTAAAGTGAAATATAATTTAGTTCACCATTGTTAACTAGAATATATATTACACCTAAGATGGTGGACTTTGGGGTTGATTTTGTCATATCATCTGAATCATAGCTTGAAGTTAATTTTGTAAGTATTCATATTTTTTCTGATATGATGCTTCTCTCTTTGTTTTCCTCGCGTCAATTTCGGCTTTCATTTAAGTAAATTTTTCATCTATTTGAGTCAATTGTTGTTTTAAACGACTAACTTCTGATTGGGAAGACTGACTGTGTGATGACATGTACTGAGAACTTGATCTAAAATATTTGGTTGGGGTAACAAATGATCCTTGAAAGCGAACCCAACCATATCTTTCGGGACCCAAAACTTCATTAATAACTTAATTTTCGATCTCATCTGCATTAACAATATAATGACTTGAAGTCGTAGCTTCATTCTCCGCCCTTTTATCCCTCAATTTTTTCTAATAATCAATCCAATCATTATTTTAAATAAAAATAGCATACTATAGATATAAATATAACATAATTCAAATCTTGTGTCCAATAAATGTACTATAATTTCTCCAGCTTCATCAATTATAGGAGTGCCATTATATTTTGTATGTGTCATGTCGAAGAGCTTTATTCGTCCACCTTTAGTACCAAACTTATTTTCCTACAATGTAGAATAAAAAATAAGGGGTTGTTATTTACTTCAGAATGATTAAGCGTTGAATGATTCAAATATTGAATGATTCAGAGGCTCTGTATGAATTAGCTCTGAATGTGACATGCTGATTGATAATGGCTTTGAATCATTCAGAATGTACTTCTGTGTTGAATCATTCAACACTGTTTTGCTAAATCAGTCAGCACTAAATCATTAAGAGGTGAGAAACAAACGCGCTGAATGGTTCCATTCAAAGCCAAACAAACACCCCCTAAGTCTTACAAAAATTAATTAATAATATAAATAATTTTCGTTACTATATGCTACCAATTGTAAATCACTATGTGAATAAAAAAATTGGGATTGTTGGATTGAGAAAAATCAAAGGCTGAGATTAACTCTAGTTTTTTTTTCACTAAATATGTTCTCATTTTCTACTATTAATCTCAGTCTTTAATTTCTCTAATTTAATGGTTCTAAAAAGTTATAAAACTAAAAAAGTTTTATTCAGCATAATTGGATCATGTCTTATATATATATATATATATATATATATATATATATATATGTATGTATATGTATGTGTGTGTGGGTACGAAGCATTGATATAATATATTAAACTGAAAATTTCCATTACAACACTGGTTAACAAAAAAAAATACTAATGATTCTTCAATTGACTCCGAATTCCAATTCAGTTAAACTTTATATAGAATTTTAGTTTATTCAAGAGCTTTCAAAAATTAATATTATAAGGGTTTACATACATAGAATAATACGATTTATTACAAACCATCAGAAATGTTCTAGTCTTTAGGATCAAATTACACGTTTCATTAAAGTTTTAGTATTGATTTCAAACCAACATTTGCACATATCATACAAACATATGTAGCAGAAATAACAGTTTCGCACACCCGTTAACACAAAACGAAAGAAGGCTAATCCTTTTTGGAACATGAAGAATAGCTTTAGGAATCAGTGTAAGAGATCCTTCGCCTCTTGTTCGGGAATGCCAACAATGGGGCGAATTCCAGTGAAGTAGAAGCCTTCTCCAGGACAGAATCCAGGGCCTGCCGAATTGAACATGCGATAAAACTCCATGCATCGGCATTATCACCGTCGTCATCAACGACATGTTTAACACTGCTACTACGTGTGCAGCCGGCTGTGAAAACAAAATCATTCTTCAACCGACCTCCCAACGTCGATATTTCTGATTTGACAATCTTAATTTGAAAGGGAAGTGCGTCGAGTGCTTGCCGTAGGTCAGTCATAATTTGAGGTCTATAATCACAACAGATCGATGCTTTGAAACAAACCACCCCATCGGCGGCGTCGATATTACATGGTTCAACGCTCACCTCGTCGTCGTCCATCGGAACAACTAACCCTTTGCTGGCTTCAGTCGCATTATTCCTCAGTTCTTTCAATTGCTTAATCACTTCACCAAGTAATGTCGCTTTATCCATCTACAATTCAGCAATCGGAACATTGCTGTCAGCTAAAAAAATATATACTTGGTTTGATTCAGAAAGTTACTTCGATGTACACTTTAATTACTTCAGTTAATTACTGAAATAAATATGAGAAATAAGAAGAGCCAAAAATACACATGCAATATAGATGTCGAATTCTTGCTGACATTCAAAATATAATATAATCTGCTACTTATGTCACATACAGTAATTATATATTATAACAAATAAATAAGCAGCAGCGGATATATTGAGGAACAGCTGTTGCATTGTCCCACCTATATCCGATTATTATCATCGTCATCACTTTTGAATCTATAGATACCGTCCAACCGACAAACTCTAAGATTTGACAGCAAAAATAATATTGTATAAAGCTATGTCAACAGATTATCTAATGAGTATATTAATTGTAAATTAACACGAATATATCAGCCAAGTTATTGAGATTGAAAATTAAACAAGGAGACAAGGGTTTTATCGGTGATAATTAATCACTCTCTCTTATCTACATTGCAACTTTGTTGTGATCAATTTTATATGGTAATGCAGATAACACCCGGAAACAAGCTTTCATGATTGATTTTGTTTGAAATTAAATACAATTCTTAAGAAAATATAGCAGAAGCTTTGAAATTGGAACCAGAAAGATACTCTAGGATTACATAAATGAGCGTTACATGATTTGCAATAAGAGATTTCACATTTTAACATTAAGTACTCGGTTTCATGACTTCACAACTTCATTTTGTTTTCCTATAAATGCAAAAATGGCATTCAAGCTGGCCAATATTATAACAACTCTGTAATTAATGGCATAATGCATAAAGTTAATGTTATCATAAGCAACCTCTCTAGGTTCACAAAATGTTTCAGTTCCAGGAAACTTGGTAATCAAAACAAGATACAGTCTGCAAGCTAACAGCTAACTCAGATCCCTCTGATCCCAACAAAATTTTCGTGAACTGAATTATATTTTATCGTATGTCGATGACAAACCAAAATTTAACATCAAATTGTACTGAGAGTTGTCAAATCAATTATAGTATACCTTTTGTCTGCAGGGCAAGAGGGTGCGGAGTGTATCGAGATGAGCATTGATTCTCTCTCTCCTCCTCCTCTCTGCCTCGCTGTGACTCTTCAAAGCCGCTATAATCTTCTCTTCCGGAACCTTTTTCTTCCCTACTTTCAACGGCGCCTTCACCAGCTCTCCTTTCTCACTATCCAAAACCAAGGACTGTGACACCGACACTGACAAAGACCCGCCAAGGGAGCTTCCATTGTATGGTCCCAAATCATGCGAAAATGGATCAAAGATACTATAGTAACAATTCCCAGATGAAAAGTTGTTGAAAGAGTAAACAGCCATACAAAAGCACGAAACGAAAAAAAAAACTTATTTTTGTTGCCTAGATTTTACGAGCCAGAAGTGAAAGAGAGAAGACCAGGTGGACGTGTGGTGGGAGCGAACCAGAAGGAGAGCTTTTGCAGAGAGAAGTTCTGTTGGTTAACGACTTTCTTGCAGTTGGTGTTGATCAGTGCTGTGGCTGTTATGATGATAGCTTCCATTACGCAAGTTCTAGGGAGATAATTAAGCTGATGAAATGACTAACAAGAAAACATCCACATTTTCTTCTTGATCATGCATTTCCTCGGGGTTCGATTCGTTTTGAGACGTTGAAAAACAAAGCTGTCAGTGAATATTCGAAAGGGAGCAGACAAACAAGTCAAAGGAATCCATGTAGCAGGGAAGTGGGATTCAATAACAGATGAAGAGAGAAACTCTTATTTGTTAAGAAAGCAGAAAACAGAATGAGATTTCTTCAACATCTAATTGGGGTTATATAAATAGGATACGAGGAGACAAAACAACTATATTTACCCAAATTCACTTTTCACACTATAAAAAAAAGTATTTTTTTCATATAAATTCATCAACATACTCTCATTTATTTATTTTTTATAATTAATTGCACTTTTCCATCTCTATTTAAAATGATCATTTTAAATTTTCATAATAGATTTTTTATATCGATCAAGAGCCGACCATAAAAAGGTTAGGGGACATTGGCCCCAAGAATTTAAAAAAAATTCTAATAAGTTCTTCAAAATCCTAAAATTTTTAGTTTAGAATTTAATATATTTATTTCCACCAATCAAAATAGTGACATATGTCACCCTCTAGTTAAAAGAAATTTGGGGAAAAAAATCAAAACCCGGCCACTTAGGAAACAAACATGTATTCAACCATTATGCCAAAACCATTGATTGGCCTAAAGTAAATAACATGATTTATATATTTTGTATCTTATTGTATAAATACTTAAATTTATAATATTTTATATATATTAACTTACAAAATATTTTTATATTAAGTTATTAAATATATTTTATTATTAACTTAATTTTAAAATATTTTTTTTTTATTTAAAATATATATTTTATGTTAAAATGTATTTAAAAGTATGACTAAATTGAGAGAATATGTAAATAACATATATCAAATCTATTATTATACCAATTATCACATCACATATTTTATTAAACGTTAGTAGCATTTAATCCGTGATTACCACATTTTAATTAAATAAAAACTAAAATGACCATATATTAATTAAATGAAAATGAAAGTGATCATATCTTATGTTTTTGAAATCAGCGACCAAAAGTAGACAAAACACAAACATAAGTGATCATTCGTGTAGTTAACCCTAATTTTATTAATGGGACAAGATTCAATTATATTTAGGGTAAAAAATTTAATTACACTTTTTACGATAGTTGGACGAGGAAAATCAAAGGTTAAAATTCACAATAAGAAATGTGAAAATATTCATTGAAAAAAAAATAAGGAATTAATCTCATTATTTAATTTTTCTCATATGAAACTAAAAATTTTACCCTAAGTGTAAGCGAATCCTAACCCTTATTATTTATTAATGAATCAAATGATAAAATATTATTTAAAAAGATAAATTTAAATATATTTTTATTTATGTGTAACAATTTTATTTATGGACGGGTATATATGTACTCCTTTCAAAGCGGTTGTTTTTCTTGGCAAATTACGCATTTAGTAACTAAATTATCGGTTTTGATCCATTTTAGTATTTAAAGTTTTATTTTTTTTAAATCATTCTTAACGTTTATTTTTTGTTTTATTTTAGATATTAAACACCTAATTTATCTTTTTCTTTTTTACAATTAGAGTTTGTGTTAGTATTTATCATTTTTCAAAGCAACTGCTGCTTTTTTTCTTGACAAGTTTCTTACATCATGCAAAAGAACAAATCAATGAAACGTTCTATCAACAAATAAAAAAAAGGGAAATAAAGGTCAACTACAAACAATGAGCATATTTGTTATGAACAAAATAGATAAATCCAAATTATATCATATTATATACACCCGTAGTGGTTGATAGAAAGCAACTGGGATCGATGTAGAAAATTATCAAAGACGAAAATCAGAACCCCACTACTCCACTTACCTCTTAAAATAAGTCAAAGTAGTGCAAAACTGGCCTCTGGGGTAGTTTCTCCTGTTCGTGGTTAAATTTTGCTAAAGGGGGCCTTTTCTTGTCTTCTGGATTAACCCTTCGTGTTCCTTCTTCTTGAAACAGCCATTCGGAGCATCCAAAAGACACCTCCATCACCATGATTTTCGTCTTGATCCGTTTGTGCAGAATCGTTCAGCATTTACGACTTCTAATAACATACTGTTTCTTCTTAAGAACAAATTAAATAAATTATACTTGATTAATATGTGTATTTGTAAAAGAACTGGAGGGATTATTATGCACGTGCATGCTGAATTAGAATATTTAAAATTTCCAACCCTAAACAATAGTGTTATGACTATTGTTATCAACAACTTATATAATTCAAAAGTTAGGCAGCATTATCAAGTTTAAAATTTTTTAAGGTGGACATTAGGGACCGTTTTAAGCTGCAGACGAACCAAAAAAAAAGGGAATTCGACACTCGCTCAAGACAGCCCGCCATGCCCATCCCACGTCCTAACCAAAGCCGCCGCCGCCAGCGGATCCTTCTTTGACTTCCCCACGATCTCTTCTTCGCCGTCCATATCTTCACTGACCAAACTCAACAGCTCAGATCAAGCCACGTCCACATAGAAGTGTTTCGTGGCGATAGTGATATATCTTGTTTAAATACAAGGAATTTGAGCTCTTGGACAGGCAACAAGGAATTTGATACATCTTTCTTAAACTATTGTATCCATGTTAACTCTAATTCTAATCATAATTGTTAAAAATTATCTTAATTAACTTATTATGCAAGGTATAAGAAAAAGTTAAAATGTTTATTAAAAATAGTGGGACTCACATCTAATTTTAATATAATATATGCTGACATGTGATCAAATAAACTTATCACTTATCACAAAGATAGACATGCCACATATATATATTTCATAATTTACTAGGAATTCTTTTATATAGAGAGAGAGGGGTTAGGATCCATTTATACATAATGTAAAATCAAAAGATGAGATTAATTTCTTATTATTTTCAATGAATATCTTCTCATTTTTCTACTATTAATTTCAACCTTTAATTTTCCCTCCTCCAATGATCTTAAAATGGTGTAAAAAAATTTAATTTTACACTGTAATTGGATCATAGCCACACACACATATATATTGGTAGGTTTCACAGTTCCATCTACCCTATGTAAAACAAATAAGTTTTACACTAATCTTATAGCCATTAGATTTAAATAAATAAATGACTTATATTTGATTAAAATTTATAACCAATAAATAAATATTTCTTTAACTAACACCCCAGACATTTATGGTGCTTGAACTCGAGATCTCAAGGAATAACAATAATTCTTTTACCATTAAAGTCGCTCAATTCGACTTGAAAATTCATATTTGAATATTAATGAAACAATTGTTGAAAAGAAAAATAATTTTTTTAAATATAAACCATAAAACAAAGTTAAAAATAATATTTTCATTATTAAAACATAATTTTATCGTAAGTTATCATATTAATAATTTAAATATATGATATATAAAAACTTGTTTTGGTAAGTTGAAGGTGCATCGCCTATGGGGCAATGAATTGGACAAGGCATTGAAAAAAAAATCATACACAAGATCCAGTCCAGAGCTTTCTCGAATATTTTTGCTTAAAACAACGGGCCCAGCTTGCTAAGTCCAACTTTGATAAGATAAAGAGGAGGCTTCACTATGAGAATAAATATTCCCCTTGGCACTGGCACTGGCACTGGCACTGGCACTGGCACAATTAATTTATAGAGTGGAAGAGGACAAGAGACTACTCTTTGCTTAGCACGCAAACATGGGAGTTTAAATCAGAGTGATTGTCCCAGGTTGGAGAGTTTATACAATCACAATTAGCCGACCTCGGTACGCTAACTTGCCCCATCGCTGCTTGTTTAGCTATAGTCGAGTTTATCAGGATGAAACAGAGAAGGATAAACGTTACCAAATATTCATGGAAAACGTGAAGTACATCAAATCCCAGAATGCTGATACCAGAAAAAAAGTACAAGTTAGGTGTTAATGAATTCACAGACTTGACCAATGAAGAGTTTAAAGCCATGCGAAATGGTTATAAAATGCGATCTTCCAACAATATTCCAGCTTCCAAAAAATCTTCTTTCAGGTATGAAAATGTTACTGCAATTCCATCTAGCATGGATTGGAGAAAGATAGGAGCTGTGACAGGCATCAAGGACCAAGGCCAATGTGGTATGCATATGAATTTGTAAAGAAATTGAAATAATTATGATTCCACAATGCTAATTTTTCTTTCGGTTCGGATCATATAGGATGTTGCTGGGCGTTCTCAGCTGTGGCAGCCATGGAAGGGATTACCAAGCTCAAAACCGGTACATTGATCTCACTATCAGAGCAGGAGTTGGTTGATTGTGATGACAATGACGAAGACCAAGGTTGCAACGGTGGTCTCAAGGATGATGCATTTGAATTTATTATTTCAAACAAAGTACTACCGAAACAAAGTACCCCTACGAAGGAGTTGATGGAAGCTGCAACAAGAAAGAATCTGCCAACCATGCAGCCAAGATCACCGGTTACGAAGATATACCATTATACCTTCAAACAGTGAGTCAGCACTATGAAAAGCCGTGGCCAATCAGCCAGTTTCAGTTGCCATTGATGCTGGTGGGGCTGACTTCCAACACTACAAAAGTGGTGTCTTCACCGGAGAATGCACCACCTACCTAGACCACGGGGTTACAGTAGTTGGCTATGGACAAGAGGATGGTGGGACCAAGTATTGGCTGGTGAAGAATTCATGGGGCACCAGCTGGGGTTAGGATGGGTACATCAGAATGGAAAGAGATATTGATCCCAAAGAAGGTCTTTGCGGTATTGCAATGGAAGCCTCTTATCCAACTGCTTGAAGATAAACACACTGTATACTATTGCCGCATATATGGTCCTCTTTCAGTATTTCAGAGGACCACTTAGCCACCCTCAGGGAGGAAATGTTTATGTGCTTATCAGCTTTTCATGAAAAGCTATAAAAAAAACAAAGCAACATACATATTGCTCCGATGTTATTGTTCTGTACTTTCCTTGGATTTTTCTAGTCGTATATATATCACCGGCATTTTAAACGAAAACGGTCACGGTTGCTTTTGTTGGAAGTCAAACTCTTTTGGAATTATGTGGAGCAAATTAAAGATGGAAGGCAACGTGGCAATGTGGAAAACAAATCAAAGTGTCGGCAGCAACAAATTTGGCAGTATCACATGCAAAGTTTTTTCAAAGATAGACGTGGCAGCAATTAAAAGGAATTTTATCACGGCAAGGAAGCTTATTAACGTGTACGGTAATAGCAAATTGAGTTGGCAACCGATTACAAAATACTTAATCTAGAAGCAATTTCATGTCGGTTTATTACAACTATATATATGTAATGTATGGAAGTTATATGCAATATACAAGTGAAGAAAAGAGTGAGTAGTGAGAAAAAGAAAAATATACGAGAGAATTGAGAGAGTTTAGCGAAGCTTAAAATAGTAAAGTTGAGTTTGTAAATTAGCCGCAGTTAATATTATGGTATTGTAATATTGAGGTAATGTTTTTGTAAAATATTTTGTTTCGTATAAATAAAAAATTTGAGTTATAAATTACAGAGAGTCCATTTACATTTCCAACTAGTGACCTCAAAGTTTGATTCGAGTTTAACGTGGTGGAGAAGATTGTCAACATAATTCAACCACAAATCTCGAGATTGACAAAGACGAATTACGGAAATTGGAGCATTCAAATGAAGGCGTTATTAGGCTCCCAAGATTGTTGGGATATCATCGAGGATGGTTACACTGAACATGAAAATGCAACAGCAGAAGCAACCCTGGCCAATGAAGAAAAGAATATATTGAAGGAATCCCGGAAAAAAGATAAAAGAGCGTTGTTCTTTATTTTTCAAAGAGTAGACGAATCTACCTTTGAAAAAATTTCTGATGCGAAGATCGCAAAACAAGCGTATGAGATTTTACAAAAATCTCTACAAGGTGCCGAAAAAGCAAAGAATGTACGCTTACAAACTCTCAGAGCTGAGTTTGAGATGTTAAAAATGAAAAATACAGAAACCATCGATGATTATATTAGACTTATATTAGACATGTGAAAGCGGTCGTAAATGAAATGAAAAGAAATGGTGAATCACTCGACGATGTTAGAGTGATGGAAAAAAATTTACGGTCATTAACAAGAAAATTCGATTACGTGGTTGTGACAATCGAAGAATCAAAAGATTTATCTCAGATATCGATCGATGAGCTTGTGGGTTCACTTCAAGCCCATGAGCATAAAATAAAACAAAATGAAGATTCAAAAAATTTGGAGCAAGCTCTACAAAGCAAGATGAATGTCAACGAAGGAGAAGCTATCAGCAGCTACACACGAGGTCGAGGAAATCATGGCGGTTATCGTGGAAGATACAGAGGTGGACGAGGAATTCGTGGACGTAGTGGTCGATTATATGGAACCGATCAAATGTATGAAATCAATCCAACATCAGGTCGTGGACGAGGATTCAAAAGCCGAGGTAGGGGCAGATATCAACAAGGAAGTAAATTCCAGGTACAATGTTATAATTGCAATAAGTATGGTCATTATAGTTATGACTGTAGATCTGCTCCTAAACAAGAAGAAAAAAATAACGTAGCAGCAGATGAAGAAGAAAAAATTAAAAAATCTCACGTATTCCTCACTTCTAAAGGAAATGAAGAATTCAAGAAAAATATTTGGTATCTTGATAATTGTGTCAGTAACCAAATGTGTGGTCAAAGGGAACTGTTTGTGAAATTAGATGAAACAGTCCATGGACGAGTAACGTTCGGAGATGACTCGCACTCAGAAATAAAAGAAAAAGGCGAAGTCATGATTACTCAGAGAAATGGAGAAAAGAAATATATTTCAGATGTTTATTATGTACCTGCTTTGAAAAGAAATATCATCAGTCTTGGTCAACTCCTGGAAAAAGGATATGAAGTGCAGATGAAGAACCGTTCGCTTGCCATCAAAAATAAAGAAGGAGAATTGATAGCCCAAGCTGATATGACTCGAAATCGTTTCTTTACAATTGATATCGAGTCGGGAGAAGTCAAGTGCATGAAGACCGCGATCAAAGATGATTCATGGCTATGGCATATAAAATATGAACATCTTGGATTTTCTGGTTTGAAGCTGTTATCAAAAACAAACATGGTGAAAGGACTACCAGAGATCAACCCTCCAAATCAATTATGTGAGGCTTGCATCAAAGGAAAACAACATAGACAAAGCTTTGAAGTTGGTAGATCCTGGCATGCCCGAAGACCGCTGGAGATAGTACACACAGATATAGCCGGTCCTTTTGACATACCATCATTTGGTGGTAACAGGTACTACCTAACTTTTATTGATGATTTTAGTAGGAAATGTTGGATTTACATCTTCAAAGAAAAGTCAGAAGCGCTGGAAAAATTGAAAGAATTCAAAGCAATGGCGGAAAAATAAAGCGGACAATATTTGAATATACTCAGATCAGATAGAGGAGGCGAATATACATCAAAGTTATTTGAAGAATTCTGCAAAGAGCATGACATCACCCATCAGCAGACAGCCAGATACACGCCATAACAAAATGGAGTTGCATAAAGAAAGAACAACACAATCCTGGACATGGCAAGAAGCATGATAAAAGGCAAGCAACTACCGAGAAATTTCTGGGCTGAAGCAGTTCGATGTGTAGTTTACCTATTGAACAGATGTCCAACAAAAAGCGTGAAGTATATGACGCTAAACAAAGCATGGAATGGACAGAAACCAGGAGTTGGACACCTCAAGATTTTTGGATGCATCGCATATGCCCACGTTCCTGAACAGACCAGAAAGAAGCTTGATGACAGAGGAGAAAAATGTATTTTCATTGGCTATGATGAAAGGAGCAAAGCTTGCAGATTATATAATCCTCTTACAAAGAAGATAATAATTTCAAGAGTTGTCGAGTTCGATGAAGCAGACTATTGGAGGTGGAGTAAAGAGGAAAAGAAAGTTGAAGGACTATTTTTTAAAGATGATGATCTTATCAATCAAGATGAACAAGTTGATGATCAAGGTCCTCAACAAAATGTACCATCGTCGTCAAGCAGCAGCAGTGATGCCAGTAACATAATAGAAGATCCTGAAGCACCTCCTACAGAAGTTCGAAGATCCACAAGAGATAGAAGAATGCTAGAAAGGTACAACGATTATGAACTAAATAATGTTTCACTTTTCTGTTACTTGTGAACAGTGATCCAATAACATACGAAGAAGCGGTTGAAGATGACAAATGGAGGAATGCAATGGATGAAGAAATTGCATCAATAGAAAGAAATGATATATGGGAGCTAACAAGACAACCAGAAGGCCATAACCCAATTGGAGTAAAATGGGTTTACAAGACAAAGACCAATAAAGAAGGAAAGGTCGACAAACACAAAGCGAGGCTAGTTGTCAAAGGCTATAAGCAAAGACAAAGAATAGACTATGATGAAGTGTTTGCTCCAGTAGCAAGGATCGAGACCATCAGACTTCTCACAGCAGTCGCAACACAAAAAGGATGGAAAATTTATCAAATGGATGTGAAGTCAGCGTTTCTAAATGGCTACCTAGAAGAAGAAGTTTATATTGAGCAGCCACCTGGATACATTAAAAAGGGACATGAAGATAAAGTTTATCGATTGAAGAAAGCTCTATATGGTCTGAAGCAAGCCCCGAGAGCATGGAACACGAGAATTGATGAATATTTCCAGAGAAACGGGTTCATGAAGAGTCCATATGAGCATGCCTTATACACAAAGAAAAATGAAGACGGTGATATCATGATCGTGTGCTTATATGTGGATGACATGATTTTCATAGGAAATAATCCAGGTATGCTCAATGATTTTAAGAAAGCTATGACTAAAGAATTTGAAATGACAGATATTGGAGAAATGCCATACTTCCTTGGAGTTGAAGTGATGCAAATGCAAGAAGGAATATTTATATCACAAAAGAAGTATGCAGAAGAAATTTTAAGAAAATTCATAATGGAAGATTGCAACCCGGTAGCCACTCCAGCAGAACCATGAGTCAAATTAAGTGTGAATTCAACAAGAGAGCAAGTGAATCCAACGTTGTTTAAAAGCATCGTTGTAAGTCTAAGGTATCTGACTATCACACGACCAGACATAACATACGTTGTGGGATTGGTAAGCAGATTCATGGAGAATCCGAAACAAGATCATTGGATTGCAACAAAAAGAATCCTCAGATATGTCAAAGGTACAACAGGTCATGGCTTATTCTACACGCGATCGAAAAATTCGAAGCTGGTTGGTTATTCTGATAGTGATTATGGGGGAGACTTAGATGATCGAAAAAGCACAACTGGATATCTCTTTCATATCGGCTCTGCAGTATTTTCATGGTCATCAAAGAAGAAACAAACGGTAGCTCTTTCAATATGTGAAGCAGAATACATAGCCGCAGCAGCGTGTACTTGTCAAGCAATGTGGTTAAAGAATATTTTGAACGAGCTAAATTTGGCACAAGAAGAACCAATTACAATTTATGTCGACAACAAGTCTACAATTTTCCTTGCCAAGAATCCAATCTCTCATAGCCGAAGCAAGCATATTGATACAAAGTATCATTTTATACGAGAGCATGTGAAGAACAAAAATGTGGAGCTAATTTACTGCAGAACTGAAGATCAACTAGCAGATATTTTCACAAAATCATTGAGAGCAGATATATTCAATCGACTCAAAAAAAAGTTCAGAATAGAAAGTCGAGTTTAAGGGGAGTGTTGGAAGTCAAACTCTTTTGAAATTATGTGGAGCAAATTAAAGACGGAAGGCAACGTGGCAATGTGGAAAACAAACCAAAGTGTCGGCAGCAACAAATTTGACAGTATCACATGCAAAGTTTTTTCAAAGATAGACGTGGCAGCAATTAAAAGAAAATGGACATATAATTTTATCACGGCAAGGAAGCTTATCAACGTGTACGGTAGTAGCAAATTGAGTTGGCAACCGATTACAAAATACGTAATCTAGAAGTAAATTCATGTCGGTTTATTACAACTATATATATGTAATGTATGGAAGTTATATGCAATATACAAGTGAGGAAAAGAGTGAGTAGTGAGAAAAAGAAAAATATACGAGAGAAAAAAATAGAGAGAATTGAGAGAGTTTAATAAAATTTAAAATAGTGAGATTGAATTTGTAAACTAGCCGCAGTTATTATTGCATACTGCAATAATGAGGTAGTGTCTTTGTAAAATATTTTGTTTTTTATAAATAAAAATTTTGAGTTATAAATTGTCGAGAGCCCATCTACGCTTCCAACAGCTTTCTTAAAGGGGCAAGAGTTCAATATACAGAGATTCATTAATGGTTTCATTTCCCCTGCAAAATACTTAACTACTAAAATAACTGCATCATCATTTTTCATTTGATTCTTTATGGTACATCTTAAAAGACAGATTCTTCAACAATGATCCTCCTATGTTCCTGGGAATTTTTTGTTAGTTCAGAAAGCCCTTAGCAGTCGACAGTTCCTGAAACAGGGGATGTCTCTGTTTTGGTGCCATGATATATGCTACGTAATTATGACCAAGCAATTACCCAACCATACAAATATTTAATGTACTGAGATTTTGCATAATTATAACGTGAATCAGTTACAAAGATTAAATATATGGTAATTATATAAAATAACTAAAAACCACGTTTCAATTTATTGTTAAATGCAAAAAAAATTATTGTTTAGTTAGAATTATGCATTAAAAGCCACATCTTCATCAAGATTCTTTTTTCAATCCAAAAAAATCTCTCTCGGCCCTCCCATGCCGATTGAGTGTCACGGCTACCAGTGGTTTCTTCTGTCCTCCGGTTCAGATCCTGGTTCTCAGTTAATTTTCACTTCCTGTGGTGTACGCTTCTGCTTCTAGTAGTGCACTATTCCTTTATCTTGTACGTCATTTGGTTCTGGTTCTTGGTTTCAACTACCGGTCATGCATTGGTCGAATATTCCCTCTCAGATATTGGTTGTCCGTTCTCATAATGTGCCATGGCCGGTTGGGGTAATGGATGAAGAATAGTTTCTTTTTGCATGGATCATGCAAACCGCTTTTGTTCGGATAAATGTGTTCTGTTTTCACCTAGGGATGACAATTTCATCCGCATCCGACGGGTTCCGACCCGATCGGGATGAATTTTTTTTTAAAAAAATTGCGTTCAGGTCGGCCCTCCTATCTCGGGTCCCGCTCGTTCCTCACCTTCTATGGTATCTTCTGATGGCGCTTTTGCCTCCACTTGCCTAACCTGCCTCCAATTCTGGTAACCTCAACACCAGATGCTTATGATGTTATTAATGCTACTTCCTCGACGGTGATTCACCCTGTGCCATCGACACGAGTGATCCATTCTTATAAGCAAGTTGCCTCTCTAGTGGTTCTTGAGGACTGACTGATATATCCTAAGCGTGGTAGATTGACCTTACCTGTGGAACAACCATCTTTTGAAGTACCATATGATTCTATTCCCAACACTTCTGTTTCGGCGGAGGCTGGAGAGTAACTCCGCCAACATTATGAAAATCTTATGTTGGAATTGTCGGGGGCTCGGGAACCCCCGCACAATTCAATCACTCTGCTTCTTTATTCTTTTCCGGTGATGTACTATTCTCCTCTAGGATCTCAGGTGAAATAACGATACCACTTTGGAGAGTTATTGCATTGACATTCTCCCTCAAATTTATTTAGGTTTGCGAAGGTAATCGGCCTTGAGATTCCAAGCGACGAACTGTTTGAGCCAATTGGCTTACTTGCTTGTCGAGTTCTTGAAAGTGGGATTGTGTTTGAGTTTGGAATTTCTTTTTGGACAAGGCCAATTTTTCAACAATTGTTTCAAGGAATGATTTTTGTGGCGTTTGGGTGGGAAAAGGAGGAGGTCTCAGTTGATTAATTGGGTTAATTCTTTGATGGTTTATGTAACTCATGTTCGGATGATCTCTCCATCCTGGTTTGAAGGTTTTGTCATACGGGTTATAAGCCCTCTAGGGAGGTCCCAAAAAGTTGCTTACGGTGTTGACTTGTGCTCCATAATCATCTTGTAACATTGGGCAATAATCTGTCGAATGATCCGGTATTTTACAAATTCCACAAACTTTTGTGGCTCCAATCTTTCCTGAAACAAGTAAATTAATTATGTCAATTAATTTATCCAATTTACTTTCAATCGAAACAGAACTTACTTCGTGAACACGTCGGTTGGGTTCACCCGATGATCTGAATTGCTATGAATTAGTTGTCACTGTTGAGATTAAATTTCTTGTTGTATCTGATGTCATGTTGATTAGAGCGCCGCCACTAGCGGCATCTACACTTTTCTTCTCCACCGGAAGCATTCCTTTATAAAAATATTGAAGGAGTGTTTGTTCGAATAAACCATGTTGCGGACAACTGGCGCATAACTTTTTGAATCTTTCCCAATAATCGTAAAGGGTCTCTCCTTCGTCTTGTCGAATTCCCAAAATACTTCTCCTTAGCTTGCTTGCCTTCGCCACTAGAAAAAAAAATCTATCAAGAAAAGCACGTGATAAATCAGCCCAGGTAGTAATGGAATTTAGTGGTAAATAAAATAATCATTCTTTAACCGGTCCGACTAAGAAAAAGGAAATGCTCTTAGTTTGATTTGATCATCGGAAACTCTCTTGGGCTTCATACTGGAAAAGACCATGTGAAATTCTGCGAGATGTCTATGCGGACTCTCACTGGGAAGATCGTTGAATATGGGAAGGAGATGAATTAATCCCGTCTTGAGTTGATAAGGGGTCTCGCCATTAGTAAAAGCGATACAGAGTGGTTGTTGTACAGCTGGAGCTACAACTATCTCTCTAATCATTCGATGTGCCATCGGTTCTAGTTTAAGTTTAGGGACTGCGACTAGTGCAGTTGGAGTGGCGTCATGTACTGATACTTCGTAGGATTGAGTAAGAGATGGCATTTCGGAAGTAGATTCTAGATTTGATTGTTGCTTGCTTTGTTCTCTTTGTTGTTTCTTTCATCGAAGTGTTTGGTCTTGGGTGAGCTTTCGTTTCGATCTTTGAGTCAAGTTCTATTAAATCTCCCGGATTGCCCCTAGTCATAAAATCAAAAACAAGAAAATAGATCAGTAATTTACCGAAGTCCCCAACAATGGCACCAATTTTGACAAGCGTCGTTTTACTAGTCAAAATAAACTAAATCCTCATCTCAAATAAAATAAACAAAATTAGTAGTAGAATGGAGAAAATGGTCGATCCACGAGGACTTAGTAATTTTATGCAATTTCTTATTGATTTCAATCTAGGAAGATGTAACGAAAAAAAGGGTTTACGATTGAGAGATATAGTAGAAATAAAGAATTAAAAATTCAAGTAGAATGGAAGAAAGCAGTAAAATAAAGATTAAAAATATCAATAAGAAAATCGCCTCGAGTTAGCTTTGTTTCAATTATGTTTGATCATCGAAATGATTTTTACTTCGAGATTCATGTCGATTATAGTCTACAAGGCCCAACCCAATGTAACTTGTCTTTCTCTTTAGTAACCGATCTTCCCAAGTCACTCTTCGAAAGCCGATTCTTGAATGGACTAACCACAATTATTGTCGTTAGAACAAATAGAATTAAGTACTGGAAAGGCCGATCCTTCCTCCCAACTATAAATTAAAACAACATTCAGACCAAAGTCAACTTTTTGAAATGAAAGTGTTTTAATTTCGTAAGTAAGATCGATTGCCAAACTAATAAAACAAAAAATCGAGAATGTACCTCGAAGGTATTTTAGTGCTTTTCAATTCTCACATATGTAATTGAGTCATCGCTAGCTCTTGGCTAATAAAGAATTAGTTAAGCATTGTGGAAACCATACTTAGCATATTTTGAGAAAACGATAAAAGCGTAAATGAAAATAAAAGGAACTTTATTCAAGCTAAAGGAACTTTATTCAAGCTAAAGGATGTGTGTAAGCCTTACCCTGATAAGGGTATTTATAGGCTTCTAAACCCCTAAAAATAACAAGAAATTCAAAATGAAAATAATCTTAAATTTCCAAAGATAATTCAAACGTTTCAAATTCAAATTTTAAAACTAAGTTCCTAAAATATTTCTCCACATTGTGCTAACTAAGCTGCTTCCAGAACCTTCCTCCTTCTAAAAAATGTCACGTCAGATCCACGTCGTGTCTAGCGTCGTGCCCATATCTCCAACCACAACCAGGAAATAAAAAAATACATATTGCGCCCTTTTTCTGCCAATTATAGTAAACAAGTCACTGCACACAAAATTAATGAAATACAATCCCAATCAGCAGCGATAAAGTCATAAAATAGGAAAATTAACAAGTAAAAAGAGAAATTAAAAACGCTCATCAGTGTCATTTGTTAATATAAACAGCAGGAATTGGTGAGTTTATCTGTTGCATAATAAATCTGAGGTTTCTCGAGCTTTTATTCTCTTTCAGGCTATGGTGAAAATTAGTTTCGAACTTATATTGTAGCCCTGCAGACCGATGGGCGTGGAGAATTTCGAGCTCTTGAACAGCACCTTGCTCTTGCAGGCATCCAGCACAATGTCACATGCCCTCATGCCTCGCAACAAAATGGTTTTGTCGAGCGTAAACACCGGCACATCATTGATACTGCTCTGACCTTGCTAGCTTAATCATTTTTTTCATTTAAGTATCGGTCATATGCAGTTCTCACAGCTGTTTATTTGATTAACATGTTATCCAATGAAGCCAATAAAGGGGCATCACCGTTTCAAAAGCTGTATGACAAATGTCTAGACTCTAGACTATAATTTTCTCAAAGTATTTGGGTGTCAGTGTTTTCCGTGCTTAAGACCACACAACAAGTATAAATTTGATTTCAGATATAAAGCCTTGTGTTCTTTGGGTATTCACCAGCAACACATCATGAGTATCAGTATATTGATTCTGATGGTTGTGTTTATACTTTGAGAAGTGTGAAATTTAATGAAAAAGTTTTCCCTTTTTCTTCAGTTGAATCGACGCCTAACATCCGCAAAGAAGCCATGCAAATGGATTGGGTTGTTCCTTTCCCTGTTGTGGACAACAAGATTCATGTGCAGATTGAGGAGGCTCATCAAGGTGCTGACTTGGTTGTTGAGCAGTCTGCTGCTGATCATGGAGATTCTAGTAACTCGACTTTGGCTCATGTTTCAATGGAGCAACAGTCGTGGGATGCTCATGCTAAAATGGTGAATGACCAGCAAGGTTGTGAGTGCTATTTCTTCTTCAACTGCTGCTGGGAGTGGTGTTCAGCTGCAAACGTCTTTGGTTCCTGAACATTCGATTGTTGTTCAACAGAGCAATGCTCATCCAATGGACACACGTAGTAAGGCTAGTGTTCATAAGACCAAAATTTTCAATACAATGAAGAATGAAATTCCTTCAAATGTGCAGGTTGCTCTCCAAGATAAGCAGTGGCGAGTAGAGATGGGCATGGGTCGTGTCGGGTTTTTTGTCCACCCGACCCGACCCGAGAAAAATAACTCTTCCATCCGAAATCCGACCAGATTTATAGCTTGAAAATCTGATCTGACCCGTTCTAATTTAATTTTTCATTTCAAAGAATAAAAAATACATATTGAAAAAAATGAAAACACAAGAAAATAAACAAATTATAATAAAAACAACATGTAATCTTTTGTGAAAAGTAAAATGAGAGTTTAAAGAATCAAACTCATTTACAAAATGAACTGGAAAAAGTAAAGTAAAAGTGTACAATTAATTAATAAAAGCAATTTGGTATTCACAATCACAGGAAGTTCAACCTGTTAAGGGAGTTCAATTGTTGAACTTATTAATTCTTTAATTTTTAGCCTACTGTTTAGACAACTCTCTTTCTCTCTCAAAAGTATATTTTCTGGAATTGTAATGTTTAAATACATATATTTTGGGAACGAAAATGCACAAGTAATAAAATTAAATACTTACTGTTTTGTAATCTTTACTCTTTGATTAATTTGGTAGAACTAATTAGTTAGTTTAAGAACAAAAATTACAATAGACTAATCAATGGTTTCATGCTTTTAAACTTTAATCAGTAAACTAAACAAATATTATAATATTAAATCAAAAGAAAATCACTAAAACAAGATAACATGTTCTCCAATCTCCATAGCAGTTTATGGGTTCGATAAATAGCATATTTTCACATATGCAAAATCAACAAAGCCAAAAATCATGAAAAGAAGTATCTACCTTACTAAAAATTAAAGTTCTACTCTTAAGTTTTGTTGACTTGTTGTCTGGGTATTGACTCTAGAGGAAAAACCAATGAAAGAGTGAACTGCTGAAGAAAATTGAGGCTTTTTGATGGCCGATAATGAATCGAAAATTGTAAGACTGAATCTTTAGCAAGAGATGGGTAAGAATTTGTGAGAAAATTGAAAAGGAATTAGGGTAAATTTAGGACTATTCAGAGTTTCAGACTGTTTTGCACTTCTGTTACAAATACAATCGTCGATCAAGGAGATAAGATTACAAAGGGAAAGTAAAAAAAATTAAAAAAAATAAAAATAAAATATTACATTAAGTACCCGGATCGGGTCTAGTAAGGTATTTTTAACCTAAATCCGACTCCGAACCGAACTTGAATATTTTAATTAAAAACCAATCCGACTTGAACCCAAATTTATAAAAAAAAATTAACCTGATCGAATCGGGTCGGATCAGAACCCGTCGGGTACGAGTCTCATTTCCATCGCTAGTGGCGAGCAGCAGTGGAAGCTAAGTATAAGGCCTTAATGGATAATGACACATGGGAGTTGGTGTCTCTGTCGTTCGATCAAAAAGCAGTCGGGTGCAAATAGCTCTTTTGAGTCAAATACAATGTTGATGGGACGGTAAACCGATACAAGCATGTCTTGTGGTGAAAGAGTTCTCCCAAGTTTCGGGGTTTGATTTCGTTGACACATTTAGTCCATATGTCCGATTTGTTACTCTGAATTTATTATTTTCTGTTGCTGTGACTTGTGGGTGGCAGTTTCATCAAATTGATGTTAAAAACGCAGACTGATGAGAAGCGTGATGGCTCATCCAAGTCTGTGAACGTGGTCGAGGATGATAATTCTGATTACAGTGAGGGTAATATGCTTTCTATTTCAACGACACAATTGACGGATGCTTGGATTCTTGATTCTGGATGTTCTTATCACATCACGCCAAATAGGGAATTGTTTTCGACATACAGGTCGGTTAATTCTGGTTCGGTTTATTTGGGTGATGATCGATGTTGCAATATTGTTGGTATTGGTGATGTCAAAATTAAGATGCACGATGGCTCAGTTCGGACGTTGAGTGGTGTTCGACATATCCCAGACTTGAAGAAGAATTTGATTTCCTTGGGCACTTTGCACAAGAATGGTTTTATCCCTAAGGCTGACGAGGATAGGGAAACCATTCGGATTGTTAAAAGAGCATTGACTGTGATGAAAGGCAAGATGACTGCAGGGAATATCTACAGATTGTTAGGGAGTACCTTTGCAGGTGGAGTTCACTCTGTTGAGTTCTGTGATGATACGACAAAATTGTGGCATATGCGTCTTGCTCATCTTAGTGAACGTGGTATGGCAGAATTACACAAGAGAAACTTGTTGCATGGTGTCAAAAGCTGTAAGCTCGATTTTTGCAAGTATTGTGTTCTTGGTAAACAGACTAAAGTCCGTTTTAAGACTGCGAAGCACACAACTCAAGGGATTCTTGATTATGTGCATTCTGATGTATGGGGGCCTTCCACGACATCGTCTTTGGGTGGATCTAGGTACTATGTTATTTTTATTGATGATTTTTCATGGAAAGTTTGGGTGTATTTTTTGAAACAGAAATCTGAAGTTTTTGAGAAGTTCAAGCTGTGAAAAGCTGAGGTAGAAAACCAAACAGGACGAAAAATCAAGTGTTTGCGGTCTGACAATGGTACGGAGTACACAGATTCACAGTTCCTACAATTCTGTAAGGAGCATGGGATTCAGAGGCATTTTACAGTACGCAAGACACCACAACAAAATGTTGTTGCGGAACGAATGAACAGGTCGTTGAATGAAAGAGCCAGATGCTTGCGATTGAATGCGGGGCTTCCCAAACACTTCTGGGCTGAGGCTGTTAACATGGCGTGTTACCTTATCAACAGATCGCCAAGGGCATCGCTGGCTGGGAAAGTTACAGAAGAGGTATGGACTGGTCATGATGTTAGTTTTGATAACTTACGGATTTTTGGTTGTCCTGCTTATGTGCATGTACCTGCTGATGAGAGATCCAAACTTGATGCAAAATCGAAGGAGTGCATTTTTCTGGGTTACAAGAAAGGTGTCAAAGGATTCAAGTTCTGGGATCCAGTTGCGAAGAAAGTTGTGATTAATAGAGATGTCGTTTTTGATGAATAGTCCATGTTGCAGCAGAAGCAAGACACGACAGTGGTGGATTTCGAGCAGTTTCCAGTTGAGAAACCAGAAACTTCTCAACCGACTTCTGGTGGTTCCACTACGGATGATTTGCAGGATTATAGTCTCGCCAGAGACAGGGTGAGACGGACGAATATAAAGCCTCCGAACATATTGGGTTTTGAAGACTTGATATCTTTTGCACTTATTGTTAGCAGTGATGATCCGGTTACTTTTCATGATACCGTTACTAGTCAGGAAAATGACAAGTGGATGGCAGCCATGGTTGAGGAGATGGAGTCTTTGAATCACAATCGCACATGGGAGTTAGTTCCCCTTCCTGAGGGTAAGAAGCCGATTGGTTGCAAATAGGTGTATAAGAAGAAACCAACAGTAACAGAAAAAGAGGGGGAGAAGTTCAAGGCTCGTTTGGTAGCGAAGGGTTTTTTACAGTAGAAAGGAGTTGATTATGATGAAATCTTTTCTTCTGTGGTCAGACACACTTTAATCCGAGCAGTACTTGCATTGGTGGCTAGTTGGGATTTGCATTTAGAGCAGATGGATATTAAAACTGCTTTTTTGCATGGTGATTTAGAGGAGCAGATCTACATGCGGCAACCTGAAGGTTTCACTCAACCTGGAAACGAGCATTTAGTTTGCAGATTGAAGAAATCTTTGTACGGGTTGAAACAGTCTCCGAGACAGTGGTATAAACGGTTTGACTCCTATATGATCAAGATTGGCTACAACCGATGTGAGTATGATTATTGTGTCTATGTTAAGAGCCTTGATGATGGTTCTTTTATATTTCTATTACTGTATGTTGATGATATGTTGATTGCTGCGAAGAACATGGATGATGTTATCGGTTTGAAAATTTTATTGAGTCAGGAATTTGATATGAAAGATTTAGGTACTGTAAAGAAAATTCTTGGAATGGAAATTTACAGGGACAGAGACTCAAGGAAACTGCGGCTATCTCAACGGGGTTATGTTGAGAAAATGCTAGAAAGGTTTGCGATGAGCAGCGCGAAACCAGTTAGCACTCCATTGGCGAATCACTTTAAGCTCTCATCAGAACAGTGTCCTAAGACAGATAAGGAAGCTGAATATATGGCAAAGGTTTCGTATTCTAATGATGTTGGCTGCTTGATGTGTGCGATGGTATGTACTCGTCCTGATTTAGCTCATGCTGTTAGTCAAGTTTGTAAGTACATGTCTAAACCTGGTAAGCAACATTGGGAAGCAGTCAAGTGGATCTTTCGGTACTTAAAGGGTACTGTGGGACATGGAATTGTTTTTGGGAGTCAGCGGGATAATCCTTTGGTTGTAGGATATGTGGATTCAGACTATGCAGGTGACTTGGATAATAGAAGATCTACGACAGGGTATGTCTTTACTCTTGGTGGAGGGCCTATTTGTTGGAAGTCTACTGTTCAATCTGTTGTGGCTCTATCTACAACTGAAGTTGAGTACATGGCAGCGGCTGAAGCTGCAAAAGAAGCTTTATGGCTTACTGGTTTAGTGAAAGAGTTGGGTGTTCAACAAGGTGGAGTTCAGTTGCTTTGTGATAATCAAAGTGCTATTCACTTGGCTAAGAATCATGTGTATCGTGCTAGAACTAAACATATTGATGTAAGGTTTCACAAGATCAGAGAGTTGGTTGCATCTGGAGAGGTTTTGTTTCAGAAGGTACATACTGATGAGAATGCCGCTGATATGTTCACCAAGCCAGTTACGACAAACAAGTTCAAGCATTGCTTGGACTTGTTGAATGTTTCGAGTTGTTAAAGAAGCAAGGTAACCCAACCCACATTGAATTTCCAAGGGGCAGGATATTCACCAAGGTGGAGATTTGTTAGGTATGGCTCATAAATATACCAGTAAGTCTCGTTGTGGGGTTACGAATTATGTGGGTTGGGGGCTGCGCCCCGCGATACGATACATGGTTGATTTTGTAATTATGTACCAGGGTTTTCTATTATAAATAGAGATGTAACCTAGACCTAAAATATCATTGAATAAAACTTCTAGCGCCGCCTAGGCACCGAGGACGTAAGCACATTGTCGAACCTCGTAAAATTCTCGTGTTCTTTTGTTTTCTTTACCCGTTTTCGTCAACAGATAATTACTCTGCCTCAGGTCCCAAGTATCTAGTGTGATAACACCAACACAATTGCAATGGCAACTAATCCTGCTATGTATGCCAAAGTTAAACATGTAAATCTAGATGCCCATTTTGTTCGTGAAAATATGGTCAATCACCTGTTGGGGGTTTAACTATGTGTCAGCTCAGTTCCAAGTGACAGATATTTTTACAAAACCTCTGGTGGCTACTCATTTTTAAGAGCTGCGACAAGGTTTGAATGTGATGTCTATGCAGTGTGTTTAATTTTTGTTTTTGTTGGAGGGCTAAGAAAGTGAGGTGAATGTTGAGAGGTGCTGATTCAAGTTATTATGCATGAGGTTTTTTGGTGCGGTTTCAAGTTTAATAGAATTAGTGGTTGTGGTTGTTGTTGGATATATGAACTGTAAAACTACACCATTAGTACTGACTGAAAATATAAACAGTAATTAAAAGGAACAAATTCGTAAACCGTGTCGTGGCAAAAACCACTTCTTTAAAAACGAATTCGTCCCGATGTGTGTAATCGTTGTAGTAGGCGGACCGTCCCCCGAGATTAACACGGTCGCTCCGAATTCCGTACACCCGAAACCGGAGTAAACTGCTGGTGGTATTGCTCTTCTGATTGGAAAGCACTCAGAGAAAACTCACAGAGAGAACTGTAGAAAACACTTTTGTAAGTGAATTGTGAATGTTTGAGAGTGAGTTGAAAAGCTGAATATAGCTTTCTATTTATAGGCTAGAAATATGATTAAAATCGTCTATAAAATTTCAAGATTAAATCTCTTCTTTTGTAACAGATGAAACGTCTAGATAAACCTGACTCAAAAATAATCTAGGTTAATTGCATCATTGTTCAACCGAGCCGAGCCGTGCCGTGACGAGACGGACGGCGACGGTACGCGAGAATCCCCCTTGTTCTCTTTCACTCAACAAGGAAGTGAGAATTCTATACTATAAATACATATTCCTAATAGTGTTTCTAATATTATGTGAGATTGAGCACTACCAACAGTTGTTATGCCACATGTTATACCAAGTTGGCCTGCTTTGGGGTCAAACTTTCAGTGATTACTCCCTGGGCCAAACCGGGGCTATAAAAATGAACTCTCGTTTGAATGTTTCAGCCTTGGTAACTGCTGCTGCTGGAACATTGAATCTGGTCCTTATCTGGCGCTTCAATCTCCCGCGGTTATCTTTGGTTCTTTGAACCTTCTTCTTCATTCTCAATCCCTTCTTATTTTTGTATGTCTTTGATTTTCCTTCTTCATTTCAATAAACATACTCCTAATCAACGTTGCCAAAGTCGAAGCTAGTTTCAGTAGTGGTAGCCTTGAAGACGAAAATACAACCGAGAACTGCGAGCACGGGTGGAGTTTGTTAAAAAGAACTCCCCCCAAAAATGGAAAACACAACTCGATCGACTACCATATCATCATGCATGAGTCATTGCCTCAATGCTGTAAATTATTTTACACCATGATTCAACTAAATACCTGTTCAAATCATTAACTATTCGAGAATCAGATGAAAGTAATCACTTATACGAAACAAGATGAGCTCTAGTAGCTAATTACAAGAAGAAACAAGGATTATACACATCAAACAGCCTCACCCAAATTTGAAAACCTGAGACTGGGAGAACTTCGGATTATCTTTTGCATCCATATTAATTAATTGTCACTCCAGTTATCGTAGTCTTCGTCACTCCCAACAGCCTGAACAAATTTCAGAAGTGTTAATCTGGTTGCCATTCATACGAGAACGAGGGGGGGGGGGAATTAAGAGGAAAAAGTGAAAGAGGAACAATTGGAGACCTGGCGGATTGCATTTGCTTTCTGCAAAATTGCGGTGACTTTGACATTTGTAGTGGGACCAGAAATAACATTTGGTCTTGCAGTGACTGTGGGCCTTAGGTTGAAAGACTGAAAAGAAAGCAAGTGAATGAAGTATACTCCCATCATTTTATCACAAAAGCCATCAACTCTACAGAATATAAATGAGAACACGCATTTAAATTTGGGTGACAAATAATTGAAAAAACGAAACAAGATCCACATTCCACAACATGACGATCTCATAGAAGAATCAAAATAGAGAAAATCGCCTCAGTGACCAAAAAAAAGTTATAATATACGATTTTAACCAACTTTTTTTGGATTTGCCAAAATGACCAACAAATTCGCAACGCGAAATAAAAATCGCAACGCGATCCCCAGAATCGCAAATCAGTTTCTAAAATCGCAACGCGATTCTTGAAAATCGCAATGCGATAGTACAAATTCGCATTGCGATTTTCCATAATCGCAACGCGAATATGAAAATCGCAACGCGAACACATAAATCGCAACGCGTATCCGTAAATCGCAACGTGTATCCGTAAATCGCAACGCGTATGGGTAAATCGCAATGCGTATCCGTATATCGCAACGCGTATCCGTAAATCGCAACGCGTATCCGTAAACCGCAACGTGTATCCGTAAATCGCAACGCGTATCCGTAAATCGCAATGCGTATCCGTAAATCGCAACGCGTATCCGTAAATCGCAACGATAATCCGTAAATCGCAACGCGTATCCGTAAATCGCAACGATAATCCGTAAATCGCAACGAGAATCTGTAAATCGCAACGATAATCCGTAAATCGCAACGAGAATCTGTAAATCACAACACTGAAATTTTGGGTATATAACACTGAAATCATAAACTAAATCCCTAAATCGCAACTCATTCCATCTCCATCTATCACTCTCTCCGGCGACATCCGTTCCTATATCCAACGACATCCTTCCCAATCCGGCAACAGGTTTTAGTTTCGCAGCTCGTCTGTTTAGTAAATTAATTTACAACCATGAAATCATCTAATGTTGATCATGTTTGGATAGATTTGTGTTTTGGAGGGTCATGGGATAATGTTCATGGTGTTTTACAATATATGCCTTTACCCATGAATCTTCAACTAAAATTGTCTTTACAAAAGTTAACTTATGAAACTCTAATGCTACGTGTTTCAAATAAATTGAATTTAGAGCCCCTAAGTGGATTTAGGCTATCTTATCAGAGAAATGGTAAAGTTTATTTGTTAACCGACAATGAAGATGTTGAACGATTCATTGCTTACATTAATGTTTCACAAGATGATGTTACATTGTATGTTGTTGAACCTAGAAGTAGTATTGTTGGGTCAGTAGCGGGTAGTAATCAACTAAGTTTTTCTCAAAACCCACAACCTTTCTCTAATCCAAATCCCAATCAACTTTCAGCACCAAATTCCGGTTTTCGTATTGACCAGTTAGACGATGATGAGCCAACAGAAAAAATTGTGAGTACTAGTCAGTATTCGAAATTTGGTCTTGGTCAATATCCGGACTTTGATATTGGTCAATACACGGATTTTGATGATGTTTCAGAAGAAGAAACAGACCATGCGTGTAATGATATTGATATTGGTCAATACCCGAATTTTGATGATGAAACAGCCGTTGCCGAAGAATGTAATGTTGATGATAATGAGGAGGAAGTTACGACTGTGAATGAACATGTTGAACATCCATTCTGTAATTCATATAATCCTGAAGAAGAAAAAGAAGAAGAAAAAGTCCCCGAAGAAAAGAAAATGCCACGGGCGTATAACTGGAATATGCCAGAATTACTTCAGATACCGGAAGAAGAGTTGATAAAGAAAGCAGTTGATTGTTACACAAAAGTTATTCGTATCAAGAAAGATGATTGTTTTGATACAAAGGAAGACTTGAAGATAGCTTTATATACGAAATGTGTGGAAGATGGCTATCAACTAAAAGTTAACAAATCAAGCAAAGATCGTTTCGAAACAAGGTGTATGATTGACAAAAACTGTACGTGGCGTATGATTGCAAAGAGAATAAAAGATTGCAAAATGTTTCAAGTTAGGACTTTTATTGATAAACATACATGTTCAAGAACCCAAGTTTTTTCTCACCATAGACAGGCAAACAAAAGGTGTTGGGTGGTTTTCTGGCTGAGTTAATGTTTTTGAATGGCAGGGTATATCGGGGACATGAAATTATGACTGACATGAATGCTCGGTTCAAGATTAGTATATCATATTCTCAAGCTTGGAGAGCCAAATGTTATGCCTTGGAATTGTTGAGGGGGTCGCCAGAAGCATCGTTTGCCCAACTGCCGGCTTATTGTCACAATTTAAAGCTGAAAAATCCTGGGTCGGTAACTCATATCAAAACAGATAGAGATGGACGCTTTGAGTTGCTGTTTATCGCCATTGGTGCTACGGTTAGTAAATCAATATAATTTTGTTGACTCATTTTTGTTAGTTACATGCATTTCACATTTAAATGATTATATTTCTTGTGTATATTATTTTGTAGATTCGTTCGTTTATTACTTGCATGCGCCCAGTTATTATAGTTGACGGAGCACATTTGAAAGGTCGATACCTTGGAGTAAACTTATTAGCAGTAGCCATGGATGCTAACAATGGGATATTGCCAATAGCTTACGGGGTTGGCAAATCTGAAACCTCTGATTCATGGACATGGTTTATGGGGCATCTTAGGGATTGCATAGGTCCTATTAGCAATCTGACAATCATATCCGATAGGGCAAACTCAATTGACAACGCTGTTAGAAGGTGTTTCCCAGATGCTTTTCATGGACTTTGTGGTGTTCATTTGTATAGAAATCTAAAATCAAGGTCTGCTGGTATAAAAAAGCACAAATGGACATACTGGAAGGCTGTAAAAGCTTATCGGGAAGTGGATTTCAATAAGCATATAAATTGTTTAAGACGTGTTTTGCCTCAGTGTGCTCAAACACTAGAAGATGTCGGGTTTGAAAGATGGTCAAGAGTACATCAACTTGGAGCAAGATATGGTTTCATGACGTCTAATAGTGCAGAATCAATCAACGCTCTAAGTCGTCATTCCCGGAAATTACCCATTACTATGTTAATGGAGTTTTTTCGAGCCTCTATTCAACAGTGGTACTACAAGAAAAGAAACCATGCAGGTATTATTTCTTTGAATTCGTAACTTATCATATTTATATATTTTACTAAGTATTGTTTATTTAAATTTACAGGAACATTGGAACATCGTGTTACACCATGGACTGAAAAAAAGATAACGAAACGTGTTGTGAAGTCAACGTCATGGAGAGTTGAACCATGTTCAAACACTTTGTTTCAAGTACTGGATAATAACTTAAATGGGCTAGTCGATCTAAATGCAAAGACGTGTAGTTGTATGAAATGGCAAACATCTGGTTATCCGTGTGGCCATGTTATAAAAGTTGCTCTTCATTTAAACCAAGATGATTCAAGCGCATACGCTATGGATTGCTACACTACAGAAGTTTATCGACAGACTTATGCCGAGATTGTCTACCCTATTCCACATCCTTCTGAGTGGGACATACCAGATGACTTACAAACAGTTTTGCCACCAGCCATGGACAGAAGGCTACCTGGCCGACCAAAAAGTCACGATCGTATACCGTCTAAGGGTGAAGAGAAGAAGAGATCGACATGTAGTCGGTGCAAGGAAAGTGGTCATACAAGGTTGACATGTGGATCACCAGTGCCATCAAAATCATCTTTTCCTCTACCAAATTATGGATCCTCATCAAAATCCAAAGCTCATATGGTGTCAAGCAAAAGGCAATCATCTTTAAAATCCCAATCACGATTGGCTTCACCTTTTGAGACTGTTAACTTAGGTGATTTTTAAATGCAAACGTTGTATTATGTGGATTTTATGTGTGAACTTTTAACATTTTCAGTTGAATTAATGACTCAGGCCAACCATTTTGACTTAACCAACTCTTGTTATTCAGTTGTTATCACTATTAGGCATGCATTTGACTATCGCAACACGGAAAATACAATCGCAACGCGAAATGAAAATCCCAACATGAAAATCGCAATGCGGAAATGAAAATCGCAACGAGAGAATCGCAATGCGAAATGAAAATCGCAATGCGAAATGAAAATCGCAACGAGAGAATCGCAAGCTCATCATCCGTGCCATCAAAAAAATTCTGACTAGCTTGCCACCAATCAGTGGCAAGCTCTTCCTCCGTGGGTGTCAGTCTTTGTAATGGAATGTTGGCCTCCTAAAATATAAAAACTCAAACAAAGTTAAACGTCTACTATTAATAACTTGTTTATATATTATATGAAAGTATTTGTGTTAACTTACATTATTTATTGTGGCATATGGTATTAAGTCTTCCCAATCCAACAGAGTTTTCCTCTTCCAGGAAATAGCCCTGGGAATATCATTTGACGTTTTTATTGCATATGTACGCATGCTGGGGAAAGCCTCGAATATCCAAATCTACAAACAATATAATAACAAAATTAGTAATTGTTAAATAATTAATTATAATTTTAGAAACATTATATAGAAATTCTTACCTTAAAGGCCCAAACAAAGCCTGACAAAGTGTATTTGGACCCATCGCCCCGCAAACTTTTGCGGTCATCAAAGGCAGACGACAACTTAGTCCAGGTAGCTTTCCATATATACGAACCCCACGGAAACAGATTCCATGCATTCAGGTCCTCTACCAATATTATTAGCTCCCGATGAATAGGTTGTCTGGCCTCTCTGCCTAAAAAGCCGGCATACACAAGTAGTAGAAGGCATACTCGGACAACATCGACGTCTTCCATCCGAGTGAAACCAGCTTTCTTATTAAATAATTTCTTCAGGTCGTCAACATGTAGGTTCGGCTTCTCCATTGACTCATCCGGAAAAACCCGGGATAACCATGATGGGCGGGCGATATGACGAGTGTACCGGCCTACATCATCGTGTCCGAATCGTAGACCAGTGATTAAGCAGAACTCCTTCCGCCCAAAGCAAGTATACGCTGGTGGAAAATGAAACCATATCTCTTCCTCACCACGTTGTATACTGTCGGGTAGATTTGATGTCATGGTCTGAAGCCACAAATGGGTCAAATTAGCATCTCCACCCGGATGCTGTACTCTCAGCCATGGCCCGAAGCAGGTTTCCTCAAACAATTGTCTTTGAGCAGGTGAAAGCTTCTTTGCAATTGTAGTGGCCAGGCTGACTTTATTTCTCAAGGTCAATTGAGCCGAAAAAAATTTCTACAAAAACAATAAACATACCAAGTTAGATATACCAAAAACTACACTGTGAAGATATACCAAAAACAATAAACATAAAAAGTAGTAGTTTATTCTTAAAACTAAAATTTGCAACACTGTTTTGTCTTTTGGTTGAAATGAAAATCGCAACGAGAGAATCGCAACGCGAGATGACAATCGCAACGAGAGAATCGCAACGCGAAATGAAAATCGCAACGAGAGAATCGCAACGCGAAATGAAAATCGCAATGCGATTTTGGTTTCGCGTTGCGATTTTCATTTCGCGTTGCGATTCTCTCGTTGCGACAGTCATTCTCTCGTTGCGATTTTCATTTATCTCGTTGCGACTCTTCTGCAAATTGAAACTTGAATGGATTGCATTACTTCAACCAAAAGACAGAACAAAGACAAAGACAAATACTAACTTGAAAATCGCAACGAGAGAATAGCAACGCGAAATGAAAATCGCAACGACAGAATCGTAACGCGAAATGAAATCTAAGTGAAATGGTTAATCTATTATTGAAATGACCAGTAAACTTATCATCAGTTTCAATATGAAAAACCTACAATAATGCAAACATTTCAAAATAAAAATAATTAAAAAAACTAACCCTCGGAGGTTGATTTTCCATTTCTGAATATTGTGAGGGATTTCTGACCGTGAATGGTTGTGAGGGATTTCGCCGGAGATGGGGACGGAAATCTTCGGAGATGGGGACGGATTTCTTCGCCGTAGAGAGTGAGAGATGGAGATGGGACTGAGTTGTGATTTTAGGTTTTAGGTTATGAGTTGCGATTACGGGATTTTGTCTTAATATTCTTTTTGTAATTTGAAAATAAAATACGCGTAGCGATTATAATGGCGCTTTAAATATCGCGTTGCGATTTACGGATACGCGTTGCGATTTTATGTATTATCGTTGCGATTTACGGATACGCGTTGCGATATACGGATACGCATTGCGATTTACCCATACGCGTTGCGATTTACGGATACACGTTGCGATTTACGGATACGCGTTGCGATTTATGTGTTCGCGTTGCGATTTTCATATTCGCGTTGCGATTATGGAAAATCGCAATGCGAATTTGTACTATCGCATCGCGATTTTCAAGAATCGCGTTGCGATTTTGGAAACTGATTTGCGATTCTGGAAACTGATTTGCGATTCTGGGGATCGCGTTGCGATTTTTATTTCGCGTTGCGATTTTGTTGGTCATTTTGGCAAATCCAAAAAAAAGTTGGTTAAAATCGTATATTATAACTTTTTTTTGGTCACTGAGGCGATTTTCTCATCAAAATATTCATAATCAAAGAGGAACATAAATGCTCAAACTACACACACTGACAATAAGAAGGAAAAGAGGTGGGAAAATCTTTTTTTTTTTTTAAAAGAAGTCCATATGACATTATAGTTGTTAAACTTGAAATGTACTGAAAAATAAGCCATGAAGGGCTCGATGATATTTTTAGTATTTGCATAGGTATTTACTGTTTTGCTTTCTTTTCAGATTTTGATCAAAGAAATTGTTTATTCAAGCAGTGAAATTCACATTTGTAGAGGTATGTCAAAATTATGGACCAGTATTCATTTGAATGATGGATAGCAACATAACAAGAAAGAAATGACTACTCACTTTAGTTCTGATCTGATGCAAGAAATCTTCCTTTTCATCCATCCCCCGGCCACCAGTGAGCTGATTTGCCTCTTTCTGTCCACTCAAATTCTCTTGGCCCACCTGCCACATTCATCATTTTTTTACGATTTGTATGCAGCCATTTCCACTTCACACCATTTATTTTAAAAAAAATGTCAACGTTATCAAAGTACCTTCTTCTCAGGCTTTAATGCAATTGCCTCATCATTCCTTTGTTGTTGATTAAATGGAGGGGGGTCAGGCTTCTGAGAGGCAAATGATCCCAAAAGTTTCAGATCAAAATCATGTCTAAGTGACTGTGATAAAGCATGTTGCCTTTCTTCTGCCTCATTGAAGCAGGGTTTTGAAACCCCCCACTGTGCAGGAGGAGGAGGTGGAGACACTGGTTTGTGCTCCGTTGTATTTTGCATAATTAGGTTCTTCTGATCAGAATTGCTTTTGGATTCATCATGTAGTATAGGGTTAATGATATCAAAACTTGGGAGATCAAGTGACACAGATAGTGACGGTTCTGCACCAGACCCAGGAACTATAGTTTTATTTCCCTCATTAACACGGATGCCACCACTATTAGCTGGTTCCCCATCTTGTAAACAGCTTGAAACAGATTCCATTGATGACAATCTGCTTAATGCATCATACAGCTCAGGGTCCTTGCTTTCAGGTGTTTCACCAGACTCCCACTGCTCAGAATTTGACTCAGAGCAATGACTAAGGCAATCATCAGACATACAAGGAGATGATCTGCAGAACGTATCATCATCAGAGTCCGAAGCAACATCATGTGCTGGAATAGCAGGCACAGGGACCAACTGAAATGAAGGAAACATGTCTCTAATGTTTTCATGATAATGATTCCCATCAGGAAATTGCAATTTGAGTTTAGAAGTCTCAAATCCATCTATAGGGTTGAAAGATATTTGCATATGTTCAAGTGGTGGAGAAGAAGTAAGTGAATTTACTGGAGAACCGTTCCCAATTTGCTCATTAATAGTTGTTTGCGGAATTTTCTGATATGATAAGCCCCTCTGCCCATTCTTCGGCTTCAATACCCCAGCTTTTGTAGAAGTTGCAGGTTCAGGTTCATCATCATGGCCAATCGACATCTTTCTGCTAAAACCATTTACAAGTAATTTATGGCCAAGTCCAAACATCCTAGTTGAGTTGCCATCATTCTCCTCATCAAATTCAATAGATGTAGACTTGATATTAGAATTGACTGGGTGCTTGTTTCCGTGTGGCAATGAAGTGTTTACGCTCAAGCCAACACCATTCAAACTATCAGGACTATCATTACAATGAGAATTTACAGGTTTTTCGAGGTTGGCATCAAAATCAGCTATCATATGGGATGTTTTCTCACTACATAAACCTGGAACCTTCTCATTAAATTCTGCATTCTCAACCACTGTACCTGAATTTCCTTTGGATCCATCATGCGAAGGCATCAGAATTTGATTTGGAGGACCAAATGCCTCACTAGTTTTAGCTGCAGAACCTTGACCTCCAGTTGATACAGCAAAATCAGGAGGTTTTGATGGCTGAAGTCCCAGAAGGCCACCATTTGTCCAGAACCCAACTGGATGAACAACAAAAAATTCAGTCTGGGAGTGTTGAGAGCCATTGATACTGGTTATGATCATATCACTGGCTGGATCATGCATATCAGAAACTGTAGAGCCAGAGGAGGGGGATGGATCACTGATGACAGATTCTGCTTGTGAGCCATTGTGAAATTCATCACCCATGCCTAAATCATCACTTGATGAATGACCAGTATCAGAAGACTTGCCTGAGATGTGAGGTATCTGTTCACGGGAAAAATTCTCAGAGGGTACTGGATCAGGAAAACACTGGGAGTTCCCATTGTTTGAAATAATAGCGGATGAGGCAGGCAATTCAATTACAGATGGATTATGGTCTGCATTATCATCCGTTACCACCTGAATTTCATCTTCTCTATTCTCATTACTAACAATGTCAGCATCTTCAGTCCGTCCCGCTCCCCATTTTGTTTGGCACTCAACATCTTTTTCAGAACAAAGTTCCACTTCCTGTTTTCTATGGTACTCAGTATCATTTTCAGACTCCGACTCTATTGTGTTCAGTGCATCCAAGTAATTGTCTGGTTCACTTTCAATTTCATCATTTTGATTCTCAATAGTGCTTGATTGAGGAGCATCCACGTCATTGAAAGGTATATCCATTTGGACACCATTTTCAAGATTTGCAGCTCGAATTTCCGGCACATCTACATCAAAATTCATCTTTGGAACTTCATCGATATCCCAATTTCCTGCTTTGGACTCCACTAGTTCTGCCTTTTCATCCCATGATACACAAGAAGCGCCAGGGACAATCTTCTCTTGTGATGAACTACATGAAAAATTATCATCAAGATCCTGACTTTGTTCGACAGGAAAATTGGAGCCAGGGGTATCTGTTTCTTGCATCAACCTAGTGGGCAGTTCCTTGGGTTCCAGTTCCTCAGGGAGCAGGGATGAACCAAGATTGAAAGCACATTCAATATATCCAGACCCAGTTCTTGAATCACAAGAACCTGAATGCTCTCCCACATCAGATCTCAGTGACATGTCAACTGTAGATGCATTTTGAGAGGAAGTCCGTCCATGCATTCTGCGAAGTCAGGTTTGTAAAGTTCAATTAAATGAAACTGTATCCAACACAATAAAATACCTAAATGTCTATATGTTTGTGTTTTTATGTCCATGTGCTTGCCGACATGAAAGTGAGTGCATATATGCATTTTATATGCATATACATACATATGTATTACCTGACACTGTGACTTGAAAATGATGCACCGCGTGATAGTTTGTCATTCCTGTGGGACGATCTTTTTTTCTGTACATTTTTGAAAAACTTAATTCAGAAATTATTCCAAATTAAAGGACAAATAGCTTATTCAGTTGCAACATGATCCTGAAAGGTTGTACTTATACAAAGTGGTTGTCCCTTGTTCCCATATATAATGGGGTAAAGGGAGGTAAGATAGTAGGCTGCCCCCAACACCAGGTTGAGAGCAGCTTCCGTAGAAAAGCTCCAAATTATGAAATGCCCTCCGTGGACTCGATCCCACAACCTCAAGGTTAAAAACCTTGTGCTCTACCAACTGAGCTGGTCATCTCTTGTACTTATACAAAGTGTACCTCCATATCATAGAAGTCCCAGAGACAAATTCATAGCAAGTATTTGTGGAGTGAAGAATTTTATTCCACTAAAGATTAAGACTATTTAATAAATATTAACCCAAACAGAGTCAACTGAAAGCAAATGCAAATATTGACTCAGAACTGTTTCTCTGCCTGGATGATTAAGAATAAATTATATGATACCTTACTCTTACGAGTCCTCTTATCTCTTGGCAATTTTTCGGCATCTTCTTCGATGGGGCTACCTGATGCTCTCTTAAAGAAGGTCGGATCAGAATATCTCTTTAAGCACGATCCTGGGCCACTAGCACAAAATCTGATTGCAAAGAAAAACAATGTACACATGCACATCACAAATACATTTCATGAACATGATTGTCATTCCTAAAATGAAGAAGCGGATGTATCGTAAAGCCAATAAAACGAATTTTGTGCTAATAAAACGAATTTTGTACACATGAACATGATTGTCAGACTCTATGGCTTCCAATTTCTATTAATTCCTTCAACTTCCTTGTCGCGTAACAAGCCAGAGATATCGTAAAGCCAATAAAACGAATAAAAGCATAAACGTACTCCGCAAGATCGCCTAGCTGGCGCAATATCCCGACGAGGCCGGCGACGGCGACGCCGTCGAGAACAGCTTTTGGATCTTCTCTATTAGCTTCCTTGTAAAGCTCCGGCAGACCAAGCCCGTATTCATTCCTCACTTGAGCTCTAACCAAAGGCATTCTCGGTTTTTGCTCTCAAAAATCCAAAGAGAGAAAAAAGGGGAAAAAGGAAAGAGAAGAAGAGTTGTGCACACAGCAGTGGCAAATACATAAATGATAATGCAACTACTTTAAATGAAGTAAATATAAGAAGGCAAATCAATAAAATTAATAAATTAATATTTAAAGTAATGTATTTTGGTATTTGCCAAAGAGGGAGAAAGAGTAGGTGAAGAGATTGGAGCAGCTTAACTAACTGCCGAAACAGAAAGGGAAGAAGAAGACGCGGAGAACATTGCCAACACTGCAAGCCATTCCCTTTACCAAGAAAACCTTTTGTCGAAGGAAAAGACGCAATTGACCTTCCATTCCCAAAGGAAATTAATTGGGAAGAGGGTAGCTAAGTAAGTGGGTGAAATTACAGGATAGTGATATATTTATTTTTGGGCTGCACTGGGAAGAACGTGGGGACCATCACATTTTGGATTTGGAACTAAATCTTTTATCTATTTATTTTAGATTAATAGGAAATTAATAACTGTATTTACCTCCATTACTGTTATTTCAAACAAAGTGTTAGTTATTTAGTTAATAATAACATAATCTTGCCTGGATTTTGTAGTATTAGTAAGTCTTAAGTATTAACCCAAGGTGAAATAATACAACCATAGCAAGTACGCCGTTGATCATTGTATTGGATAAATTACATCGGTGGCCGTATGTATTTTACTATTTCTGATTTCGACTACTCAACTTTCAAACATTACACGTCAGTCACTTATATTGTTGATTATGATAAAGTGATCACTAAAAAATAAACTCTCGTTATATTAAATATGTGACACATTATTAGAAATATGTTAATTTATAATTTGAGATATAGTTTTTAGATAAAATATAAAATTAATATTTTTTATAATTCTATAAAAAATATATATAGCCATATCCTTTATTGTCATTATTATGGTGTCTCTGATCATCTTTTTCGCCTCCTTAATTTTATATTCTAGTTTATATTGAGTCTATTCAACTGATCCAAAAAAATTTATATGGTTACTTAAACATCATAAAGAATGTGTTTATGCTATGGGATTGTTTTCGATTAGAGAATTTAATCGGAGAAACGAAAATTATAAAATCAAAGATGGTGGTTAGAGTTCTTATAGAATTTTAATAAAATTATTATAAATATATTAAATTAATATTTTATCTAGAATTTAAAAATTAAATCTAAAATTAAAAATTTTATTAACATATCACGTCATCATATAATAAAAGTTAACCTTTAAATAATCATTACGTGGTAAATTAATAATATAAGTGATTAAAATTAAAAAAATAAAAATAAAAATGACAAATAGTATAATTTACCCTATTATATTTTTTTTACAAATTCTAAATATAATTTTAATTTTATTTGAATAGAAAGGAAATGAGAGGCTTTAGAGGAAAGAGGTATAGTGCTTTTAATAAATCTAAAATGTATAACATAAGAAAATATAAAAAATAAAATAACTCCAGCATATCAATTCTATCATAAATTCGATCCAAACTCATTACAGACGCGCATATGAAGATTGTTCAACTATGTATTTAATTATTTATTTATTTATTTATACATGCATTGTATTTTATCTTTATTTTTAATTTTCTGACTGTCAGAGGTCTTCCACGGAAGCTGCTCTCAACCTGACGTTGGGGGCAGCCTATTACCCTACCTCTCCCTTACCCCATTGCATATGGGAATAGGGTTTTATTGTTGTTGTTGTTGTTGGTTGTTGTTAGGAATAAAATTTGAATAATTAATTGTCTTTATGATGCAAACGGTGTGAGACTATACTCTTTCAAGAATATTTCTGAAGAGGTTATAGGTTTTTGTAAGAATCTTGTAGGAAAAACTGATGAAAATGTTACTGAAGGATCTATTCAGGTATATGAAGAACTCCTGCAAAATCAGAGATGCTTAAATCAGTGACTAGAAACGAGGTTATGACTATAATTTTTTAGCAAGGAAATGATAAAGGGCGTTTTTCCTGAAAAATCACCGGTGACCGGTATATTTACCGATCTAACACCGGTCAGACTATATTTTCCGATCTAACACACTTAGCAGTAAAGCGCGTCCCCTGCACCGCGCTATATGTTGATTTGGCGCCACGTGGGGTAAGGTGCACCCCCTGAAGCGCGCCTTATGCTGACATAAATACACGTGTGTAAAGCGCGGGGTTGGTGTGTAATTACACATAAGGCACGGCAGGGGCCACGCCTTACCTGTGAATCTGACACGAGTCAGGAATGCGCGCCCCCTACCCCGCGCTATACCAATAATTACCCCCATACCCCCGACGTTTCACACCCCAATCCTCCCTATAAAAACCCCTATCCTCAATCACTTTCATCACACCAAATTCTCTCAATTTCTCTCAACTTCTCTCAACTTCTCTTATAATCTCTTCTAAGGTATATTTTATTATATTTTAATATTTTGTATTTAATTTATTTAAGTATTTAATTTATTTAATTTTTTTGCAGATATAACATGGCAGACGGTCTACTTCCTTTGGATGCAAATCATATATCTCGACACTTTACTGATACGATAACATTTTAATGTTTTAATTTAATTTAAATTATTAGTAATAATTTATTGATTTATTTAATTCATGATTATTAGATTAAGAATTAATTTATGTAATTATTTAATTTTAGGAGAAGGACCGTGTATTAGATCATTTTATTAGGAATCTTAAGTTAGTGATACTTAGTCGTGTCTTGCCGTATTTAGTAGATGCTGGATTCGGTTACATAGGTAGATATCAGGGTCACTATAAGATAGAGCCAGACCTGATTTCTGCCTTAGTAGAGCGGTGGAGGCCGGAGACCCACACATTCCATATCTCGTGCGGAGATGCACGATTACACTTGAGGATGTTTTTATGCACCTGGGGCTTCCGGTGGATGGAGATGTGATATCAGGGATCGCGCAAGGTTCCTGGACTGCTTTGTGTCGGGATAATCTAGGTCGTGTCCCGGAAAATTTTAACGGTGGTCGGATACCGTTAAATTGGTTAGATGCCAATTTTCGTGATTTGAGTGAGGACGCGTCTGAGGATGAATTTAAAATGTATGCACGGGCATGCATACTGCAGCTGATAGGAGGGTTGTTGATGCCGGACAAATCGCACAACCAAGTTCACTGCATGTGGTTGGGACACCTTGGCGACTTTTATCTGGTTGGATCACTCAGTTGGGGCTCGGCAGTTTTGGCTTTCCTGTACAGAGAAATGTGCTGAGCCACTAACTACAGGCGTAATGCTATCGGTGGATGTCTCTTGCTGCTGCAGTCTTGGGTATGGTATTGATTGCCCTTTTTATGTCCCGTTGTCAAGAACCCGTTCATATTTCCACTACTATTGAGGTAATTGTAAAACTGATTTCGTATATTAATCATTTTATACAACGTATAATAATTTTTTTTCCTCGAATAGGTGGTTTACTGATAGGAAAAATCATCAGGAGCTACCTGATGATTTAGAAAAAAATTAGGGTGTTCATCGATCAAAATGCTAGCACACGTGTATGCATTTTAATGTTTAAAAATCGATTTTAGATTATAGTTATATAATTAGATTATTCTTTTGATAAAAATTATATATATTTGTTTTAGTTAGAATGGGTGCAATATTCTACTGATGATCTGAGGGCGGTGATCCCACCTGAGTTGAGGAGAGCATCAGATGTTTGGATGGCGATGGTCCTCTTGATCTGTTATGCGACCGTCGAGTAGCACTCCACTGATCGCGTGCTCCGACAATTTGGTTGTTTTCAACCAATTCCGGAAGCACCTCGCAATATGGACGAGTTGCATAGCACAGATAGACGCGGCAAGACAGATACAGATTGGTTGGTGAGGCATCATGAGTGGGTCGTGTTGTGAGAGGATCGACATCGGAGTCTTCCCCGTAGAGAGCCCATTTTACTTGACCTCTTGATGGTTGCTGACGGTTATTATGAGTGGTTCAACAATAACAGGAAACTGTTTCTGCTTCCCGAGGATGTACGAGGGCAGACCTTTCCGCGACATCGATAGAGACGTTCACCGACACAGCACCATCGTCCCCCGACTCTTGGACGGAGAGTAGGTGCTTCTGGTTCATCCTCAACTGCACCAGCAGGACCTTCACAGCAGCCACCGTAGCCATGTATGATTCCATCATCGCCTTTCCATTACCAGATGCCGTCGCCATCGCCTTCACTTGGTTTTATGACCCCGCCGCCACCACCTTCACAGATGACCCCTCCTGGAGGCTATTATGGGTTTATGTTTGTAGATCTGACTTGGGGTTCATATACTAGATATTTGGTGGGTTTAACCTCATCACCCATGCCGCAACACAGACACCTCATGTACAGTTTTCACACTCAGTGATGTCTGGGTTTTATGAGTTTTCCCAGTTTTCGCAGGCCGGTGGGATAGTCAGTCATACACCTCCAAGTAGGGGTGTGCAAAAAAACCCGATCCGACCGATCCAATCCGCTGATCCGTTGATCCGATCTGAAAATTCGGATATCCGATCCATTTTTCAATTTTTGGATAGTTCGGATCGGGTATCCGATTTTTTTTTTTGGATTTTAGGATCAGATACGGATCGATCAAAATCCAATTTCGGATTATATCAAAATCCGAAAAAATTTGGGCTATATTATTAGCCCAGAGCTGTTTGGACTATATTATTAGCCTGGAAAATCATGTTTTGAAGAGAGGGCTTTAGCTGATTCAGGTATAACAATGGTTTCGAGTGCTTTTCCACAATTCATCCCCAGAAGCAGCTGACTTCCTGAAAATAAATCATATATTCAACACAATATTCCAAAGATTGTTACTTTCATCTACAATAAGATGACTAGATTTTGATTTTTAATAAGGTCAGTAGACAAAATGTTTTCAAATTCTAAGGACCAATTCAAAGATCATTTGGGTGGCAAAACCATAGTAACAAAATAGTCAAACTAGACAATTCTAATTGTGATTTCCTGATGCTCAACATATATTTGATCCAATCAAACCCACAATTCATCGTCTTTCATAATTAAATCTACTTTTCAATAACAATATTATGAAGAAAAAAAACCAAACTAGGTCAAGAAAGTCAAGAAAACTAAATTAAAACCCATAAACGAAGAAAAGAAAAGATTGAGAAAGAAAGAAACATGGTAGAGTTGAGGGTTGAGATTTTCGCTCAAGAGGTGTTGAAGTGAATTATACCCACAAATGGATCCTCTTTGCTTCTCTTCTGCGCTTCCATTATCTTCACTTTTCTCCATCTCTAATTGATTCCTCAAACACAAATAAGAGGAATAAGGTTCAACCATTAAGTATTATTATATCAGCTAGGTTCACTCAGTGATTAAAGTTCTTGGTTTACTACGAATCATGAATTCTTGGTCGTTTGATCAAATGGAATCTGACGATCATAAAACTATTTTTTTGCAAAAAAAAAAATCAGATTCGGATCTGGATATTTGGATATCCGATATGAAATTTCGGATATCCGAATTTTCGGATATCCGAATTTTCGGATATCCGATTTTTCGGATCGGATACGGATCATTACTTTAGGTATCCGAAATTTTCGGATATCTGAAAATTCGGATCAGATAATATCCGATATCCGATAATGCACACCCCTACCTCCAGGGTCCTTATTCTATGGAGGTGCTTCATCGTCATCAGCTCCTCATCAACCTAATATACCTACTCAGGACGACGACGACGACGACGATGACGACGACGATGACGATGGTGATAATGATGACAGCGAGGAGTCACAACCAGTGATACAAAGAAATCTTTCTCGAGACCGACAGCCTCCGCCCTGCGGAACACATTCGCGTCACAGGCATCGATAGATTTTTTTTATTATATTTGTATTTAGTTTATTGGACTTTTTAATTGAAAATTTTTATTATTTCTCATTTAATACTTACTTTATTTTGTTAAATTTGTTGGACTTTTTTTAATGTATTTCAGTTAATTTTGTTTATTATCATTTAATATCAGTTATTTTAATTTGGTTATCATTTACCATTTAATACTTATTGTAAGTTTGTTGTATTTAAAATTATTTTGAAATACCAAATTGTTATCAGTTTGATAAAATTTAATGATTGTGTTCGATAACTTTCTTAAGTTTGTCACTTATTATCTACTTATTATCTCTTTTATTATAATCACATATAACGCAAACGTCCAATCTCGTATTACTTTATCATTTTTTTAATCTTCATAAGCGATTATCGAATGCCATTAACTTGAAGTAAATGCAAATTAAAGTACAAGAATTATTATTTGATAAACAAATACATCATTTTCTCATCAATTGTTACTTGATGGCAACAAAAGTGGACATGTTTTTCTAGTGTGTCCTGGGTTTCTACAATGCTCACATCTTCTGTCTTGTCTAGATCTTTCTCGAATATCCATATCGCAATGAATTCGATTGGATTTTTGACGACCACGCTACCTCAATAAACTCGGATTTGGTACAATCGGAAGCCAATATTGAACCTTATCAGAGTCTTTGTCATTACCTATGGGGGAAACTCAAATTCTTATACCTTAAAAACTTCAGATAGTAGGTCTACGGGATCCACAAAATGGTTATAGTTTTGACGTGTATGCGAGCAAGCTGCTATCGCATGAGAGCATGGATACTTCAGAGCTTGAAAAAACCCGCAGTCCCACGTTCTGTCCCTTAGATTTACTCTTAACGACACAGCTTCAATCCCTTGAAGAGGTCATGACAACTCTGTGACACATAACATTTCATGCCTTCTAGAGAAGCTTGTTACAAATATTCCATTTGATGTAGAATTTTTTTTGTGGATCTACAACTAATTTAGGGTGATAGACGTGACCGCCTTACATCCAGGTTTGAGCTTGTCCCCCGAGCTTCGCAAAAAGCACCCCCAAACGAAAATATATAGTCTTTACCAAAGCCGCTACTGGTAAGGACATGCACCCTTTAAGGTTGAATTGATTGCCTCTGCCAAGTTGGTCGTCATGTGTCCATATCAATATCCACCATCATATGCGTTCGTCCACATTTTTTTTATCGATGAGGCTGATGTAATCGTATCCTTCCTTGTTCTTCGCCCGCAAATCTTGAAGCATTGATTGGGTGAATGAATAGTCCAGTCTCAGCACCATTCGCACCAGGCTCACAAAGCGGTTCTTCTGGTGGAGATGATGGTTCCTCCATGCGCTCCATATTTAGGTCGAAGAAACTACTACTTGCACGCCTTCCCCTTGATCTAGAAGGCATATCGACATTGAGATCGAAAAAGCTCGCAGTCGAATGCCTCCCCCTAGAGCTTGAAGCCATCGTGTCAAATGGAAACTGCATAGATGGTTGCGTCGATGGCATCTCCATATGGTCAAAGAAATTTGTAGATGAATGTCTTCCCCTTGAACTGGACACAGTGTTTCCATACAGATTATTCGTTGACCCACCTCGGTACATATCGTAAGGAGTTGCGGATGAATGTCTCCCCATTATGGCATTAAAATCATTACATATTACTATAGTCGGGCTGTCAACTTGATCAACTTGTTCAGCCAGCCCATAGTGGGAGCTTAATAATTGACCCCAAACAGCACGCACTTGAACAAAATGTGCATACATCTCAATATCGGCGTCTGAATAATTACTTTGAGCTTCAACCATCATTCATTTCAACATCATCATTGTTCGAAAGTTCGAACGATGTATAAGTTAATGGCAACAATGACGTTGGGAATCTGTACTGCAACGACGACATTCTTCTACTACTTCCATCATGAATCTTCCTCGAAATCTTCGTTATTATATCCTCAAGAGTTATGTTTCTCTTGAATGATATTTTAACACGCTCATTTGATACGAAAACAACGCCAGTTTCGTCTTCTCAAATTTCACCATCATAATAAACAATAGCTGAAAGTCGCGTCATTCTTTGAGTTTAAAAGTACGAAAATATTATATCTGCAAAAAAAACTAAAAAAAAACCTGATTAAATAACTAATATATGAACGAAAATATAACACAATAAAATTTTTACACATCAACGTAAATAACTTAAATAATATAATTTTATATTATTACCTACACCGCAAAACTATTTCGATGTATGCTCCCGCTTTCCAATTTTACAAACACAAAAATTAATTGAAAATAATTAGTATACTATTTTTTCAAATAATCATAATAAACAATAAGTATAATAAAAAAATTATAACAAAATTACCTTATAACGAAAAATCACACGAACTTCTAAATCAAATATGAGAAGATTGTCAGAATTATTGACTCGTTGACGAAATTGTTGTATTAATTTATAAGTTGAGAGGAGATATGTGAGCAACTTAACGGGGGAGAAGGGTATTTATAGCCGAAGGCGCTATACAAGGCGCGGTACCTGCACCACGCCTTGTATAATTATATAAAGGTATGGCGCGACCCCTGCCCCGCGCTATATATAATTCAGAATTAAAGGTAAGGCGCGACCCCTGCCTCACGATATACCTCTACGTGGCATAAGGCGCGCCCCAAGGGCCGCACTATACCCACGTGTATCCATGTCAGCATAAGGCGCGCTTCAGGGGCGCGCCTTACCTCACGTGGCGCCAAATCAACATTTAGCGCGGTGCAGGGGGCACGCTTTACTGCTAAGGGTGTTAGATCGGGAAATATAATCTGATCGGTGTTAGATCGGTAAATATACCGGTCACCAGTAATTTTTCGGGAAAAACACCATGATAAAGCACGGCCGTGATGAGTATTCTAAAACACTAAATGGACACATTTTGGTTGGCCAAGCCCCATGGTCCGACGATTCAAACAAGGTGGCTAGCCGGTGGCCTAAAACATTAAATTGGGCCTACTTATTGGGAGGAAGAAAATATGCAAACCCTAAGATGCTGATGTGCCACCATTTTTAGTTTTTACATTCACACCCGAGCTCAAAACTTGATGGCGAAAGTATGAGAGATATTAAAAAGTAATTCTAAGGGTTGTCTTGTAACATATACTTTTGGATTGCATGCAATCAGGGTCCCAGGATCGACCACTCAAAGACAATTGGAGAAAGAGATGGACCCCAATTCACGTGGATCGGCTGCTAAAATTAAAAAAAAAGGAATATTTTATCACAATGTAGGTTAAGGCAATTAAAAGGTTTGTTGGGGAAATTATTGCATCCATACCATTGTCGAATATGTGCAACTTATAACAATTGCTAATATCATGTCAAATGCCAATCCGTCTCTCGTTAGATGGGGTAATAAATTCCTCAAAACAGACAAGGTTTAGCTAAGGTGAAGTATTAATGTGAAGAAGGGGGAAAGTGATACTAGCCATTTCCACATTTATTGGCTGCCCTTCAAAGTCACTTCCCTTCTTTGAAACATATGTCCCCACTGCCCACATGTGGGATTTTATTCATTATCATACAAAAGTAGGCGCCATTATGCTCTACTGTCTTCAACTTTCTCAGATTTTAAATAATTTATTACCATTACGATTTTATTATTTATGATGAACATTATATTTTTAACGAAAGAATTTAAATTTAAGATTAGAGACAATGTTATCAAAAATATATAATTCCCAATTTGATAGTCATGTTTACTAGTGAATCACTTTAAATTTGAAGATGTTTGAACACAGTTGGTGATTAGTTGTTTATGAGTAAGGTGCATGGCGATTGGGCAAGGGGAGTGAGTGGGTCATCATCTGAGAAATTGATTGCCTTTGGCCAATTGGCCTAGTATTTTTCCTTAAACCTTACAAAGACGCCAGATGCACCCTGAAACCGACCCATCGACGCTGTTCTAAAAGTTTTACTGCCATGGAAAACAGTTGCCCAAATCTTTGCTGCAGTAAAATATGTTCTTTTGGCTGCTTTTATCATTGCACTACTACTATAGCCTATACCGCAAATCACTTTTGTGAAAAAAAGAAGGGTTGGAATGGACACTCTCTGACCTGACCACCTTTACAAATAAATTGGGGTTTCTACCTCATTCTTCATCATATCTGTTTTCCTTTTTGTTCTACATATTTTAACCACGTGAGATTATAATTACGCCCCCAATTTCCGGGCATTCAATGGATAGGGGACTTGTTAAGAGTTTAGTTGGTTCAAGGGCATCAGGGAATTTGTTTACATGGAGCGGATACTTTCCAAATGTTATTTAGGACAATAACTTACATTTGAAATATATCTTCAACTAAACTGACATGCAATCATTGCTGCTCAATGATGAAAATATTCATAAAATATTAAAATAAATAAGGTTTTAAGATCAATAAATATCAGAACTATCCAAACTATTAACTTCGGATAGAACTGACAAATGAGAAGCTAAAAACTTGCACGCAATGTTGTAAGGGCAGCCGGTTTCCATGCTTAATGCAGTGACATTCTTGCACAAGTTAAGAAACAGGGATGAAGGCAAGGGCATGATATCAACCGATATCTTGAAAAACCACCTAAGGAGATATATGTAAACATCAGCAATACCTCTAAAATATTAATTTATGTATTATCAGTCATTATTATTTTATTAGTAGTGATGAATATAATATCTTAGTGGTTAACAAAGAAATCAGGTAATTTCTTCTACGCTCTAATTTCATCTTCGCACTAAGTCAAACACCACCAACTTCTTGCTGGGATATATTTTTTCCAAGTTTTTTTTTAATTTGTGAAAATAAACTGCTAGTATAAATGAAATGAAAATGACGACACTTATGGTAGAGACAATGGCATTAGCACAAAATTTGTGGCTCTCGAGATCATATTGAGATCATGTATAACGTACTGAACTGATTTCATTCAATAATTTATTTATTTTTTTTGAAAAAGAAGGAGAGAGAAATTAAAAGAAGAAAAAGGGGAACAAATTCAAGCACTTCATGGGGGGGCCATAATGTGTCTCGTCAGTTAGACCCAAAGATGTGAATTTCATCTTTCTCTCCACTGCACTATCCCTATTCGTCCACCTTTTCCTTTTTTAAATTTTTTAATGATCATTTCTTGCTAAAAACACCCAAGAATTCCTCTGGAACCGAGATCAATCTCAATCATCATGTCAGTTGATAGAGCCACTGATTCAGCTGAAGGCTCCTCACGATCCACCGGTAACCACCACAATCAACCTCAGCCGACGCCTCCCCTGAGCCGGTACGAGTCACAGAAACGGCGCGACTGGAACACTTTCGGACAGTATTTGAAGAACCGGAGACAACCGATTGCACTATCACAGTGCAACAGCAACCATGTTCTTGATTTCCTCAGATATCTAGATCAGTTCGGGAAGACAAAGGTTCACCTACGCGGTTGCGTCTTTTTCGGACAACCTGACCCGCCCGCTCCTTGTACTTGTCCACTAAGGCAAGCCTGGGGGAGCCTTGATGCACTGATCGGACGCCTAAGAGCTGCTTATGAAGAGCATGGCGGGTCTCTGGAGACTAACCCTTTTGGAAACGGAGCAATCCGGGTTTATTTGCGTGAAGTGAGGGACTGTCAAGCGAAGGCCAGAGGGATTCCTTACAGGAAGAAAAAGAAGAAGAAGACTCAAATTCAACCCAACGTTGACCAGCCTATTCCATCTTCCAAGCAGCAGCCCTCCTCCGCCTCGCTAGCTGCCTAGGATCTTCCGATTCTTCACCTAAATGGTATTTCCTTTGACTTTGATACTTAATATAAATACAGACTCATCATTAGCTTTTCATTTAAAATTCGTTGCTCTTTTTTCACAAAAAAAATCTAGTCAAGTTCATCTAGCTAGCTGCAGATAAAGGTTAACTAAAAAGGAATAGTACATAGATTTCGGCTTATATAAAATTTCAAGAATAAGAAAACTAGATTGCTTGAATATCTGGAACTGGTTAGTTTACTAGAAGCCACTAACACTATAGTCTACCACAGAACCGAAAAGAACATGGTATTCCAAGTATGGGATCTTCTTTCCATGGTAGAAGAAAACCCTAAACCCTTTACGTCCAAAACCCTAATTCCAACACTCGGGGCTTTGCAGTCTAGCAACGGTATGCTAAGTGATTTTTACACGCGGATCATTTCTTACTATTGCGTGCCATTGATTGGAGGAGAAAGATTACCTCTACTTTTTCTTTATTTGTCCCCATAACATGCACAGAAAACAAAAATAGAAAATAAATATAGTAGAAAAATATTACCCAATTCTTTACTTTTTCCCTTGTTTTTTGGGTCATTTTCTGATTCTATTCGATTTTGTGCTCCTCATGAAATGAATGTCCATGTTGATATTATATATACTAGTGATTGCTCATAGAGCACATGGTCCAAAATTAGTATAAATGTTAGTATTTGTGTGGAGGGATGGAACCAATTTATATACGCACTAGATTTTCTCTAGTAAGTAATCTAAACGTCACCGTATCTCTTCTTTGATTGCATCTTTATAAACTAATGATATATAATAGAAAACGCATATCAAAAGATTGTGGTGGCAAGGCATTCCCATTACGTTACATATATTCTTTTCTTAATTTCATGAATTTTTATTTTGTATGATGTAAACCTGTCTTATAATCAGATTGACCTGGCGTGTAATCAAATTGTGTTTTATTAGGGAATGCGCTTTTCATCAACATATATAATTCAGTGGGGCATAACACTATAATAATTTTAACTATTAAAATCGATTAACTAATTATATATGTATGGTCATTATCCTCTTTTCTTCCCTCTGTCCTGATTGTGACATTGGTTCTATAACACATCTGGATTTCGATCTTAACATGTTTTGGGATGGGAATATTTAAATTATTAAGCAGGAAAAGGAAAAAGATAATAGTGTTGTTGATGGAGGTAAATAAGAAATTAAATGCCGTGAATGCCAACTAGATTGACCTCTGGAAGCAAATAGAGTAGAGTGCGTAAGTACATGCACATGTGCATCTACAACCAAGAGCTCTAAAAACTAAAAAGCTAGCTACTGCCATTACTGACTCTGGGTTCGACTGAATCCAATAAGGAATATCAGACAGAATAAATATTAGTACTCTTTCTGTCTTTTCTTTGCTCTGATTAGTACGGAGACTAATATGATACAACACCTTTTCTCTTAGGAAGACCAGGTTTAAGAATTTTACACCCAGGTTTTCCATCATTATTTCATTTGTAAAGCATAGTTCCATATACGTATTAATGAGCACAAAAAATTAGTACATATATAGCAAACCAGAGTCCCTAGGAATTAGAGAAGAATAAATATGATGCGAGGAACCTAAAAAATAACTGGTTGGTTCGCGAGATTTTTTTCATTGTACTCTTAGATTTTTGGATCATTTTAGCAGCTTATATGAACAAGTGCTTGTTAAGTTGGAATGTTCAGATGGCTCCTTTTTTCAGCTGAGTCAGAATGATCGTGCCGATCAATAAGGAAGTTTATACATTTATTCATATATGGTTTTGTTGATGCATGTGTGACTCTAATAAAAGTTTTATCAGGGTTTGTCGTGGAAGTTTATCAAAATTTGTCTATGAGGAGTCGGGATAACTTCTTAGTGCTTGAGGAAATATGATATTTATTTAATGCAGTCAATGTGTACAAAATTTATTCGTATATTTATCAAACTCTCGAATGTTATAATTTTGTGTTTCATTAATAATACATAAATTTAAATACTAATAACCTATCAAGTATAAGCTTTATAAAAATAAAAGAAACAGATGAAATGCATATATTTTTTCTCACAACAAAAAAAGTGATTCTATATTTTCTTTATTTTAAAACTGACATTATATTAAAAAGATAGTTAAATAAAATTAATTAAAAACATATTTAAACTTAAAATCAATTAAACATAAAAAGTAGGGATCAAATCCATATTGCCTTCAACATGTCTCTTGGTCTTCGTTGTGTTTGGCACAAGATAGTTATGTGAAAATCTATATTTTATTTACTGTGTATATGCAAAATATTATTAAATACTCCTAACACTTTGATTAAAATAAATATTTGTGAAAATTTTAGTAGTTAAAAAGTAATATTATACTCATTAAAGATCTTTGTCAATCATGATTTAGTAGATGTTAGTGTAATTTTTTTCCAGTGTGGTATTGAACTACGCTCCTCGTGGTATTTTGTGTTTGAAGTGGTTTCTTTTGTTGTTGGTTTGAGTTGGGTGTTTTAGAATATTTTATTGATTCTGGTTGATGATTGTCAAGTTTATATATGTTTAAGTGGTAGTTTTTACCTAGTTTTTTGTTGTTGTACTCTTTTCCTTCAAATAAATTCATGGAAGTTTTTACGAGACGTGCAACTTAAATTTTGAGATTCTTTGGTTAAATTCTTAATAAAATCATATTTACTGAGAAAAAATGTAATTTAATGGATTGGATTTTGTTGTTTCAATAACTAAAGATTTGTGGAGACAAATGCACGTAGTTACGTAATTTTTCATTATATTATCATTATATGATTCGAGAAGTCAGATTATCTTATGTTAGATAGATTTTTTATTTTTTAAATGAATATTATTAAAATATTATATATAATTATTGGTATTTAATAAACTATTTGATAAATTTAAATTAAGTATTTTAGGCTAACGAGTGTTGATGCAAGTGATTTAAATTCAGAAATTTGAGTTTGTAAGACCAAGTTTGAGTTCTACCACCGTCATTTTTTATGGGCAATCTATAAATTCTTTTAAAATTAATTTACTGAGTTTATAACACTATATATAGTTATAAAATATCTTTTGATTATCTATCAATTTTCATTTTCATGCCGAACAAGAATTTTTTTATATCTATATATAATGAGAGATTCACTTACATTAATGTAAGAGAAAAATATCTTTTGATTATCTATCAATAACCCCTAAAATCTTAATCATAGCTGTATATTAGCTACATACTGCAGTTAAAGTAGATTAATGAACAATATTATAGTTTCTTCAGTGATTAATTTTCTTTTAATTAGCCTTAGTTACTTAATACTTGTTAATTTGAAGAGTAGATGATTTACTTTACATAATCCGGCCTGGAAATTGCTGTGTGAAGGATCAAAATGTTTGGGGCGGAGACAATGAGAGTAACAGTGTCATCTCTTTTAATATATCTGATTCTGGAGTTGCAGAAATTATAATATGACAAGAAGCAAAGCATGGCAGGATGAAGGGAAAGGATTTAATAGGAGAAAAATGAGGAGGCAAAGGAGTATGAAGTTCAGTTTAGAGCTGATACTGCTACAGCTTTAATTCATGTAATGGTTTTTGCATGAAGTAGTACCCTAATATGTTGTTGTCATCGTACGTCTTAGTAAAGCTTAATATATGTGGGTGGAACGGTTGTTAGGTCTCAGATACTTTGTAAGTTATATACAATTATTCTACAATTACGTCTGATGAACTAGACGTATAAATTATTAATTAAGGATATAGAAACATAAACTACCTCAAGTTTCTGTGTTTCTTCTTTAAAGCAAAGCAGGATTAGATTAGAAATGGGATTACTCTTCAATATTTGCAGTTAGTTTGCTATTCTACGTACTAGTTAATATGATGAACAGATCCATTTCCTTTCCGTTCCCATCTATTCATCCAAAATAAGCTGAAAAAGCAATTGTTTTAAGATCCAACAATAGCTATAAAGCATAAAGATAATGACATGAAAATATACATTTCAATCAATCAAATAATAGAAGTAATTATAGACTAAAGCAGAAGTTTTTATGTTCAAGAATTGGCGTCACCGAGGATGGCTTGCCACGCTTGATCTTCTGCTGCTTCAACTGAGTATCCCATAAACATCCTCATCCTCTGCACTCCCAAATCTTTAGCAAATTGCGATCCTTTCCGCCGGCTTTGGTGTCGGAAGCGGGAACCGTCGGAGCAGACGGTGAACGCAACGGGAAAGAGAAATTAGAATCGTGCGGTTAACTTATCCCAGTTTGGCGTGGATTTTTAAAAACACTTTTAGGTAAAAAAATGATTTCGATGGTAAAATCAATTACAAACTGGTAAAAAATAAAAAGAAATTATGGTAGAAACGGTGGTTTCAAACCAATCGTAAAAACTAGAATTTCTTAGAATTTTTCTTTTCAGTTTTAACTTTACGTTTGGAAGTGAATTATAATTTTACCTGTTTACATGGATCCAACCAATTATATATTTACATTTAATAATTAAATACTAACGTCCTTAAAGTTAATGTATTAATTAATAATTTGTTTTAATTACTAATATTTTTTATAATATTATTTTTATAAAAACAAATATTTAAATTATTATTTCATAATAATTTTATGTCCACATGTTAAAAATTATTGATAATATATTTTTTCTTAATAAAATAGTTCATATATAAAGATATTATTAATGAGTTGTCTTAGAATATTTTTTTATTTTTATTATAGTTTAAGTTGATATATATATATATATATATAAGTGTAAATATAATATAAGTGTTGAATTTTTAATTTATAACATAATGTCTATAATAAATATTTTATCTTTTCAAACTCACCTTTTAATAACAATCTTAAAAATTTTAATTTTAAACTATACTTTTATTCAATACTTTTAAAAATTTATTTCTGTAACACTTTTGTTCAACGCTTTTAAAAGTCATATTGGACCTTAAACTGCCTCTTTGAATTCCCCCTTATGACCGACAAATTTGGGAAGAAATTTCCCAATACATATTGTTTTTTTCTTTTTCTCTTAGTCATAGTCACAAGAACTCCACTTTTGATTTGAAGTCTTCAACCAATACTTAGTTGGTTTCTAATAATTAAAGTCGAATTTAGACATTCAATAAATTTGAATCGTTAGCCCCATTCATTTAAGATAAACATGCCATATTTCTATTGGAAAAATTATTCTCTTACCCTTCAACTTTATTAATTTAATCATGAAACTTTTGTTATATTTGTTTATTGAAATTGATTCCACACTAATAAAGACAAAATAGAACTTTATAAATATTGCGCCGATAACGGGTAACGGTGGTGGTTATGCAATTAACAAATTATTCATTTCTTCCTCTCCAATAATTAGTGCTTTTCTTATATCTTGATATGGATTGATATTATCGTAGCAAATTGAAAGTTTCTAACTTTTCTCGTAGCGTTATCTCAAAACATCGTCATCTGCAAGGAAAAATGTGTGTCAGCTGAAGACATTTTGGAATTAAAACAAGCCCAAAAGCAGGTTTACATTTTGGGTCTTAAAGGATGGGCTCTATAGTTGCGTGCCTGCTACTACTGGTATTGGGTCAAACATGAATCGAGTCTTGGGGAGCACAACAAAGAGAGCTATGCTCAAAAAGAGGAAAGAGCGCAGCATTCTCCAACATTTCTCTCCCTTCACTTTTCTTCATCCTTACTCCTTCCATGAGCACTTGCCATCATTTGAGAACACCCCAAAATGTCAAACAACCCACCCCTCTCTCCCTTATTCTTTACCGATGATAAGTGTACCATGTGATATGTCATAAGACTACAATATTTGGAACCATACTTTGAAAAAAATATTTTTACCTTTTAATTTTCTCTTTTATTATCTAATTTAATTGTAATCAATTCTTCTTAAAAAAAACATCAATTTTTTAGTGTTTAATAAACAAAAAAATTCTTATTTCTTGAATCATAGTTTTTTTTTTCTGGTTGTCCTTTAGGTTCCCATGGCTTCACCTTGATTAATCCAGACCGACCCGGTTTGTACATTTGACTTTGGTGGGTGAGTCTCCCAATGGGGATTTTCTGCATTCACAAGGACTTAAATCGAGACATACTTGAACGGAATCAAGTTATTTACCACTTGAACAACCCTTATTGGTATTTTATAGTTGGCTTAAATATAAAATAAGTGCTCAAACTATAGCATTTTTCACTTGCCTAAACTATTTTTTGAATGATCTCATTGTCTAACATTACAAATATTATCACTTTAGATGTCTGAGGCGTCAACGATGTTAATTTTTTCTGTTAAGTGACACGTGTCACAATAAGAAAGTTTTTAAATTTATTTTTTAAAAATTAAAAATATTAGTATATTAATAAAAAAAATCCTAAGTTCTCTTAAATTATAAAAAGGCTTAAAATCCCTAAATCCTAACCCCAACTCCTCGTCACTGCCCTTTCCGATCATGACCACCGTTGTCGTTGTCCTAGTCATACGTTGCTGTAGTTGCCGCCAATTGACCGTCGGAATTATGTGGGATAATGATTTTCATCCTGGTATTCGTGGGGTATAAAATGTCGATTCACCATCGGTGGGTCACGATTTCATAGGGGTTTGGTTGCCAGGAGAGGTGAGGTCGAGTGAAGCTTCATCGACAAAAAAGGTCGACGTCCAACATGGGTTTAGAGGTTGAAATATAGGTTTCAAAGTTTTGGGGTTATTTTGAAATTTCTATGGTTTTTTTTAAATATAATTTTAATTTTTTTAATTATAAATAAATTTTTAAAATTATTAGATTGTGACACATGTCACTAAACAAAAGAAAATAACGCAGTTAACGACCTGAGCACTTTAAATGATAATTTTATCTCCAAAATCGTTAAAAAATAATTAAGGCATCTATTTGTAAAAAGTGTTATAATTTATTCATTTATTTTATAATTAAACCTTTATAATTTTGTCTAAAATATTTTAAAAATCTTCTTGGACGCGCCTGCTCACATCTTTTTCTCTTTGCATCATATATCTTTTTTCCTGCAATAAACACTTGCTTCAAAATATGGTTATGTTGATTAAAGGTTAATTTAAGGTTGATAGCAACAGTTGAAGGCAAAAGATAAAAAAAATTTATGTTTGTCAGTTATGTTCATCTTTTTCTCTTTGGGCACGACAATAATCTTGAAAGAGGACTCTGTTCCGGGTTGTGTTTTGAAATTTGAATTGTTGAATGAAGTTGACGATTATAGAAGTGTAAGGAAGGCAAATTAAATTTCAATGCACCACTTTTATCTGTGAGGCAGCTTTCTTCAGCACATTCCTTTTTAGCTAGTGATGAGCAGAAGATAGTTGAAAATTCTTCTTGCACAAGGGCTGATATTCTACCTTCCAGTAACTGGGATGTGAATTCGGATCAGGTGAAGGATCCTGTTGCAGTATGGGAGCAAATCCGTGGCCCTGGGAATGCAAAAGTTGGCACGGAGAACGAGTTTGAGTCTAAAGAAGCCGAGAAATTGAAACCACGTATGTTGGTTAAGTATACCGATAGCAATAAGTCTTCCCTGGAATTAGTACCCTATCAGAGACCTGCAGTTGAGAAAACACTGTATGTAGAAATTGGTAGTTCAATTTTCAATTCCACAGACACCATGCTACTGAATTGAATGCTGGTATAGAATCTTCTCTTCAAGATATAAAAGGCCTCAATATTTTAGATTCAAGTGGCATGCCAGACATTGAAATAACAGGGTCAATGAATTCCTGTCGCTCCCACAAACCTTATCTAAGAGGTCAAGCAGATGATGGAAAATCCAAGGGTGGTTCTGACTATGCTCCTGTGTTACCAAAAAGGGCATCGGAGTCTTGGCTTTCGCATGCACCGCCTGCAGTTACATCAATAAATTCATTTTGCAAGTCTCAGAATGGCACTCGTTTTAATCCTTAAAAACAGGAACACAAGATACCTGCAACTGATACCAGGTGGGAAACAATCGTCAAATCTTCTTACTTGCATCACCATCATGTCCGCTATTCTGAGGTAATGTTATCAGTATTCACCATTCCTTTAACCCGTATATTGTCTTCCCTGATGTGAGTTTCTTTTCGTAAATACTTACACCTTTGTCCTTGATAGGAACTAGTAACTCACCTTTCTCAGCAATCCAAAAGTTAAAAAAACAATAGGGGCGTCATTCAAATACTTGAACTCAACATGGTCAGAGCTGATTAAGATATTGCAGCAGCCTACCATTTTGTTTTCATCTCCCCTCCGCGAGTTCTGTTTACCTCAATTCATTAGCTCTTGCTGTTGTATAGTGGTTCATTTCTTTTTCTTAGATCAGCCATCAGTGCAGGCTGAGGAAATTGTTACATCAAAGTCGATTCAAATCTTTGTAGCACCGGATTTTCATCTCTACCGTAAGGGAATGTACTAATTCTGTATTCTTTTGATCTGCCATTTCATAGTTTCACTTTGTTACACAGGAATTCATTAGTACTTAATTCGTGTGATCTTCCCGTCCAAAGATCCCTCGTATTAGCCGAACATGGAAAAAAAAAGAGAGGTATAGATCCAATACTCTCACACAGGAGTTCATATTCATGCATGTATCAACATGACACCAAATGCATGAATGGTATTTGATGAAAAATATGTACAACACACTCATCAAACTGTCAATAACAAAGCTTCCTGTTTCCTAAGGGTCTGTACCTTTTCTGATTCAACAACAAAGAATTCAAATGAAAAAACAATTACACTTTCTATAAATCCAAAACACACACACACACAAGTCAAGGACAAGTAGTTGGAACTACCCACAATTTCCTGTGGGTGTTTTTTGCATGGTTAGACCCTTAATTAACACCCACTCGATCTTATGATAAGATACTGATTATGTTTGTGGATCAAGATATCTTCTTTGAACAATTCTACTGTGTCTTGCATTAAACTTAAGAAAGTGAAAGTTGAGTGTTAATTTCGTGCAAGCCTTTACAATGTGATTTCTTTTCATCATCAATTCCAAACCTTTGGCTTAATCTTAACTGTAGATCGGGTAACCATTCCATATCCTTCATCACTTTATCTTGATTCATCTGCATATCAAATAAATATAATAAAAAAAATATTTATAACTTATAAAATATCAGATTCTAAGATGGAATTTAAATGTATAAAATAAAAGTTCATCAATGATTACTACATTCATCAAAAGTGAGGCGTCAAACTCGGATTTATAATCATCAACTTTGCTCAAGAAATCAAGCTTGTTGGAAAGAAACTGCCCAACAATGTAGTTGTTTCCCAGGTTGGCCTCATTGGGTCTATATGTGTCCTTTCCTTTAACTTCCAATCTATTACAGATCATATGGAAAGGATGCCACCTCTTCTCTCCAAGAACCCGGCCTGGTCTCATGGGTCTCATTCGCACAAGCCCTTCATTGTTGAAGGCAGCCTTTGGGAAACCATGTTCTTCTCCACCTTTGCTTATCAAAGAATTTAGCGGTAAGTGGTGCCTACTAAAACAAAATGAGATTAAAACCAATATTGCATACGTCAAATACTCATGCATTTTAAGTTTTATCATGAATTCTTGTGTTTAAAATCATTAAATTTAAACAAATACAGTTTAAATCGCTGACAATTCATATATCCGTATTCTTTTTATGTTAATTTTCTATAAAACTTTTGATAGATTAGTATGAATCTAATTCATTGTTACCTGGGAAAGCTGGGTTTGAAATCTAGTGGCCGTTGGTAAAGAGGAGTCGGTGTGATGTTATTTTCAAGAGACTCAGCGGCTAAGACAATTCCACCATTTTCCATTCTGAAATGTTGACGAGGACCCGAGCCTACGGCGGCGGCTTGCTGCAACAATATGCTCCGAAATTCTTCCCTTCCTTTTATTGATCGATTACTTTTGCTGAAAACTGAAGAAAAAAAATATATAAGGAAACGATATTTTCAAAACTTTATTAGTCGAATATCATCAAAATTGATTCATTTTACTTAAAACTGTAAAAAGGATTTATTGAATATTGAGATATTATATTTGTTAAGACATAATTAAAACCTACATAAGATAGAATATAGTTAACTAAATGATTGATCACTTATGTTTGTATTTTGTCCACTTTTATTCACTAATTTCAAAAAATATAATATATGGTCACTTTCGATTTTAACTAATATATGACAATTAAATATTTTGGTATAATCACACATTTAGTTCATATTATTTATATATTCTTTCAATTTATTTATATTTTTAATAAATTAAAATAAAACTAATCCTCCAATTTGTTTTGCTTTGTTTTCTTCCAATCAGAGGATGACATGTGTCACCTTCTTGTTGATGGAGAATTAATATATTAAAATAAAACGTGGCATCATTCGATTGAAAGATTAAATTAAATAAAAGTAAAAACGATCATATATTATTAACAAATAAACTAAATTAAGAGAATATGTAAATAACACGGATCAAATGTGTGATTATAGCAAATATTTAACTGTCAAATCACCTAATTTGTTAATTGTTAACCACAGTTAACCGATAGTGATCACATCTTAATTAAATAAAAGTAAAAATAATCATATATTAATTAAATAAAAATAAATATGATCATATATTATATTTTTCGAAATCATCGAGAAAAATTGACAAAACACGAATATAAATAATCAATAATATTATTAGCCCTATTATTCTAACACGATCATAAATGATCACTCGATCAATTAATAAAAAATTCTTCCCACCATTGGTTTTAGTTTTTATTAAAATATAGTAATAAAAAGTAAAAAGTAAAAAAAGCATACTAATTTCCTCTTAAATGGATACGTGTACCATTTTATTTCTTTTGGTACACACTAATTTGATTCCTTTTAAATCAATTATGCCTAAATCTTGTTCTTACCGAACGATGCTATATATCTAAATATTTGATGAACATATATGAAATCTTAAAATATAAAGTAATTTTACTGTATAAATCATCGAATGAGTTAAAGGAAAAAAGAAATCACCTTGTCCGGTCACGTCAGGCTTCTTACTTCTATGCATCTGAAACAAAAACAAAAATGGAGATAAAAGAAGAAGAAGAAGAAAGGATGAATTGAAAATGTTGAAAAAGAAATCAAAATTAAAAGTGGGTGTTTGTGGCACCTGCAAATGACTCTTTACATGGGCAATGCTAAGTCCCTTCACGTTCATCAACTGAAGAACTAACTTCGGAGTTGCTTCTGAGAAAAAAAAAATTATTAAATCAAAAGATGAACAGAAAGACAAAAAGAAGAGAAAATTAAGAAACAAAGCAATGCGTGAAAGAACTGACTGCCTTGTCCACCGAGTCTTTCAACGGCATGCACAAAAGAGAGATGAAGATCAGGAGTCCACCGAAGCCGAGGCAGCTTTGACCTAACGTATTGCCTCACTCTTCTTCTATCGTTATTATTAATGCCTCCATTAATGTTATTGCTGCAACTCCCCTCACTTCTCTTCTCAATCTCATCCTCTTCAACACTAACTTCACTCTCCTTCCCAAAATTCTCATCCTCGTCCTCATAGCTCACAGCATCTTCATTCAAGTCAAAGTTCGTCCACTTCTGGGAACATACTTCGCCGTCAGCCCTCTTTTCCACTCCATTCATCTCCTTCATGTCTTCTGTCATCGCTTTCTGTTTATTATACACGACCAATGGCTTCAAATAAGTGAAAACCATTCGAGGCTGCCTATTAATTAGTAGAAACCTAATTAAAGGTTCCATGTTCGTAGTTTTATTCACCTTAAATCAACGTTTACTTACCTACTCCCATTCAAGTGCCTATTAGTATCCAATGTGTACAAGTTCAAATCTGGTGTTAAAAACACTATAATATATGTAATCAAAATGCAATAAGTAGCAATGCCCAACATTAGCAATATTGTTTTAAAATGATTCAACTGCATGTGAGGACTTTTTTTCTTCTTCTAGGTGATGGGTTTAACTGCACGCACTTATTAAGCATCTTCAACTAACAGCAACATTTATTGGGTGGAAACCATCTGCATAAACATCATCACCCACCTTTGTAAATGAAAGTATTTTCGAATTTACGTGTTCTGGTTATGACAGAATGTGCTGTTTTGTTCAGCTAAATTTAAACCTAGACAAACCACGACATTCGACCTGCTTCTGATCTCTCTGTAAAATCATTATTTATTCGAAACAGCATTAAAGCATGAAAAGAAGAATAGAAGGTCTTGTCAGACTTACATATTGATCGGAAGCTTAATCAAGAGAGACAATGAATCCACCCTATAATTTCTGCAAAAAAGGAGTTGACAAAGTTAACCAAAGATGATATAGTTCCAACCTATTATGTGGTAACAAACTAAACATCAGAACAAATTGTTCAACAAAAAAATATGCCATTGTGTAAGAAAAAAAGTAGCGGATTTCAGTTTATGATATCAAATAGGAGTAAATCATGAAAAAATTTATAATGTCATCTTTATTTTTAATAAAAAAAATACTAGAACTTATTTATTTCTAAGCTCTATGAGTACGATTATTTAACATAAGGATAAGAGACAGAAAATGGGAGACTGTCATCTGTAAAGCTCTTTTGTATTTATATTTTATGGTGATGAACTTGAGTACGTATATATGAAAAAAAAAATAAAGCTTGGAATCCAATGAAAAGCTGGAGCTAAATTTAATCGAGACTTGAGTTGAGATTGATCATTTACCAGTCCTTTATAAAATAATTTTAGGTGCAGATTGAGTGGGAAAAGAATCAATATTATGATAAGAATAAAAGATTGTTTCAGAAATGTTCGATTTCTGAAGAACCTGAAATAAGTAGTTCATCTCCAAGGCTATGATACTATTAGAACATCATCACTCATCATTCCAGAAGATCTTTTCATAAAATATAGCTTCAAAATTTTAAAAGAGAAAGAAAAAAAGAGACTATATATCAATCCCAAGACACAGAAAAGAACATCACAAGTTAACCTAAATGATTTTCATGTAGAAAATATGCAAGCCAAAGAAGAAAAAAAACAATCAATTAACGGGAAGGATTCATTTTTTTCCTCACGGATACAAACCATTGATGCAGAAGATCCCAGCCAATATTTCTTCCAAGTTGTTGATCATCACATAACCCTTCAACTTGAGAGAATTTCTACGGAAAATATATATATATATATATATATAGAGAGAGAGAGAGAGAAGGAAGGAAGGAAGGAAGGAGAAAAAGAAGCTTGAGGGCGAGGTTTTTACAACTTGGTCTGAGGATGTTTGTATTTGGGTATGATTGAACCGTGGAGCTTAAGTCATCAAATTATATAAGATCTTCACCTTCATGGTCTCGACCAAAAAGCACAGATCGACGGCATTTTGACACTGCACATGTTATCTTAAAAATGCAAAGCAGTAGTCTTTTCATCACAGAGGGAACTGTTGCAGACATCATGTGACTATTCCGTCCTTTTTTTTATAATTTCTTTTCCTTATTTCTATGAATTGAGTATTGAATTCTCCTGTTTGACAGTTGTCTCCCTGTAAAAAAAACAACTGATTAAAGAACGCTTTCTTTCTTTGGTGATTAAACTAATTGTTTGACCTTTGGTTAATAAGAGCTTAACTCTATAGAGACACTATATCCTCTCGATATTTGTATCGTGATTAACCAAAAGGGTTACTTTTTACATGATAATTAAATACGATTTTTTAAAGAAAGGATGGGACCATTTCTTCATCAACCCTTCAATTTCTTCCAACCTAAACAAGACTTTTTTAATTTTGTATTTTCAATTCTTCTTTATTTTTCAGTGCAAATATATTTTTGTATGACTTTGAATATATATATAAGAGCTAGGATAAATTTATAAATTATAAAATAAAAAATTATGTTAAAATCAATAGTTGAAATTATATTTAATTTTTTTAACTTATAATTATCCCCCATTTTCACTCCTTATATTAAGGTGCAAATTTTAATTTCAATCATTGATTTTTATTTATTTAATAATTATAAATATCGTGTAAATAGATTCTCATTATATTCATTATATTTTCAAATACGAGAAAACAGATTTGGTCGTTCTTCTAACATTAGAATTATTGTGGGGTCGAAAATGGCGAGCAACAGCCCCAAACTTTGTCAATTTTGGTGGGTCTAGTCTCTTGTATTCAAACAAGTAGCCCGTAATCATTTTCCCATTTTTTTCCAATTCTTAAGCAGCTGGGCAATGGAGAAAATTAATTTAGAAAAGAATATATATATATATATATATATGTTATTTAATGAATTGAATGAGCTTTGATTGCAAACCTACATTTCAACATCTTCTTCACCTCATTGGGAAAGGGAGGAAAAAGTGTGGGTGAAATTAATGTGTTTGAATTCTTATAATATGTTACAAATAAAAATTAGGATGGGGGCGTAGGGCATGATTTGGTCAAAATAATTTTAGCTTTTAGCCATATAAACGCTTCACCCATACACTTAACTGTCACAACAAAAAAGGGTCTGCTGATATTTATTGTTACTAAAAGGTTTACCTTAAGAGGCTGAGCTGCAGATGGGGATTTGGACTGTTCATGTTTGATTCTGTTAAAAAGTGGATTAGGTTTGGCTAATGACACCCAAATGTGGCTGGTTATGTGTGACATGTTCATTTTTATTATTATTTTATTGTTCCAAATTGAACACCCAGGTAAGATGCTTTTCGGACAAAACAACTGGGAACTCCTTGTTTGTCTTCTCCTTTGCATGGGGAGTCGACATGCATTTCGTTTTTTGTTTGTTTAAAACCATGCGAATCTTGATCATTTCATGGATGAACTTCACGTGGCATCAACATTCAGTATCGCAATACCCGTCATCAGAGACGGACGCTGGGTCAGTGGTGAACCTACAACAAGTTTAGGTGGGCACGATCTTACCTTAAAATTTGAATTTTCTTCAATTTATTATTTATTTTAAAATTTGTATTCATCATGAAATTTAATTTGTGTACATTTTATATAAAAATTTTATGTTATTAAGGTATATGTGTCCACCTTCAAAAATAATTTTGGATCCACCACTCCGCATAATTTCTTATTAGAAGAGACGAACTTATAAAATTGTTAGAGTGAAAATATATCATTAATAGAAAATAAAAAAATATTTATAAGACAAGAGAATTTAAAATTTCGAGGTATATCCATCACAATCTGTCAAGGATCCAGTGCAAAGAAAGATTCATGAAGATAAGTCCATAAATGAACTTTAATATCCCAATAATCTAATGCCTTTATCCTGTTTGATTGTTTCTTATCATTGTTTGGTTTTCTTCCTTTTAGGGTCATATGAAACACATGAACCGGCACACCAGATTGCAACCTGCTTTCCAAAACATAAAGTCAATTAATCAATAATTACGGTTCATAAAAGAGAATCATGTTCATCAGAACCATTTTGCATGTTTTCTGGACTCGTTTGATCGATCAAACCAGTAAAAAGAAGAGCAGTAAAGAGCGGTTCAATAAAGAGCCTAATATGATCAGAGCAGTTGTGTAGGAAACAATCATTAGCCCATCGTCATGACAAAGATTAATAATAGATCGGTCGTATTCATATGAGTAGTTGCAACAGATAAGACTTGATTATCTCAGATCTAAAACATTCACTTCTTTCACATAATATCTGAATGAGACTATCTGTCTACTACTACTACTTAATAAAGTGTACAGTGGCAAAAGTTCAACCTTTTTAAATGCCCTTTCAGTAAGCTATTGTAAACGGTGATAGAGCAGTTGATGCTAAAACAAGCAGGCAGGGAGGACCAGACTGGTAATAGATATAGACTTAAACAAGCAATAAGCAACTAATTGACAGTAGATGCAGGCAATTAGTTTAACAGTGTAATTTGTCAAATTTGAAGTTATTTCAGATCTGACCTAAATGTACTCTCAGCTATATATGAAGGCCCTAAAATTAATTGCAGGTTGATGAACGTCAATATTTCTCTGCCTGCATCTTTTGATGGAATTAAAATGGTAGTAGCTAGCTTCAACTTTAATTGATTTACATGTCCATCATCAGAATTTATCTTCTTTTTTTCTCAAATCATCGCATGAAACCCTTCAGAGGAGAACAACAGATGTTGGTTACTATACAATAAGGTGGGGAGGCCTTTTCACGTTTACACTTTAGTTGAAAATGGAGCCCCTTTTTTCTTTTTTCTTTTTGATGCTTCTTTTTCATGTCAGATTTCCGCTTTCTGAAGAAATTAAAGCGTATTAGTAAAAGACAATTACTGGCATTTTTAGATGGTTTGATTTCATCATGTGCCTAGCTGGACCAATGCAAAATATACATGCATGCATTTACTGCGTTGCAAATGTTTGCACATGGGACAAGTTAAACAGAGATTAAAGGTAGGGAGGTAAGAATATTTATGAAATTCCCTCTGCTACAATAAATCTTCTTTATGGTAACTACCAGAAAAAATGTTGGAAAAATGATGTTATTCTGGGGAATTGAATGATAAAGAAGTTGGATCAGAAGCATTGAAGAAGAAGGGAATTGGTTGGACTCCTGGAAATTATAATCTATACAAACCTGTAAAAGAAGCAACGTGTCAAAGAAAATAAATTAATAGAATTTAGAAAAAAATCTTGCCAATAAAAAAAATTAGCAAGGAGTTTAATGTTTGTTCCTCAAGTCTTCCCGAAGACATCAAGTGCTCCTCATATTTTGTTTTACATTGCAACAAACACCTTAATTATGAAAATAAATTCTCAGATACCCATTTGATCAACAATGATATTCTTCCCACATTATTATCGAAGAAAATTTGCCCCCGGAAATGTCTTGCATAAACAATTTCCTGGTTGGTCATTGGTGACTAGACCAGTATATTCCTGCAAAAGTAAATTCATTGTTTGTAATAATGGGGTGCATGGAGTTTGGTGCACAAACTCATGGGCACGTTTAGTATGACTCGTAGGTAGCTACAAAACTAAATGCAGCTCTGAAATTATCAGAGCCCACCAATCTTCTGTTCATGTTTCTCACAGTAGCATTAACAGTGGCAACGGTACAGGTAGGTTTAACTCTGCAGCACTACAACCTTTTACCTGTTTTATAAACTTAAATTCTTTTACCATTTCATTGTCTTCAACAGCTTGCCTGACAAGTATAGCAGAGTGTAACTATAAGAGAAAAAATAAAATTACAGAAGGATTTAGAGTTAGGATTTGAATTTTCAATGATTACCCACACGTCTTTCAATGTAAAAAAGGTAATAGAACATGTTTGTTTCTGCACGTTTGGCTCGTGGCTCGTGGCTCGTGGTTCGGGTTCAGCCTCATCCAACGGATAGAATACTATCATGATTAGTACTTGATTTGTAAAATAAATGAGTCATCTAACTTCAACCCAGCGTGTGAAAATCGGCAACCAAACTTGTGGATGCATTAAATAAGGACTTGAGACGGTTCATAAGGGAACTGCTAACCATTTCTGCAGCGCTTGTGGCCGAACATCAGAGACTATTTAACTTAGAGTATTCTCAAGTCGATTTGAAAATTTTAAAGTTTAACTTACTTTACATTCAAAATTAAATTTGAAGTTCCACAAGATACGAAAGTTTGTCAGCTTAAAATTTGACTAAAATTCAAAATAAAAAATTGAAGTTCAACTCGAGATCGAAAAAAATTGAACTCAAAATATTTTTAAACTTAACTCATTTTAAACTTAAACTCGAGCTTGAACCTAAATCTTAAGTAGATGAAAAATTTTATATTGCATTTTTCTAAATAAAAAATAACATAAATATTAATATTATTAATAATTTCATTAAATAAATTAAAGTTTAAATATTTATTTCGAGTTTCTCGATAACTTTTTGAGTCAGGTAGGAAACTCGTTTCAATTAGTTAAGTATTCGAGTCGAATTTATTCAAATAAAATTCTAACTAAATTTTATTCAAATTGAACTCAAATAAGTTAGAAGATATTTGTTCTCATTTACAACCTTAAGCCGAACGTGTTATACATCAGAACATGTTCTTCTCTCGACATTTATCTAAGAGGTGACCCCGGCCCTCTGTTGATTCAATGGAGAACTAGAAGTTTTCGACTTCAAAATTGTAGGTGTCTGACAATTTTTGAGTTGACAGCCCGACAAAACTCAAGTACAAAAAATATTAGGGCAAACTACATAATAGATCATTTTCGTTTGAGTTTAGTAAATTTTTTCTTGGATTAAAAAATATAATATTTGGTCACTTTCGTATCGTTTTAATTAAGATATGATAACTGAAAGCTAACGATCATTAAACCTTTAACAATTTGCTGATGTGACACAGTAAATATATAAAATTAAAATTACATCATTTTCACGTAGATAATACGTGGATTAAGTTTTAGTCACTTTTCTTTCATATTTGTACACTTTTGCTCACCCAATTAAAAAAACATAAGTTTTGGTCCCTTACGTTATTGTTTTATTAAGTTTTATCACTTACATTATCGTTTTATTAAGTTTTGGTCACTTGGATGTTGAATGTCGTTAGTTTGATGAAGTGACCCATTAGTAAAATGGTTTAATTTTTATTTTAACCCCTAAACTTTGTACAAAATATTAATTATAAGTCTTTGTAAATTCAAATTAGTTTAGGAACAACATTTTAATTTACTCATTTTTTAATATTCTTTCTCCCCAACTCCTAATATTGCTCAACTTCTCCTCACTTATTCTTTCGACATCTCTGCTCCATTACAATAGTCTTTTTGTTTCTTATTATTAGTTGTAATTATTTGAAGTTAAATTAGGTGGGTTCTCAATGGTAAGGAAATTTATAAAAAAAAAGTAATAAATATAGTGAAAAATATAGAGAATTTGCCATTAAAACTCTGAAAAAATTCACCATCATGACGATGCCACCGCCTCGAGCCTAGAAAACTAGAGCTTATTCAATGGCGACATTATTGACGATCGATGAATGTTTTATTTTGTTATTATTTTGTTACTAATTACTTCGTGTTATCTCTTTGATATTGCTGATTTGGGTATGGACATACGAGCATGACTTTGGGCATGACGATGTCAACGTGGAAGAATCTGCAGTCCAGTCAACGATAACTTCTAGAAAGCGACCCAGTTAGCAGAAACAAGAAGGAAGAATAGGCGGGCAAAAACTCTTTAAAGCTAAGAATTGTAATTGAATTTAAATGTTTGGGCAGACGAAAACTCTTTAGAGCTAAGAATTGTAATTGAATTTAAATGTTTGGGAATTATTATTTTAATTGGGATTAATTATCTCTCTATTATTTAGGATTTTAGATTGCTATTAATTAGGATTTAAGTATTTTAATGTTCTTAGGATTATATTTAGGTGTTTTATTTTCTTTAGGTATTTTATTTTCTTTAGGTTATCTCAAACTATAAATACCCATTAAGGTTAAACTTGACAGATGTACTGCTTTTGGCTTTAATTAGCTTTGGGATTACCATCTCCGACGCGTTGTTGGCCAAAGAAACCCTCGAGATGCGAAAGATTATCAAGAACGTTTCGTCGCATCTGAACATGATCGACCTCCACGATGTTTATGAAGACCAAACTGACGTTCATTTAGTACTGCAGCTCTGCTCCGACAATGAATTATTTGATCGGGTTGTCACGGAAATGAAGTACTTAGAGGCTGACGCAATGGTAGTGGTGCGACAGATAACCCATATCACATAAGTTAATGGTGATTCATATGGATTTAGAATTCGAAAATTGCTTGTTATTGATCAAAAATAAAGATTTAACGTTTAAGACAATGGATTTTGGATTGAGTTTTTTGGATGAATTCGCGAATTCAGTTATCAGGTTATTTGGATCCATTGATTATGTTTCACCCGAGGTGCTTTCTCAAGGGAAAATCATCACAAAGAGTGAAAGGTTATTTGGGTAAATTGAATTGTCTTCTTGTTCCTTGTTGGATTTAGCATTCTGCAATCTTAATATTTGGAAATTGAATTTTAGTTTATATAATTCAGATTATCTAACTTTGTTTTATCGCTGGATGTCTACCCTTTCATTTTTTTTCTGAACTTGTGGTGTTATTATTTGTTATCGAAAGTTGGAAATCTTATGTTACGCTTGAAATGCAACATGAGTCCTTGAAATAAGGAAAATGGAGCAATGGAGCATAGATGTCTAAAGAAGAAATAGGGAGAAGATGAACAACAATAGGGTTGGGAAGAAAACATATTGAAAATGGATAAATTGAAATATTATCCCTAAACTAGTTTGAATTTACAAAAAGACCCATAATCAATATTTTGTCTAAAATGTAGGGGTTAAAATAAAAATTAAATCAATTTACTAACGGGTCACAACATCAAACTAATGACATTCAACGTCCAAGTGACTAAAACTTAATAACACGATAACGTAAGTGACCAAATCTTAATAAAATGATAACATAAGGACCACAACTTATGTTTCTTAAATTTAGTGAGCAAAAGTGTGCCAATATGAAAGGGAAGTGACTATTTATGTAGTTTATCATTTTATATATTTACCATATCACGTTAACAAATCGTTGAGGGTTTAACGACCGTTAACCTTCAATGGCCACGTCTTAATTAAAACGAAATGAAAGTGACCAAATATTATATTTTTTTGAATATAGTGAGGAATTAAAAGTTCATAAAACTCGAATGAAATTGACCAGATCTGTAATTTACCCAAAAAAAATTATAAAACCTGAAACCTACTCAAACAGAATGATAATGTTAAAAATGTTATAGCATCGTTCTTCGAAATGTTAGTGTCAGAAGGCTTCAGTTTAGTCGATTGCATACATTTTTTATCCATACAAATATGAACCTTTTGTACTTCTAGCCAACTGATCTGGTACGCATAAAACTTTAATTACCAAAACTGTTAACAGTTATTATTGTCGGAAAATTCACTGGTAAGAACATTTTCTTTTCCTCAAAATTCACAAAATAGTAACTATAGTCGGAAAACCCAAAATTAGATTTTAACACGGATAACAACAAACGACGAAAATTTATCTATGAATATATATTATTTTATATTTATCCTAATTTAACAAAAGAAATCATCGAATAAGTGATTTATAATGTAGCTCTTTTCCCAAAATGAAGGAATGATTTCTCAAAGTAAAGGATGAACTTTAGTCGGAGTAAACAAAGCTGGATAAACTTTGCAAGTGAAAGGAAGAGAGGTTGCGAAGAGAAGAATGAAAGGGAATAAAAGAGAACTTGGTGAGTGAGTAATAATTTAGAGAATACTTTAAATTTATAGATGAAAATTAAGGGTAATTTGTCAAAATCCATAAAAAATATTTCATGTAATTATCCAAATATTTAACACACATTTAAAATTCAAAATAAATAAAAAATCCTTGACCAGAAATTTAAATAAAATTCGAAAGATAAAACAACTTAAATATTTAATTTATAAACAAATTGTGTATGATAGAACCCACTTTTTTACATTACATTATTCCACTGGCAACAGTAAACGAGAAAATTATGTGTTTCATGATAGGTTAATTTTTCATGTTCATTATGTTGCAAATACATATTACTTTAGAACGAGAAAATTATGTGTTTCATGATAGGTTAATTTTTCATGTTCATTATGTATCTATCAATAATAATAGATTGATAAAATGTGCTCTGAACCCTCCTCCCTCGATCTTGAAACTTTTACTCCATCTTGAGAACCTCCGACCATCGAGGAGGTCGCCAAGAAGGTTCGCCTCAAACCTTCTGATGCAGAGAGTGTTCCAGAAGTGGACATGATCATTACAGACCAAAGCACGGGGCAAAGATCTTATGCCTTTATCCTTTTTGGAAGCACAAATGATGATACTATGTTGGATTAAAATCCATAATTGTAAGCACATATTTATAATATATATTGTTATCATAAAATGATATAAATTAAGTGACCAATTATGTTATAAAGTCATGGAAATAAAAATGTAGATACTATTAAAGTTGTATTTATTAGTTGATGAGGGGCAGGGTTATAAGTACAAACAATAACTTATTTTAAAATCAGTTATATAAAGGGTTATGGTCCCCAAGAAATAGACAATCTTGTATTTATTCTTATCTTCGTTAGAGATAAGGGAACTCTATCTTCTTGGAATATTACTACCAAAGAAAGATTCAAGGATTTCAACCTATTAATTAATTCAGACATGTTTCTGCATCTAGTCTTTATTTTATTCTTGATGATTTGGCATGATTAGATCCTGGTTAATTTCATATTTATTATGATTTAGTTCTAACAAGTGATATTATCACTAGATCATGTTGAATAATTGATTACTACAAAGATTAGTCTTTTTTTGGACATAACTTATTGTCAATGTTTGATTACTACAAAAAGAGTATCATTTACTGTTAATATTACTATCCAAAGACCTGATATTAATGTAGTGTTTGGTTTCTTCTGATGTGAATTAGCCATAATTCTAAATTTATTTGTTTACTTAAGATGTGAGCTTCAGTTTTATTTATATTTTGTTCTATCTTCATTTTATTTATTTATTTATTGCTATCACAATATCTGGTCTATGAAAAAATGTACTTAGAAAAGTGAATATGAAAGAATGGGTAAATGCACTTACATAAAGTTTTGGTTGTATGAACATAACCTTTGAGCTAAGGAAAGAACAATTTCCACCTCTAAAGGGAATAACATTCTTAATTGGTATAAGGGATTTTGAGAGGTGAAATTTGTTTAAATTGCATATGTCAAATGGTCATGAAGCACAACATTTTAGAAGCCTTTAAGGGCACATAATCAGAAAAGATTACTAAGGTTAATGGTTTCCTTGATGAAATTGAGAAATATTTTTTCCAAAAACAATAAGGTTTAAATGACATCAGTTTTGACTACTTTGATGTCTATAAAGTATAAGAGTTAAGAAAATGTGAGGGAATACATTATGTATATGTTTCATATTACTTCAAGACTTAAGACACTTAAGATCAATTTTTTTTTGAAGAATTATTTGTTCTTGTGTTTTCAGTATCACTTCCTATAAAGTTTAATCAACTCAAAGCGAGAAATGAACTCTAAATGAGCTCATTTTTCATTGTGGTAAGAGGAATAAAGGTTAAAGCATAATAAGTCTAAAAGTACTCACTTGAAAAGTGCATATAAAGATAAGGGCAAAAAAATCATAATTAAGTTGTTAAGGGTCCAACTTAAAAGAGACAATGATATGTCACAAATGATTATTCTCTTTTAAGCTAAGTTGAGACATATAAGGAGAAATTAAATTCTAAAATGGTAAGCAACTACTTTGGTTATTTTGAGCGGTCCAGGGGTTATAAGTTTTATGATCTCACAATTAAAAATATTTTTAAGGTGAGATCTATAACACTATCTTTTAGGATGTTGAGTTTGGAGGAATAAATAAGGTTTAAGGAGTTAGTTTTGAGGAGGAATTGGATTATAACTGAATTCTTAATATCACTTTTGATGATATCCATGTGTTCATACATATCTTTAATCAAGAAGTGAGTCTAGAATCTCAATAAAATTATTTTTGAACAATTCTCCAATTAAGAAAAGAAATTGTTACGGAAGATCAAACTCAACAATCTCAAAGAACAAGTGTCATTAGGAATATCCACGAGATGAGAGAAATATTATTTTAGATTATTATGTTTCTACAAGAAATAAGGATGACAGTAGAATGATGAAAGATGATCTAATCAACTTTCGTCATGTCATAAAAGTTATGACTCTCAAAAGTGGATTAATGCCAAGTAAGAAGAGTACAAGTTTTATACAAGATAATAAAGTTTGAGGACTTATCACATTACCTGAAGGTGCAAAGTTAATTTATTATAAATGAGTATTTATAATCAAGATGAAAGTACTGAGCCACTCTTTGAGCGTGTTCCAGATAGCTTGGGATGAGGTCATCCCTTTGTTTAACTCTCCACTTAGCCTATTCCCAACAATAGTGCCACTGTATAGCTCATTCATAAGGGACTATTGGCAGTACACTTGCCCTTTTCTGAAAAATCTTGAACCATAACCCCAAGTTCATTCACACGCTTCCCCAATTTTTAACCTTCCCAACGACTTGGATTGTCTTCTCGACTTCGGTATCATCGTAAAGTTGTCTCTAAACTTAAAACCCTACCTTTCATTTTCTCGTTTTGGGCTCGACTCTCTTGTAGTTGTTGCTCTAATTTACTATTTTCCTTTGAAAGTAATTTCACCTGATTTCTGCTTTGCTTAAGCTTTTATTTGCTTCCCTCAACTTCTCTCTTTAAACTTTCCACTTATTATCTCCATTAAACAGTTGATTTACTTGCGTTAGCGGCCATCTGAGCTTTTTACCATTCGTTGGTATGATAATTAGAGATCATCAAAATCCAATCAGAATTGTTTTTCTACTTTTTCAATTTGGTTAGCTCGACCTTTTTAGATATCAATCTCCAATCCTTTTTGGTACACATCGTCTTCTATCTTTTATAAAGTTTCTTTTCACTGCTTTCTTTTAGCCTCAAAATCATGTCTAGCTAATTCTAACAGAGATGGTACAGCTCTAAAATGTTCTTCCATGGGCTGGGTATTTTTGGGATTGACCATCGGGATGTTATCATTAACTCGATTACTCCTCCACTCTTCATATTCTTGTGAGAGTTTCAAGTCGAAGGTGAAGAGATTTACTCGACAAGTATTCTTCCATGCATCAACAACCCCTTTGACTTTACTCTTATAATGCTCTCCTTTGAATACAAACTCTGACCCAGATAAATCCCAAGTTACAGGAATAAACTTCCTTGACCCATACTGTTTGGAAACCAATAAAAGAGCATATCCCACGGAACCCCATATGCCTGACAAAGGAACCAAATCTCGTTCTCCATACCTATAGAGTATGTCTGAAAAGATATTCCACGAAGCGCGCCATAATATGTCACCATCTCGGATATCTTTGAAAATGACCATCCATTTTTCCTCAGTTAAACCCCCAGGCCATTCTTGGGAAAGGAAATCTTTCAAAGGCAAAAACCTTTCTTAAAACACTCGATCAGGCACCCTTTCAACATGTTTGAAATGATTAAGGATCCAAACTAATAATAGGGGCGCACACATGAAGTGCCCTTATCCCTTTCGTCTGCAAGAGTTTAAAGAACGAAATGTCTCAGCCAATATAGCTCGAACAGAATCCACATGTCTATCCTATCTCTCGAATAAATCAACCACTGACACATCAACATGCCCCAGGACCTTTGGGAATATGCCTATCCCACAAATACCCAGAGCAAAGATGTCTATCTTCTTTCTCTTATCGAGATGACAATCAATTACCTCTCTAAGAGCAGTCCAGGTTGTGCATTCACTATCTTTTTTCTTCTTGATGCTTCTTGCGACCCATTCTTCACTCATCACAGTCTTTATAAGTAGTTTCTTTTTTGAAAGATGGGGTGTTTGGCGGTTTGGTGTACACCTTGTCCGCTTGGGATCTCGGACAACAAATCAAGGCATGATAATCCTCTATCGTAGCTGTAAGATCCACTCGATAAAAAGTAGAGTAGCTATAGGCGGGGTTCCAGAACTGTAACATCCCAAAAGTCGGGTAAATGACCAAAATGGAATTTTTGGTAATTTAGTGACCGATCTCAGAAAGATTAAAAGTTTAGGGATTTTAATGAAAAATGTTGGTGTTGGATTTAATAACAAAGTTTGGAAGTAATAAGGGTATTATGGTCATTTCTCAGGAAAGATTTTATTTCCCTTTATAAAGGGTAATAAGCACGTGGGAAATGAGAAAATTCTCCAGAGCTTTCTTTCTTTCTTCTTCTTCTCCAGCCGTGAGCTTCAAGAGAAAAGGTGAGTTTTACGAATTCTTGATTATTTGTGGAATTAAAGGTTGGGTTTTGATCATTAGATAATAACTAAGCTTAAGGAAGCTTAAGGAAGCTTAAAAATCAAAACATAAAGGAGTTACGAAAGATTAAAGAAAATGAGTTTCAAAGTGAATTTCTGAAAAAGAATTTATAAATGAATGTGGAGATGGAATTTGACTTGTCATAGGGGGTGAATAAGAAGTTATAAGTGTTAAATCAAAGTTTGGATAACATGGAAAATTGGGAATGATTCTTAATTTTAAGAATCATGAAGAGATATAAAAGATAAAGATAGCTTATATGGATATAAGTTGGTTTATAAAGTGGTAGTTGAGTTTAATGGCATGTTAGGGGCTTAAAATAGAAGAATTGAGTGAAGAGTTGATGATTTTCGGGCTTGAATATAATTTCTGGGCATGATGCATCGGTACACATTCAATATGTACCGATGCACTCTTAAAAGAAGAACGACGAATGCCCATAATGCATCGATGCAGTTTGAGTGTGCACCGATGCACCAAGATAAATTTTGAAGGTGCATCGATGCATTAATGTGAATATGGGTTTATTAAGTTCGTTTAAGTTGCTAGTATCAAATTACAAGGTGTATGTATCTAATAATTGTCTCAAAATGTATAATTATGTAGATTCAGAGCCTAATCAAGTTTCGGAATCATTGACAAGTATGATCGATCAAGGGGAAATATAAAAGATTGGAATTGACTAGTGAGGCCAGGTGAGTGCATACAAGTTAGTTTATGATGTTTAATGGAAATAAGACTTGCGACAAGTCTACTTCCTATATTAGAAGGCATGAATGTATGATCATATGCATATGTTTGATTTGGGTATATGTGATATATATTATAGTATGCATTAAATGATTTGTGTGAATACATGTAATGTGATAAGTTATAGGAATTAATATGATTGATCTATATGATTACATGGGAATGTGAAATAGGTTATATGATAGGTGACCATACATGTTACCTAGTAAATGTGATCAATAATAAGAATCAATATAATAGATTTATATGACTACATGAGAAGGGTGATAAGTTAAATAAGATTAGATTATAGAATAATATATTAGTGAAGGGAATTGAATATAAATAATGATGTCAAACTATAAGATAAGTGTTATAGAGAAGAAGTGTAGAATTATGGTATAAGAGTTATGTAAAATTTAACTAAACAAATAGATTAAACTGGTATAAATGGAAAATGAGATAAGTTAGGTAGCATTTACCTATGAGATAAAATAAGATTATATGAATAAGTAACATAAATGACATAAGAAAAACTTATGTGTTTATATGATTTAAGCACTGAAATGAACATAAGATATATATTCATTTGAATTTATTCGATAATATGAGTATATGACATTATTATACGGTTTAGATGAAATACTATACATGAATAAATGTTTTTAAATCAAATGGTTTGTATTATGTTTTGGTTTTAGCTAAATAGTATTTTAAATGCACTGTTTTGATTTTAGTGCTATGAAAATATATATTCTATGTGAAATACTATAAGTATATGATCTATGTGATAATGTTCAATGGGAATAAATGATAAATTGAATATTGTTAAATGAAGCACTATGTGTATATGTTCTATGTGAATAAATGCTATAGGAAATGCTATGAGTAATTGATTTATGTGAATAAATGATAAATTTGAGTAATGTTATTTGAAATATTATATGTTATATGAATACAAGAACATGAGATATGTGACATGTGAATTATATGGAAATGATCTATGTGTAAGTGAACTACGTAACTATGTGATTATATGAAAATGTGATAATGAGCTATATGCAAAAACTATGAGACTACGTGCCTAGGTAATATGAATATGTGAACATGTGAAATGACATAAACGATAATACCCATGTTATGTGTCATGAGAGCTAGGGGTATAGTTGGCATGCCAAGAGTAGAGGGTCTACGCGGTCCTTCGGGACATATATGTATTCTTTGGAACATGTGTGAGGTCTTTTAAGACACATACTTGATCCTTGGCATATGTATATGATTCTTAAGGAATTATCTACGTGGTCCTTAGGGACAATCTTATATGGCACTTCGGTGCATTTCTACGCGGCTAGGTGCAATTCTGTATGGCACTTCGGTGCATTTATATGAGCTGTGGTGACAGCATCAGTGCACAACCTCTATAGACTCACATATCTATAGTTCTCACAAGTGTACATGGGCTAAAAAAAGAAGATGATATAAAAGAATCTTGTATGATATTATGTGCTTTGTTTGTAATCTTTATGTTGAGAAATGATATATGTGATATGATGTTGAGGTGTATATAGCTTTGTTAAGAAGAATAGGTACAAGGACATCAGACTAAAAGATAAAGAACGAAAATAAAACTATTAAGAGATAATGATAAATGTATTACATACGCTTTATATGCTTTGTGTGTTAGGAAATATATTATCAGAATTATATGATGATATGTGTGTGTGTTTCTTGTGAAACAATATGTATATATATATATACGTTTATGTTTGGAAGCATTTTATAGTTTATCATGATTACATAAATTGTATATAATAGGAATTAGTTATGATATACTATAATCAATTTATTTATGCCTCACTAAGTTATCGACTTAGCGTGTGAATGTTTCACACGTAGGTTCCGGAAAGCTATAACAAAGGTTAAGAGGAGCAAGACAAGTCAGCATCTCCCTTACAAAAATAATTTCAGATCAGAAAATAGAGGATTTAAATGACTTTGGTTATTTTGAATATAGTTGGCATGTACTAATTGGTTTAGTTAAATATGCTCTGATTGATTCTGGTTATTGTGGTCAATTTATGTAACTAAACCGCTTTTACTTTAATGAAAGTTTTAAATTTTCTTTGAATTTTGTCAAGAGTCAAAGTTTGAAAAGTCAATGTGACACCTCATACTCGTATCCGGGTCAGGTACGGGTTGGGGGTGTTACAAGAACTGTGCAAGAGTTCTAAACAAATTTTGGTGAATCGAGACGTCTAAAAGATAAGAGATGTCATCATAGATCTGATAGAACAACTGCTTATCGATTACTTCCCATCTTCCCTAAATCTCTTTCATCTCGCTCAAATAATTTTGACAGAAATTGATGTGAGTGTAACCAATCAAATCTAACACATACCCAGGTTGTAAGTTATCTCCATTGGTAAGTTAGGACTACCCAGACCATCTCAGAATATATGCATTGTCTTCTACCTCTTTTTGGACCATTCGTTCCATATTATTAGCCTTCTATATGGACATTGATCACGGATCAACACCATGGAATGAATAGTGCAATGCAAAAATGAAAAAAAATAAAAAGGCAAAAGAAAATTAGTCAGTAATCATAAAGAAATCAATCGAGCATAATATAGCTTGTTTATAAAACCTACCCTCACATGCTGGCTACCTAATCATGCTTTAGAAGATCCTACCCCAACATGATTTTTACCCCCATGATTTGTTTAACATAAAAATTCTAACCTCATGTCATCTAGTTCAAATGCTTAAAAAACCTAACCACATGATATCTAGTTCTCATACATTTATCTGGAAAGCAAAATTGTACTACAAAAATTAAAATACTCAAAAGAGATTTTCCTTGTGTACTCTCCTCATGAGATTCTTAAGGTTTAGGTTAGACTCTACGTAGGTTCGGGTTCTAGGTTCACTATATGCTGGGTTCGGATTTAAAGTAAAAGGTTCTTGAATTGTCGTTATCGGGTGCTCCATTGGGCTGCCAGACCCTCAATTTTGGTCCAGGCTTTCTGATCGAGTTCTATTCGAGGGAACACACCTTCTCATGTCCATAAGGAGGTGAAAACCATCACGAGGACCATAAGGAGTGAGCCCTAGAAGCGATCCACTATCCCTTACGGAGGTGAAAACCACACGAGGGAGTATTTTCTCACTCCTACTTAAATTGGATGGAGTAGGGTTTTAGCTCATGTTATGTAAATGCAGTTGTGCAGTGTATGCGAAAAAGCGAAAACAATACAAACAACAAAAAACAAAGTTCTCAACATCTTGAACATTTATTTAATATGAAAACATTAGCAAACAAATCAGTACAAGTATTTAGTGGTTAATCAAATTATAAACATAAAATTTATTTAAACCAACAAAGGATCAAAAACTAAATTAGAACGAACTTGTAATTTTCATTGCAATGACAATTAATTAATTGACTAACGATTTGACTCTCTAAAAAAAATGTCCCAAACGGAGTCGCCAAGCTGTCGAAACGATTTCTTAAAAACAAAATTATTTTTTATTTAAAAAAATCTCATCTTAATTAATTTGGTGTTTCGCCACCAATATTTGATTAGGGTGTGATTAGGCACCCAAAACAGTTGTCAATTTAATAAAAAAAATTAATTTTATTAAAACAATATCTTAGGTCTTCATACCAAAAACTGAGTTCGAGAGTCGATTATGTGTGGGGAAGGATTAGCACCCCCACAACGCCCTAAATAGGTACCTAGTCGATTAATTAGTTATATTTGCAATGAATCTTACAAGTTCGAGTTTAATTTAATTTAAGATCCCTGCAAATAATAATATTCTTTGAATTTCAGGACGAAATACAATAATATTTAATTATTTTCTATCGAGAAGAAATGACCTCTCATGCTTTAAAGCAGTCAATTCATACTCCAATCGAAATAAAGAAATATTACAATTTCATTATTAATTCCAAATTCAAATGCATAAATAATAATAAAATAAATTTAAGATCCCTTTTTTAAACACATTCCTTAAATTTTAGGACGAAAAATGGTAATATTTAATTATTTCCTATCGAGAAGAAAATACCTCTCATGCCTTAAAATAATCATTTCTTACTCCAATCGAAGTAAAAAAATATTACTATTTCATTCTAAAATTCATTGTTAATTCGAATGCATGAATGATGATAAAAATAAAAATTAATTTAATACGAATTCCCAATCCTTTTAGAAAGAAGAAGGAGGTTCGATTATTTAAAGGAATCGAAATCAGACCTTTTATAAGTTCTAACGATATTTTCTCGATAAATTTAAATAGACAAACATTTCTTTTTCTCTCGTTCCTAAATTTTACGTGTAGTCAATTTTTAGGGTTTCACTTAATGGGATATACTTTCATTTTAAAATGATCGAAAGTACATTTCTTATATGTTAAGACAGTCACTTCGCAACAATCATAAAATGAACAGATAATAACACCACAAGTTCAAAGAAAAATATGAGGGTAGGAATCTAAAGATAAAATGAAGTTGTGTAATCTCAGTAATACAAACTAAAATTTAATTTCCAAAGATTGAGGTTGCAGAATGCTAAATCCAACAAGGAATAAGAAGACAAATCAATGGATTCAAATAACTCGATAACTGAATATCACTATTCGTGGTGATTTTCCCTTGAGGAAGCGCCTCCGGTTAAACATAATCAATGGATCCAAATAACCCGATAATTAGATTCGTGAATTCATCCACTAAACTCTATCCAAAATCCATGATTTTTAATGTCAAATCTTTGTTTTGCTCAAAAACAAATAATTTTCTGATTATAGATCCCTATGAACAATGTTCACTTTATGAATCACCGTTAACCCCTACGACATGCGTGATATGTCACACCACCGTCATTGTGCTGACCTTCGATTACCTCATTTCTGTGATAACCTGATTGCACAACTCATCGCTAAAGGAACGCTCTAGTACTAAGTGAACATCGGTTTAATCTTCATAAACGTCGTGAAGGTCGATTACGTTCGGATGCGACTAAATGTTCTTGATAATATTTTGAATCACGGGGATTTCGTTGGTCGACAACGCATCAAAGATGCAAACCTAGTACTGTTTCGTCAATAATACTGCCATTGAAGAAGCTCTTGTTTTCTCAGCTCGAGGTGGCGGCGTGGTCGTGGTGGTGAATCTTTTCAAAGTTTTAATGGCGAATTCTTTGTATTTTTAAGGATCTTCATTACTTCTTTTTATATATTTTCTTATAACCCAAACCCTAAATCTAATGTTATCCTTAAAATAATTTAAATTTACAAAAAGACTCATAGTAAGTATTTTGTCTAAAATTAAAATGATATTCAACGTGACCAAAACTTAATAAATCGATAACGCAAGTGACCAAAACTTAATAAAACAATAAAATAAGTGACCAAAACTTTTTTTTTACTTTAGTGAGCAAAATTGTACAAATATGAAAAGAAAATAACAAACACATAATCCACATATTATCTACGTGTAAATAATATAATTTTAATTTTTTATATTTATCGTGTCACATCAATACACCGTTAAAGGTTTAACGATCTTTAATTTTCGGTGATCATATCTTAATTAAAACAAAACGAAAGTGATTAAATATTATATTTTTAAAATTCAAAAAAGAAAAGTTTATAAATTCCAACCAAAGTGACCAATTCTCAAGTTTATCCTTAAAAAATATATAATATCATAGATTAAATTGCTTTTGATTATTCTAAATGAATTGTCAATTATAAACGGAGGTCTAAAAATGGCGGGCAAGCAAACAGGCACGTGATAGAGCTGCTTCTTTGAATTGTTAGTCCTGCAGCGGATTTGGTTTAATTTTCAGCAGTTTTAGGCACGTGATTCTTGAGCACTTGTTTGTTTGCGTAGACGCTAGTGGGTCTAAAAATGATTTTTCAACAATTTTTTTAAATTTTTTTATTGATAATTATCTTTATTTTTTAAATTTTTATAAATTTAATTATTTTAATATAAAATTTTACGTTGGTTTTTTTTAATTATGATCACTGTACCAAATCACAGTCCTACACCCTATTTACCTGGCTACCCATTTGCTTTGACTTTGCCCATTACAAAGTACGCCCTCTTCATGCACCTATATTTGTTTACCTAATTCCCTAATTTGACCAATTTTAATTTACGTCCTTCATTTCTTTTTAATTCTCTCGAGTCTCCACACATGAGAGATCTAGAAGTATAAAATAAAATTTTATCAACTTGTAGGGACGAATGGTAAAATTTGATCATTTATTTTCCTTCCCTCACTTTTCCATCAAAACAACCGATCATTAACTCAAAATTATGATGTGATCCACAGTTGAATCGTCTGATCAAATATGAATTATAATTTTTGGATGATCAAATTGTACTTTTATAATATTCGAAAGGATCAAATTACAGTTATACCAAATTGGGGGTCAAGGGTTAAGCTCCTCGGTATAATTGAACCTAACCCGAGTGCGCCGAGTTAAAGATGCAATCAATGTTTCCGGCGGCGTGCATCTAATGCTTTAACGGATTGAGGGTTAGGTTGAAATCTAATCTAATCTAATTAATCCCACGTGTAAAATGTGAAACCCCAATTTGCTTCAACTGCTGTTCACCAACCACTGGTTTGATGGAACATTGGAAGCGGCACACTCTATTAAATGTAATAATAAAGGAAAGTTCAATTACACTGCTAACAAATCTGAAGCGATAAACATTACGAAAACGTTACAATTTATTTCCTTCGTGCCTGATTAAATATACTTTTAGAGCGAGATTGGGTTCCAACATCGATTATTTCTACGAATATAAAATAAAATACAATCTTTATTCAATTGATATTACAATATGAGTTCAAGACTAAGATATAATGTGTAATTTCTAGATGAGAATTAAGGAAGAAGAACTTATCAAAGTGGGAAACGTTAAAACATTTGAAAAATAAACAAAGCAGAAAAGAAAACGTGTAAACAAGGTTGGGACCTGCCTACTATAAGTCGTAATTTAAGTAGCTGTCAAATATGCTACAAATTGCATATCTCAGTTTGATCCTCCAATCACATCATATTAGGTCCACGTCCATCACGATGAATAAATGAAACACATGCAAGCAATGGCCCGGACTTGGCACATCATCACCTTTCTAATTACATGGTAAATACTTGGAAAATGCTTTTTACTTTTAGAAATCACAGATGTAATTATTTAAACGTCAGAAACGACGAGATAAGATGTGCTTATTACCAATGAGAGAGAAATCAACATAATTAGTTGACCCTTATTCTCATATGTAATGAGGTAAGAGGAGGTAGGATAGTAGGCTGCTCACAACGTTAAGTTAATAGCAGTTTTCGTAGGAGACCTCCAAATTATGAAATGCCTTCCGTGGGACTCGATCCCATAACCCCAAGATTAAGAGGCTATTTGACATAACTGGCACCAATTTTCTTTAATATTCCCTTTCTGACACCGTTTGACCAATATTTCCCGAAGTAACACCCTTTCTGCTGAGCTGGCGAAAGGCGCGTCCCCGGGGACGCGCTTTACCCGTGTTTTTGCTGAGTTGGATGCCACGTGTGGAAGGCGCATCCCCGGGGACGCGCCTTTCGCCAGCTCGACTGCCACGTATTTTGTTTAATAATAAATATTTTATTTTTATTATTATTATAAATTAATAATATATTATGTAAAATGTTTCGATTATAATGTAAGAATTATCAAATGTATTTTGTTAATGTGTGTTAAAGGTGGAGTGAATTATCTACATTAATATGATATAACAATATATGAAAACCAATTTTGACTTTATTGTAGCTATAGGAAAAATGTATGAAATTATAATATTACACATATGGTTATATTATTATTTTTGATTTTGACTATCGATCTATTAATTTTATCAGTTAATTATTTAAATGTTATCAATGTAGTCATCTCATATCAATATTTAACGAAAATATTGATGCATAAGTTAATAAATTAGTATAATTACATATTTAATCTTCAAGACTTACATATTTTATGAAATTAGTCTTATTGAAAATTTAATTTAATAAATTTAATCCTCCAATCAGAACATGAAATGTGTCATCGTATACATAAATTTTTAATAACTTTTAATTTGTTTAATTTAATATTTTTCTCTACTTAGAAGGTGAAATTATTATTATATTTTAAAAAAATTATAACTAATAATATTAATTATTATATTAAATAAATATATTAAAAATATTTATGTATTTAAAAGTTAAAAAAAATTATTTAGGTGTACATACATTGACAAATTATATAAATGCAATAACATTAAATTATTAGAAACAAAAACATTCATTTAAATACAATATTAATTACATAAGAGTTAACGGTTATATGATGATAACAGAGCTGGACATTTTTTTCTATTGTGCCCGATGTTTCTACAATGCCCACATCGTTTTTGTTCTGTTGACTTCTCCCGAATATCCATATCACAATGTATTATAGTAGATTTTGGACGACCTGAGTCCCTCAATAGCAATGGATCTGGTACAATTGTAAGCCAAGTTTGAATATCATTTGGGTCTCTTTCGTTTCCTATGGGCGGAAACTCAAATTCATATACCTTGAATACTTGTGAAAGTTGGTATACGGGATCAACATAATTTTTGTAGTCCAAATGCGAATGTGAGCAAGCAGCAATGACATGAGAGCATGGATATTTGAGTGCTTGAAAGAAACCACAATCGCACCACCTCTCTTGCAGATTAACTCTGAAAGAGTTAGCTTCAATCCCTTGCAGCGGACGTGGCATTTCGGTTACACGAAACAATTCACGGGTGCGAGAAAAATTTGTAACTAACATCCCATTTGATGCAGCCATTTTTTTCTATAAATCAACTACTAGTCTTGGGTGGTAAATATGTCCGTTTTGCATCCAAGTAAGAGCTTGTCCACCGAGCTTTGCAAAGAGTTGACCCAAACGAAAATAAGTCGTTTTAACCAACGCCGTGACTGGTAAATGGCGCGCCCCATTTAAGGTTGAATTTATTGCTTCAGCCAAGTTTGTTGTCATATGACCATAGCGATACCCCCCCCCCGCCATATGCATTTGTCCACATTTCTTTGCTGATGTCCATAATGTACTCGCACCCCTTCTTATTTTTGCCAAACAGCTCTTGTAGCATCGACTCAAACCTTTGAGGTAAGAGTTCATAACCTAAGCCATTAGGAATATGTAATAGTTAATATGAAGTATAAATAAGTAATAAGAAATTGATAGAAAAATTGGGAAAAAGTAACATACCCATCCGCACGACTAACTGACGTTCATCGTTCTTCTTGTATTTTCCGTAATAGTTTGCAGCAATATGACGGACACAATAACGATGTTGAACATGTGGAGGTCTATACATTATACCCAAAGAGTCCATTGCTGCTTTTATCCCGGCTCCTCGGTCTGAAATAATGCATACTCGTTCCCTGGTGACAACTTGTAAACGTAAATTTTTAAGAAAAAAAACCCAAGACTCAGTGTCTTCTCCTTGAACGAGGGCAAACGCAACAGGAAGAATATTACGGTTTCCATCTTGAACCACAACCAATAATAAAACTTGCTTGTATTTCTCATACAAGAAAGTACCATCAATTTGGACAACTGGTTTACAGTACTTGACTGCATTAATACACTGAGGGTAAGTCCAAAAGACACGGTAAAATTGGCAGCGATCGTGAACCATTCAATCATTCACGTAATGATGTTGAGTTTCGAACTCAACAATTGTCCCGGGATTAAGTCTTTGCACAACATGAAACCAACTGGGCAGCTCGTTGTAAGAGGAATCCCATTCGCCATGAAGTTTGCAAATGACATTCTGTTTTGCCAACCATTCTTTTTTATATGAGACAGTGTACCCATATTATGACTGTATAGCAGAAATCAACACTGCAACAGCTATATGAGAGCTTTGCTTCTCAATGGGCATGATTGCTTGACAAATAATGTTGGAGTCCAAGTTGGGATGATCCTGGTTTATACATGTTGCACAACATGTATGAGGACCATTGTATCTGGTTAGTTCCCATAAGTTGTTCTTCCTCTTCCTCTTTGATACACGGACCATCCATTGACATCCGTTGTCACGTTGGACGCAGTAGCAGACATATTTCTCCGTGTTAGATCGATCAACTCGGGACTTAACTGAGTTACGAATATTGTAACTCTTTATTGCCATCATTGCTTCCTCCTTCGATGCGAACTCCATTCCAATATGTAAATTACCGTCATTGACTAATGATTGAAGTCCATAGTTGCCAACATCAGGAAGATCTGGAAATTCAGGCTCATACATTGCATCATAATCAGCCTCATACATATGTGCAGGAAGTTCGGCTGGTGTTGTATTTATCGGAACGTCATCCTCGTCATCATCAGAATGTACGTTAAACTGTGGTGAGTCAGGTTCAACGAATAATCCCGTTTTAGCACCATCTGCACCTGGCTCCCGAAGAGGTTCTTCTTGTGGAGATGAGGGTTCCTCCGATAATCTAATGTCGAGGTCAAATAAGTTCCCGCTTGCGTGTCCTCCCCTTGAACTTGAGGCCATTGTATCATGTGGGATGTGAATAGACTGTCGTCTCGTTGGCATTTCCATATGTAAGTCGAAAACATTGGCAGATGAATGTCTGCCCCTTGAAGTAGAAGAGATGTTGCCATATGGATTATTGGTGAAGCCACGAGGGTTGAGATCATAAGAAGTTGCAGATGAATGCCTTCCTATTGAACTTGATGGCATGGTATCTGGCGTTGGATCCGCCATTAATGATGTGAAATCATTACAGATCAGTTGTGTCGGGTTATCAACTTGATCAGTTTGATATGCAATGCCAAAGTGAGAGGAATATGAGAGACCACGAGTTGCACGAACCTCAATAAAAGTGGCATACATTTCAATAAGAGATTGTGAACTCCCCATATGAGCATCAACCATCATAGAAATATCATCATCGTTTGAAAGCTGAAATGATGTATACGTGAGCGGAAAAAGTTCAGTAGGAAATCTGTACTAAAGTGAAGATAGTCTTCTCTGGCCTGCTACACGAATCTTTAACAAAATTTTTGTGATTAACTCCTCAATTGTGATGTTTCTCTTCAAGGTTAAGGGGATATAATGATCTGACTCAAAAATAACCCCCTCTTCAGCTTCCTTAATTTCTCCATCATACAAAACAACAGCAGAAAGACGACTCATTTTCAGAGAATTTGAGAATTTAGAGTTTGGGAATTTGAGAATTTGAAAGCTTGTGAACTGAAGTTTGTTTTGAAAGTTTATAATATGTTGCATATAATAGTGTCTATAATCGGAGTACTATTCACATGAAGGCGCGTTCCCGGGGGGGGGCGCCTTCCATTATTTTGTCAGAGAATATGTTATCATTGCCCTATTATGTCACTCATGTCCCTCGGGGACACTAGATATATCAGTACCTATTATTTTACTATTCATATGAAGGCGCGTTCCCGGGGGCGCGCCTTCCATTATTTTGTCAGAGAATATGTTATCATTGCCCTATTATGTCACTCATGTCCCTCGGGGACACTAGATATATCAGTACCTATTATTTCACTATTCACATGAAGGCGCGTTCCCGGGAGCGCGCCTTCCATTATTTTGTCAGAGAATATGTTATTATTGCCCTATTATGTCACTCATGTCCCTCGGGGACACTAGATATATCAGTACCTATTATTTCACTATTCACATGAAGGCGCGTTCCTGGGGGCGCGCCTTCCATTATTTTGTCAGAGAATATGTTATCATTGCCCTATTATGTCACTCATGTCCCTCGGGGGCACTAGATATATCAGTAAATCAGGTAAATTATAACCAAAATTTAACTTCTTTTGAAAGTTCAGCAAGTTAAGAATAACTTAAATTAAAACGTTATGTGAAGTTTGAATAAATTAGATAAAATGTTATGGATAAATTGAATAAATGTGAAGTGATAAGTTGATTGTGACATTGAAATTGTATGGAATGAGCATTGAAATGTGACATTGAATAAATTGCCAATTCACCCCCTATTGCCCGATTCCGTCGATCGATTAACTCAACATAAGTTGATTTTAATGTATACGTTTTAATATATATGTTAATGATAAAATCATATGTATGGATAAATTTAATTTCAATTTAAGTATTGTGAACTATAATTGGAATATAACTTTTAATTTCGAATACAATTGGAATATTAAGTTGAAATTTAATGTTAAATTTCGAATACTATAATTTATATTTTAAATTTAAATTTCGAATAATATTATTTTTATTTTTATTTTAAATTTCGAATAATATAATTTGTATTTTAAAAACATTTATCAAACATTTAATGTTAAATGTTAATAACAAATAACATTAAAAATATGTATGTAACAACCATGAAACATTTAAATAACATAACCAAATTACATAAAATTCTGAAATATAATTATTTAAATAACATTAAATACAACTGGATCACCGATGTCGTCTTCTCGAATGAGTTCCACATGGCGGTGGTTGTCTATTTCGTGGAGGATTTCTTCGTGGAACTTGTTCTTCAGTCTCCTCATCTTCACTATCATCATCAGCAGCATTTTCTTCATTTGGTGTAGATGACGCTGAAGGGGCTGAAGGGCCTGTATAAAATAACGACCCTGGAGGAGTGCTAGTAACAATCCCACCGCTCCCCGGGAACTGTGAAAACTGTGGAACCATTGGCATCGATGTCTGTGATCCAGATGGAGATTGAGGTGTCTGCGGAGAAGCACCACCAGCCAAATAAGATGCATATGAACCATATGCTGGATCATTAAACATAGTCGTATATGCACCTCCATATGGTATAAAACCCTGCGGGCTAGGCATGTAACCTGGCGGGCTAGGAATGTAACCCTGCGGGCTCGGAATATAACCCTGCGGGCTCGGAATATAACCCTGCGGAGATGGCATATAAACTGGTGGGCTTGGCATATGAAGTGGATGGCTGGGCATGTACCTCTGCGGCATCGACGAATAAGGATGTTTTGGTGGGACTGATGCAGAACCGGTAGCGCCTTCTCTCCGTCCACGCGTCGGGGGACGATGATATTGAGACGGTTGACGTCTTTCTCGGCGCCTAGGAATGTTAACCCCTCATGCTTCCGCCGAAAGTAGAAACGGCTTCCCATTTTCATTAAACCAGTCCATATAGTTATCCGTAACCATATGACCAGTTTCAGCGTAATATTGTCGAGGGGCCAACAGTGTATATCGGTTCTCCCAAAGCGCAATCCAATCTCTGTGTCTCACCACCCAGTTAACATCTTTCTTTCCTCGTCTATCTATGTTATGCACGTCGTCTAAATTCCTAGGTGCTCCAGGAATATATTGCGTACAACCATACTGACGGAGCACGCGATCGACTAGATGCCACTCAATAATAGCATAACATATAAGAGGTATAACCGATATCCATACCTCTAATGACCCACTAAGGTGGGGTGGGATGCAAGCTTTCACTTCATCGCTCGCATAAGGTATCCACTGAAACTGAAATATAAATATATAATTCAAATAAATAAAATATTCTAATTATATCTAGCATTTTAAATTAAAATATTAATAATTAAACAAATTTAAAAACATACCTCAGACCCAGCTTTCGTATCAATAAGTAAACGAATTTCCTCTAACCCAGTAGGTATACTTTTATGGTCCTTTCTTTTCATTGACCACCTATGAATTATAATATAAACTAAATATAACCCTATTTAATTGAAAATATTTAAATCAAAATTTAGTTCGAAAATTACCTCAACAATAAGGGGAATACGTATGGTTCATTCACGATCGGGCATAAGAAAGGCATGCGGAACCACGCCCATGATTGTAGAAGCAGAAGACATCCACCGATAGCAGTTTTCTTATAATTCGTCGCCCGACACATTTCTCTAAAGAGAAATGCCAAAACTGCAACGCCCCAACTATATCTTCCAGCTTCATCAAAATCGATCAGATACCGTAACCACATACAATGCACCTGGTTGCGAGATTTGTCGGGCATCAATATTCCTCCAATTATTCGTAGAATATATGCCCGAGCACATGCCTTTGCTTGATCCTCTGAAGCATTTTCATTTAAAACCTCAAAATTAGCTTTCAACCAAGATAAAGTTATTCTACCTCCATTAAACTCTGGCGGAGCAGCTCCAAGATAATCAATGCACATTGATTGCCAATCACCATCCGCCATACCACACATCATATTTCCGTCGACGGGAAGCCCCATATGCATAGAGACATCCTCCAATGTAATTGTGGCCTCTCCACATGGAATGTGAAAAGTGTGTGTCTCAGGCCTCCACCTCTCAATTAGTGCAGAAATTAGGACATGTTCGAGTTTGCAACCGCCTATAATTATTGCAATATACCCGAACCCAGCAGAAGCCAAATATGGCAAAATACGTTCTGGTGTCGGTATACGTGAATTTTTAATAAAAGTCTCTAAAATATGATCAGTATCCTAAATAATATACATTATAAAAAATAAAAATTAATATAAATTCATAATAACTTTAAAATAAAAATAAATTTAAATATTAACATTAATTATAAAAAATATTACAATATCGCTAAAATGTCTGGAGATATGATCAATATCCAATCGCAACAGCATTTCGTTTTCCATTATAACTGTAGACAAAACAATATAATTAGCAAAAAAAATTTAATAATTCTTAATAAATAATAATTATATAAATATTATTTTAATAAAAAAATAATATTTACATAAATATATTAATATAAAATATAATAACTATTTAAAAAAATACTAACATAAAAATAAATTTCTTACCACTAATAACAAATTTAAAACTCAAATAGTTGGAGAATTTGAGTTATATAAGAGAGGAGAATATGATTTTGGTGTGAAGAATGAGTGAGGGTTGAGGGGTTTATATAGAGGAGGAGGAGGGGTAGTTAGGGAAAACGGATGGGGGGCATTTATGGCATTTAATGGAATGTGCGTCATCGGGGATGCGCTTTCCACACGTGGCAGTCGAGTTGGCGAAAGGCGCGTCCTCGGGGATGCGCCTTCCACACGTGGCATCCAACTCAACGAAAACACGGGTAAAGCGCGTCCCCGGGGACGCGCCTTTCGCCAGCTCAGCAGAAATGGTGCTACTTCGGGAAATATTGGTCAAACGGTGTCAGAAAGGGAATATTAAAGAAAATTGGTGTCAGTTATGTCAAATAGTCAGATTAAGAACCTTGTACTCTACCAAGAGCTCTTTAAAGAAAATTCATAAATGGAACAAGCCGCTTTTGGAGTTGAATGCATAATATTATTATCATGTGAAAAATAAATTAAAATATATGAAAAATTATATGAATGTTATCTAAAAGAATGGCATTCACGATATGAATTGGTCAATGGCGACAATAGTGTGTACGAACATTCTTTAATCACTTATTAAATAAGTATTTAAACATTTATATTTAAACATTAAAATTCAATGTTTGAATATATAAACTTAAAAATTTCATGTCCAACAATTTTTTGGAGCTATTAAAGACATATGTTGAATTTAATCAGATTGAGATCTTGAATTTTATTTTTATTGTCATGTTGATATGAGTTTAATTAAGTTCAAGATTTTTTTTTATCAACTAAAAAAAATATTTTGACAGTAAGATTCTAAAATGAAAAATTATTTATATATAAGTTTTCTTTAAGTATTTAGATATATGATTTTAAACATATAGGATGATTAAAGAAAATATTTATATACATAGGCACGTCACTGTCATATGATATATGTCTATGTATGTATAAATATGTGTCATTGATGATATTAATTCAATGACTAATTTACTTTTGGTGATATTTAGGAAAGTAATCTTTCACTTTTTACTATGCTATAACAGTCGTATGGTTGGCCTTTAAAGGGTGACACATATAGCACGTGGAAGTCGTGTCGCTATTTCTTTATTATTATTATTTATAGCCTTTTCCCTCCTGCCGCTCTCCGCCTCTTCATATTCAACTTTGTCATCTTCCTCGCCTTTTATAAACGTTTTCTTCACGACACTCATCCAATAAACAGAACAAAAAAGAAAAATTTGTCTTCTCATTTCAAGTAAACCAGTATGTCGAGAGCTAGCGTTGAGCTTGATTTCTTCGGCATGGAGAAAGAGAACCCCTGCAAATCTCAGTTTCAGAAATTCCTCGATCGCCGTCGAAGCTTCCGAGGTACGTTTAAATCTACTTCTCTCTTTTTTTCTTGGTGGATGAATCTTGAATGTTTGAAAAACTTTTGTGATTAATTTTCTATAGGTCTTCAAGGCGCCATTTCGAAGATGAATCCGGAGGTTATCAAATCAGTGATTGCCTCTGGTTTGACGAACCCGCCGAGTCAGGATCAGATTGAGTCTAACAAATCTGCTTCGGTCCCTTCGAGTCCTAAGGAAACTCAGTCTCTTTTTTCAGCTTTACCTCTTCTTAACTCTGCCCCCAGGTACTCAACGAGTTCCTTAATTTCTATATAATCTTGTTCTTCATGAAACGGGTTTCAGCTTCGAATTTATGACGTGAAAAGTGTGAATCCTCTTTTATTCAGGGCTGCATCTGAGAATGGTCCTGAAACAGCTCCCTTGACCATTTTCTACAATGGAACGGTCTCCGTTTTCAATCTACCTCGTGATAAGGTATGTTTAACAATGATCATTGTATAGAATCATTTCATTTAAAATCTTTGAAAAAATATACAAAATTAATTATCCGTAAAAATCAATGGCATTAACGTGTCTATAAAATTTTGAATAGGCGGAGAGCATCTTAAAACTCGCAGTTGAAGGAGTCTCAAAGAAAGTTGAATCAATAGACTCAGAAGTGGCAACTCCTTCAAGCGATCAACAACGGCAGCTTCTTGAAACTCTTGATGAAGGTCAGTGTCTGCTTACTTTCCTCCTTTTTTGCATGTTGAACTAGCTAAATTCGTGTGGAAACTACTAATATTTCCAATCTTATAAAATCTATGCCGAAGTAAGTGATTGTGCTTGGATTTCTATGCAGATTTACCAATTGCCCGGAGGAAGTCTTTGCAGCGGTTTCTGGAAAAGCGCAAGGAGAGGTAACTTTCCCCTCTCTCTACAGCTTATGGAGGTTAAATGGATATACATATGGATCACAAATTACCAAATATTTATTTTACGGGGCTTTTAACCCAAATACCAAATATCTACAGTTGAGATACATCTATATAATGTAAATTTTTATTTTTTTAATTTATTTTTATTTATTTAACTATCTTAAATTTATATAAAGATTAGATTATATCATATCTCATATAATATTAAATTTTAATTAAATGAGATTTAATAATATAGTATAATATAATTTGTATTAAATTTTAATTACATAAAATTCAATAATAGAATATAGTATAGATCTATCATGATATAATGTAAATATAAAAAATAAAAATCATATAGAAAAGTTTATCGAAACACTTTTAATTTTTAAATGGTGATATTTGGATAAATAAGACTTCTTTTCATCTTAACTTTTAATTGAAAATTATATTTACTTAATTTGAATTATTAAATATATTAAAAAGTATAGTAATAGTTAAGCACATTGAAAATGCAAAGAGTCGGTGTCGGCAAATAATTAAAGTACTTCCACCGAGAGCATACACTTAACATTTTGAAATTTTACATTAACTAAAAGAATGCACCGAAAGGTGACAAAAGAAGGGCATTGAATAGAGAAGCCACGTGTCCCAATAACTGCTTACAAACATTTCCTTTAATTTCATGATTTGTCAAATTGTAACACGTTTTTTTAATTTGTTTTCCAGGTTGACTTGTGCATCACCATATGGTTGATAGTCGTTAAAAACCGCGTTTGTTGCTTGCTAGTCCTACTATCGAATGTAAAATACAGGCCATATATATTATATACGTATTTGAAGTTGAGAGGAGCACGTTTTTGGTGATGGGAGAGTGTTATGATTCGATGCTTGTGCTTTCCCACCACTTTCCTATCGCTTATCCCGACGGTGTGCTTGGTTTGGTGCCCTTCTTTTCAATTTTTAATTGCAATTCTCCCGTTGTACAGACTTTTCTTTGGAAAGACGTTACGCTTCTTCATTTATTTTGTTTTAAAATATGTGCCCGGCGAATTGAACCGTTTGAAACCGACAGGGATTTGTTCACTGGTTCAATGGTTTCTGTCAGTATGCAAAGGAATTTTTATATATCATTTTAAGATTTTATATACTGGAATTCTTAATAAATTTAATAATTCCTTTCTTCAAGGGGCTAAGGTTACAATTTTCTACAAAACACATTTAAAAAATACACTATAAAAATATTTTTAAAAATAAAATTATACGGTCCAAGAATATAATTTGATAAATACTAGTCCCATAATTAGAAAGCCTAATGATATTAGTTTATATAGGATAGTAGATTATTTAGGTTATATTTGTTAATAATGTGAGCTAAAAGCTAAAAATAATTCTTTTATTTTTTTAATCTTTAATTTTTTATCTCTTACTTAATCCATTAAATTAGATTTTTTATTTTTACTATAAAATATATGTTAGAATTTAGATTAATTAAAATTAAATATTTTTGATATATTAAAATATTTATTTTTGAATTATGAGCTAAATTTTATTCCATATTTTGATAAATATGTTTAAATTAAAATTAAAATTAGTAAATAATTATATATTTCACAATATTTTTTACAAAACATCATCAAATTAAATTTGAAATTAGAAAATTATATCTATAATTTAAGTTGAAACTTATATAAAAATATAAATTATTATATTGACACAACAAATAAAAGAAAATTGACTTTTCATAAAATTCAATTTATTAAAATTTAAATTCATTAGATCACTTCATTTTTATTTTGAAATATTATTCTTAATACCTAAAATAATAAAAGTAAATAATTATATTACTGTAACTTACTATTGACCACATAAGATTATAACACTTACATATTTACAAGATTAATTGTTCATATTTTAGAATATAAAAATATTTAATTTTAATTTATATATTGTATAATAATAAAATTAGGCTTTTGAAGTTAAAAATTAATATGTATCAAATTAATATGAAGACAATGATGGGAATTAAGAAGATTGATTAAGGTCTCCTAAGCACGCGCAGCCAGGAGAGTGGGACCGGCGACAACCCCCCCCCCCCCCCCCCAACTCGCAAGTCCATGCAAAGGCGTGGAAGTTTAGGCCCATCCCTTTCTAATCTTCTCTTATCATCTGTTCTGTTTAGCCACAACATGCGCATTGTTGTTTCTGATCTTTCTAATCTAATAAAATCTAATCTAACTCATCATCATTGTTTTTTACCTGGAAACCTGCGATCAAGACCGGCATCTTTTTATGCTCTTACGGTTCCAAGGCACGGTGCTGTCGTGTTTTAATTCAGATCAGTTGAAAGAATGGCTTCAATTGATGTTGTTATCAAGGTTTTAATTATAATATAGTATGTAAAGACATAGCAGGCTTTGCATACATAATACTTATCAATCATAGCAGGCTTTGCATGCATAATACTTATCAATCATAGCAGGCTTTGCATGCACATGCATAATACATATCAATCATACCTGTGTATGCATGCATGCATAGTTTTGTACGGAAAATCATACCAGGGAGATGTTTTAACCAAGAAGAAAATGAGCAGGGAAAAGCAAGAAGAAAATGAAAATGAGAAAAGGTCAATTTGAGTGTAATAACTAGTACCCTTCTGTCATTTGACAGTAAAAGTAATAATAGGAATGATGAAACCAAAGAAAGTGGAGAGCAGGTTTAGAAAGAAATAAGGAAAAGCCGAACCAAACCGGCCTAGAAAAAGTAAAAAACAGATATCCAGAAAACAAGAATGTTGGTTCATTTCTGTTTTCTTATCTGTTTGGCTCTCCAAAGTTGACCGGGAGGAATAGCAACAGACACGAATTGGAATATTTGAGTCGGATGCCACGAACTTAAATGATAATTTATCTACGATAAATGATATTGTTAGAATCAATTACCGAAGCCGGAATCAAAGATTGTCTTGAGTATTCGGTATACAAGATAGAGTCACGGGGATAGCCCTTGTAGACAAAGTAACCGACGTGAATCCCGAAGAGAAAATCTTATTCGATGATCATAAGAAAATTGAGTCAAAGCGAAGCTTGAGGCTATTTCTACTGTATTTATTCACAATCTTCCTCTTCTTATTTTTACTTTAATTGCTTTTACTTATTTAATCATTTTTATTATTTTAATATTTTCTTACCAAAATCCCCCCATTTGTACTGTTTCACGCCTGGTATAAATAAATCAGATAGAAATTTATAATTTTCTAAGTCCCTGTGGAATCGACCCTTACTTCTCTTCACTACGCATTTCCTTTATTGATTGAGAATAAGTAATTTATTTTGACACCGAAACGACAGTTGTCAAATTGGCGTTGTTGCTGAGGACTTCGCCAAAGTTACTATTGTTTGTTTATTTTTTTATTTATGACCAGGTCTAATCCGGGAGAATTAGTGGAGTACTACCCGAAGATTGAAGCCAAAGCTAGAAGACTCCACACATAGACACTTCGGGAAAGAAGGAGATAACAAACGAATCCAGAAGAAGAATCAAACTCAGGTGAATCCGTTAATACAATTCTGATTGCCGATCCTACTATCCGTGAGTTAGCCGCGACACCCACTGAACAAGAGCCTTTTTGCTTAGATTTCCCTCAAGGTGAAACTTCGTACCAATTGAAAACTAGCCTTATTCATCTTCTCCCTACATTCTGCGGATTGCGGAACGAAGATCCACACAAACATCTCAAGGAATTTCATATGGTCTGCTCCAGCATGAGACCACAGGGAGTAACCGAAGACCAAATAAAACTTAGAGCTTTTCTTTTTTCTTCGGCTAAGGAGTGGTTATTTTATCTTCCTCCTAATTCTGTTACTACATGGGCTCAAATGACTCGTCTTTTTCTTGACAGGTTTTTCCCTGCAGCAAAAGTAAGTGAACTACGAAGGAGAATACTTGAAATCAAAAAGCTTGATGGAGAGTCACTTTACGACTATTGGGAGTGGTTTAAGAAGTTATGTTCTAGTTGCCCACAACATGGGTTAACCGAACAAACACTCCTTCAATACTTTTATGAAGGATTATCTTCCCTGTAAATGAAGATGATCGACGCTGCCAGCGATGAAGCCTTGGTGAATATGACTCCTACTGAGGCTAGAGACTTAATATCGACGATGGCCACAAATTCCCAACAATTTTGCACAAACAATGAACCTTCTCGAAGGGTTCATGAGATAAGTTCATATTCCTTAGAAAATAAAATAGACAAGTTAACTGAAGTCGTAAACTCTCTTGTTGCAGGAAAGACATGACAAAACCGATTATATGGAATATGTGCATTACCTGATCATCCAACAGACGGTTGTCCACTAATTCAAGACGACGCAACAGCTCAAGTTAACGCAGTCGGAAACTTTCTGGGACTTCCTCAAAGAGCTTATAATCCTTACGGTAATACATACAACCCAAGATGGAGGGATCATCAGAACTTCAGTTATGCTCAGAACCTGAGACCGAATTAAGGCTATCAATCGAGACCTCCACCACCACAACAGCCGCATAAGTCATCATTAGAATCGATTTTCGAGAGGTTAGCACTATCCCAGGAAAAATTCCAGACTCGAACTAAAGCCCACTTCCAAGAGATGGACAAACAGATAAGTCAACTGACTCAAGTCGTAGGGAGATTAGAGTCATAAATGAGGCTACCATCACAAACTGAGCCGAATCCAATAGAGAAAGTTAGCGCCATCACCCTCTGAAGCTGTACAATTATTGAACAACCAAACCCAAAGGAAGTAAGAGCAAGATCCCAGAAGAAAGAAGAAACTTCGAACACCAAAAGAGAAGAAGAAACAGTTGACGCATGATCCCAGAAAGAGAATGATAAAGAACAAATAGACGATCTGACGCTATCTCCCTATGACGTGCCACCGCCCTTTCCATCGAGGTTAGTAAAAAAGGATAGAAAAATCGAGGAAAAGGAAATATTAGACGTTCTTCAGAAGGTGAAAGTTAATATACTTCTTCTTGAGGTTATTCGGAAAGTTCCAAGGTATTGCCGGTTTTTGAAGAATCTTTGTACGACTAAAAGGAAGTTTACCAGAGTCGAGAAAATGGATTTAGGTGCAAACGTCTCAGCAGTTTTCCAACGACCACTTCCACCGAAATATAAAGACCAATGTATGTTTTCAATACCTTGTAAAATTGGTGAAGTTAAAATCAAGCGAGCTATGTGCGATCTAAGTGCCTCTATCAACTTAATGCCTCTCTCCATCTATAATTTAATTTCCACTGAGCCTTTGAAAGAGACGAGAGTTACACTTCAGCTAGCCAACAAATCCTCCTCGGTCGTCCCTTTCTGAGCATGACAAATGCAAAAATTGATGTTCGAAGCGGTATTCTTACTATGGAGTTCGACGGTGAGATCTTAAAATTTGATTTTTATAAAGCAATGAGATATCCGGATAACGTGCATAGTATTAATTTTGTTGGCGTTATTAAACCTGTTGATGATGAATCTAACTTTGTTGATGATTTATGCAAGGAATCGGATGATAAAAAAGATGTTTTAACGGCCATTCTTTTCAACAAGATTCTTAATTTGGGAAAAATCCGAAGAAATCTTTCTGAGAATTTTTGAATTTCTCATAAAGAATTTCTTAGTTGGAAAAAACGAATGAAGTGGAAGTATCTGTCACGGAATTTGTAGTCTGAATCAGGTCGTCGAGCCAACGAAGTTAAACAAAAGCGCTTCATGGGAGGCAACCCATTGTTTTTCCGTTAAATTTTTATTTTTATTTTCATTTCAATCGAGCATGTTTTATTTTATTTTATTTTTATTTACAGGAATCAAATTTTTTTATTCAAACTTGAACAACGAAGATTTACAAAATTATGATTCGAATAGTGCTAATTTTGGAGACTACTGAGTAGTGCTAATTTTTTTCAGTCGTGTGCACTGTTTCATTAAAACGACGCATGTTAGCAAAACCGACATGAAATCCGAGGAGTACTCTATTCCTTTTCTTTCACTTTAATTTTTCGTTTTGAGGTAAAACGCTTTTAGTGAGGGGGAGTAGACTGTAGGATTGAATTTCCCTTTTGCTTGTCTTTATGTTTCGATGTTAGTATGTGTTGGTTGGATTTGTCGAAAATTTCATTGATTGTCTTTGTCTTGTGGAAAATTTTTGGAATGCTATGCTTGTTTGGGAACACATAATTGTTTAGGTTAGGATATTCTTGATAGCGAATAGCATGAATTGTGATCAAGTTTGTGCTTTTGTGATATTCCATGCCTTTGTTGGTTGAAATGTGATTAGCTCAATGCATGAAACAATTTGGTGAGATTTGAGCCTTTACGAGCATATCATTTTCGCTCTCATTTTGTTGGATTGAGTATGTCGAATTTGATATTGGTATTCTAGAACCTGCATGATAAATACTGTCAAGATTACACACGAACATGATGCTTAAAAATGATTTGGGCATCTTAGGATTAACCTTTCTGTTTCCCCACTAAATTGCCTACCCATACTATTTTCTCCTAGTTAACCACTTTTGAGCCATTTCCATTTTTTTGATTTTACCACATTTATAAACCCGAGCCTTTTTGTTTTATCCCTTTTTTCTATCTTTTTCAGGGCAAGTGAACAATTATCCGATGTATGCTCCAAAAAAAGAAGAAAAAAACAGCAACATTTTGAAAAAAAAAGAAAAAAAAAGAGTTGTTCGAAAAAAAAAGACATGAAAAAGGAAAACAAAACAACAAAGAGAATAAAAAAATGCATTTCGAAAAGAAATTTGTTGTTTGATATGTCGCCTTTTTATCTTGGTGTGCTTAATGTTTTGATGGAGTTGAGATTATTATTTGTTAGTTCATTGCCTTGAATATTTAGCCATATTAATTAGCCTTTTCCCCACCTTTACCTAAGCCCCGTTACAACCAATAAAAGACCCTTTGATTTATGCATCGTGTTCTCATTAGTAGTGGAGATTTGATTTACTTGCAGGGCTATGATAATATCGTGTCGATTCTGACATTGGGTGTTTCTTTACCCCAAACACATTGAGTGATTTGAGTGAATCCCGGTAAGGTGTTGAGTTATGAGCATTGAGATTAATGAATGAATGGATATTACAATTGCACTTAACTTGTTCCAATTGGTGATATTCATTTGATTGATTTCTTAACTTGAATAGTTTTGTGGTCTCTACCTTGCTTCCTTAAATGTGAAACTTGACAAAAGAACGTTTAATGAAGTTTTTGATTGATTTGGTTATATCATACTTGAGGACAAGCATGAGATAAGTGAAGGGGAATTTGATGAGTGTTCAAAATCGTTAATCTTTATTTGTTATTTCTTCGATTTTGTGGAATTATTGCTTCTGAATTGGTCGTGTTATACTTGTTTTTGTACAAGTCCTTGATTTCCAGAATTTGTGACAAAACGGGCGAATTCTGCATTTTTTTATTATTTGGTCACGGCTGGAGACATGGGCACGACTCTGGGCACGATGCGGTCTGACGTGGCAGTTTCTAGAAGGTCCAGTCAGTGACGGTTTCTAGAAGACTTTCTCCGCACGCCTTCTAGAAGATGGACGAGCATAGTTACATTATGAGACTAGTTTAAGTTTGAATTTAAATTAAAAAACAATTATCTTTAGGATTATTTTATTTATTTTCTTTGTTTATCCTTTAAGCTTTTAGAGGCTATAAATACCCACTTGGGGTAAGCCTAAACTCATCATTCATATTACATTCTTCTTTTCTCTTTAGTTTTTATAAAAGTTTTCTCTTTTTACTGTTCAAGTTCTTTTCATTTTTTCTTTTATTTTTCAAGCTTTGTTTTCAAAATGCTAAGTATGACTTTTTTCATGCTTAGCTAAACTTTTCATATGCCGAGAGTTGTCGCGATGATTCAATTCGAACGGGAGAATTAAAACGGTCCCTTAATAACTTCAGAATATCTCTCTCAATCTCTGCGCTTAATTTTCAAAATCAAAACAGTTTTCAAAATCAAAGATTGACTTTGGTCAAGAGGTTGTTGCGATTAAATGTGTGGGAGAAAGATTCAGCTTATAGAAAGCAATTCGACTTCCTGGGAACACACTTGGCGAGATAGCTTCGCCAAGAGGGAAATGAGATCGGAACTGATGGTTATCGAAGCAACAATCCAAGTCGGATGCCACGAACTTAAATGGTAATTTATCTACGACAATTGATGTTGTTAGAATCAATTACCGAAGCCGGAATCAAAGATTGCCTTGGGTATTCGGTATACAAGATAGAGTCACGGGGATAGCCCTTGTAGACAAAGTAACCGACGTGAATCCCGAAGAGAAAATCTTATTCGATGATCATAAGAAAATTGAGTCAAAGCGAAGCTTGAGGCTATTTCTACTGTATTTATTCACAATCTTCATCTTCTTATTTTTACTTTAATTGCTTTTACTTATTTAATCATTTTTATTATTTTAATATTTTATTACCAAAATCCCCCCATTTTTACTGTTTCACGTCTGGTATATATAAATCATACATAAATTTATAATTTTCTAAGTCCTTATGGAATCGACCCTTACTTCTCTTTACTAAATATTTCTTTTATTGATTGAGAATAAAGAATTTATTTTGACACCGAAACGACAGTTGTCATCCTCCCTTTACTCAACCCCTATGACACCAACATACACAACTAAAAAGGCTTCCTATGAATGTATTTGAGTAGAAAGTCAGATGGGTCATTAATTGCAGAAAAAGAGTTGCATCGTTATTAATGAAATGGGGTACCCATTGTCTCATCATCCCGGATCCAATTAAAGGGAATTTGAGTTTATACGTATTTTTACGAAAGTTACATTAGCAGTACTGTAGCAGTGCATCGATACGCAATTTATATTCGAATTTTTTACTGTTCATGATATTGTTCACGATACTGTTCATATCATATTTTACTGTTCATAAATTCGTTTTTGCCTCAAAATTTTATAACAAACACAATTGAACAATATATGATCGTATTTCCTTAAAATAAGTTCAAATATTATGTTATTTTGCAAGAATAAAGGTTTTTAAATGTCAATGTGACATCTCGGACTCGTATCCGGATCGAATACGGGTTGGGTGTTACAATTGTGGAATTGAAAGCAGGGCTTATGTGAGCCTCTTTAAAGAAATATTTAATAGCATTGATAACGTTATCTCCTACCACGGTCCAGGATTTTTTAAAAAACAAAGGGTTGTAATCGTCAGGGCAAGGAGCTTTGTCGTTTCCTTGACTGAATAAAGCCTCTTTAATCTCATCTGTGGTGATATTTTTAATAAGGTCCGATTTAGTGTCACTGGGTAAGTTAACATGGAGCAGGTTTTTCAAGTAGGAATGATCAATATTTTGAAATTTAGGATCTGTAGTACCTAATTGATGTTTTAAAAAATTAATGATTTCAAAGGTTATAGCATCATAAGAATCAAGCCTTTTACCATCATTGTTAACAAGAACTATGATGATATCTCTCTTGTTTTTTGAAGCAATGGCAGAGTAGAAAAGTTTAGTGCATTTATCACCGTCTTTAATCCACTGTATTTTGGATTTCTGCTTGAGGAACATATGCTCAGAGTCCTCTAGATCCTTCAGCTCCTTTTAAGCAATCAAATCTTTATCAATAGAGGTGGTGCCTTTAAGAGTTTCAATTTGAATATGATCCAGCTCAGCCTTCTTTTGTTTAACCCTAAAATATTTAATTTTAAGTTATATATTGTATAATAATAAAATTAGGCTTTTGAAGTTAAAAAATAATATGTATCAAATTAATATGAAGACAACGATGGGAATTAAGAAGATTGATTAAGGTCTCCTACGCACGCGCAGTCAGGAGAGTGGGACCGGCGACACCCCCCAACACTCGCATGTCCATGCAAAGGCGTGGAATTTTAAGCCCATCCCTTTGCCTTCACGTGTTTTAATTCCAAGGAGGCGTAGGCCTGCCCTCTACTTCTACTCAAACCTAATCTTCTCTTATCATCTGTTCTGTTTAGCCACAACATGCGCATTGTTGTTTCTGATCTTTCTAATCTAATAAAATCTAATCTAACTCATCATCATTGTTTTTCCCCTGGAAAACTGCGATCAAGACCGGCATCATTTTATGCTCTTAAGGGTGCGTTTGGTTCACGGAATGTAAGATTATCAGTGAGAATGTAAGATTACCAGGGAATAAGATTACTGAGAATATTATATTTTGTATTTGGTTGGCTTAGCAGGAATGTAAGATTACCGTGTTTGGTTAAAGGAATAAAAGATTATTGGAATGTATATTTGATCAAATTGTCCTTATTATATATTTGTATAAAATTTATATATTTTCTTTAAAAATTTAAATTCATAATATTTATATATATTTTTTTACAAAATTAAAAATATAAAAAGGTTTAATGAAAGGGTAAAATTTTATTTTAACCCCTGAACTTCATATAAAATTTTAATTATATATTTTTTTGTAAATCTATAATAATTTAAAGATAAATTTGTAATTTAACCTTCGTAGAATTTTTATTATTCAATGACAGAAGAAGGATGTTTTTGAAAAAAAATAAAAATTTAAGAACATTTTAGTCCAAAATACCGGTAATCTAATAATACCTAAAGAAAGGGAGGTAATGACATTCCCGGTAATATACCCAAAAAAATCCACTATTGGTAATCTTACATTACCGGGAATGAGATTCCCGACTAACCAAACGTAGAAATGTGGATTCTATTCTCATGGAAATCCAATATTCCCCATCCAAACACCCCCATACGGTTCCAAGACACGGTGCTGTCGTGTTTTAATTCAGATCAGTTGAAAGAATGGCTGCAATTGATGTTGTTATCATGGTTTTAATTATAATATAGTATGTAAAGACATAGCAATCATAGCAGGCTTTTCATGCACATGCATAATACATATCAATCATACCTGTGTATGCATGCATGCATAGTTTTGTACGGAAAATCGTACCAGGGAGATGTTTTAACCAAGAAGAAAATGAGCAGGGAAAAGCAAGAAGAAAATGAAAATGAGAAAAGGTCAATTTGAGTGTAATAACTGGTACCCTTCTGTCATTTGACAGTAAAAGTAATAATAGGAATGATGAAACCAAAGAAAGTGGAGAGTAGGTTTAGAAAGAAAGAAGGAAAAGCCAAACCCAACCGGCCTAGAAAAAGTGAAAAAAAGATATCCAGAAAACAAGAATGTTGGTTCATCTCTGTTTTCTTATCTGTTTGGGTCGGCATGCAAAGGTATACATACATATTTTCTTTATATTTTTTATTAATAATTTGTTTTCATCTATCTTAAAATTTTATAAATTTTATTTTGTACCGTAAAATTTGTTTCCGTCCTATTTGCAGCTATGACCTTATTGACGAAGCAAAAGGCCGGAAAACCCGGTCTGTAGGGCTGCCCCTTCTTCCATGCTTTCACGTTTTACTTTATATCAACACATCAAAACTATCAGAGCAGTCATGGAGAATTTCATCAAAATAGAGGAGAATATTCTGGAGACGTGGGAAAAGTTTTGTTTGCATTCAAAGGGGGCATGCAATGCAATGCAAAGTGCTGATCAGAAAGGGAAGGGATTCATATAGAAAGCTGGCTCCCTTTTTACTTTGGAATGATCACCCACTCACAGCACCATGCCAAAACTCTGCACCAAAGCCTACAAATTAAGGGCATCTCCTTTTTCTCCAATACAGTCTATCAAAAGATTGCGAAACCAACCATTTTCTTCTTCTTTTTATTTTTTCCATATCCTTATGGACCTAAAATTATATTCCATTTTCTTTGATTAATTATTTATTTTACTAATGGTGTTTATAATCAAAATTTGTTTTTATATTTCTATATAAAAATTGTACGTTATTAACATATATGTATCTATTCTTAAAAAATATCAATATTTTTACCGATAACAGTCAATATGTGAGAGGAGAAGGAATGCAGAATTTAAAATTTCACATGTATAGTCAAAGGCTTAATACAAAAATAAGTAACTAAATTATGTTTTGGAAATGTTTTAATTTTAAAAGAATTTTTCATTAAAAATAAGTGTCTAACGTTTTCTCAATTATATTTTTAGGTACATACATTTATATTTTTTTTATAAATACAAATATTAGTTTTAAAACAAAACTTAATTTATCTAGAAAAAAACCAAAGTTTTTGAAAATTTCAAAATAATCTCGGATGAGTTTTCGCCGGTGCTTCGAAGCTTCCTCCACTACAAACGGCGGCGCTACTCGATGAAAGGACGGTTGGGTTTTCCTTGGCGTTAGACGGTATCCTCACCGGTAGAAACGATGATGGTCACAATTGGTCGGAGAAGGATTCGCCGATGAGGGGCAACGAACGGTTTCTTATTGTTTTGTAACGATCGACAGTTGATTTGGGTGATTGCTTATCAGAGTTGGAGTTTCAAGGTGCCGATGAAGCTACTGGTGGTGGCATCAAGGAAGGGAAAAGGAAGGGGGATAGGGTGGGAGATTTTTTAATTTTTTTTTAAATATATTTGTTTTTAATAATATATATTTTTATTTTTTTTATTTTTTAAAATAAATTTTCAAAATTATTCGAATGTTATATATATATATAACTTAACGGTCATTAATGTCTAAATATGTAAAAATATACCATTTAAGGCATTAAATATACATTTTTAATAAAAAATTATTTAAACACTAAAACATTTTTAAGCCGTGCATTCTCTCTCTTATCTGCTTATCTCGGTTTCAACAAATCAAACCCCCACTTGTTTATCACATGCATGGGACTGACAGCGCTACTCATTAACCCGCGTGCACATGCATTTCTCTCACTCAATCGTTGGTAGTTTGTCATTCATACAATCGCACTTTGATTTATAAAACAGATACCGTATGTGCTATGTTGATGGCATTGATGATGCCGTGATGACTAGTTTTTAAGCCTTTTAATCCCTTTTATTATCTCCACACAAAAATAAATAAATTAGTGGGCGTATGAAGATATTAGATGAACAACCCCACGCACTTTCTCTAATGGGAGCACTGCACATTGCAAAAAGCTAATAACAACAGTGCACATCTTTCTTTCTTTTCAAAGTCTACATCTCGAGACACGATCCCATGCATGATCATTACGTATACACCAATACTTGCTCCTCGCATTTGTTTCTCTCCTCTGTATATATCGTTTGGAGACCATATTCATAATCATGAAATTCACCTCTTTCTTGCTGTCGTTTTTCTCTTTGTATTGTCCTCTCCATCCATACCTTTGGTACCAATATACACAGAGACACAGCTTGGAATTTGACAATTGACACATAACTTTCACCTACACTTTTTTTTTTGTATATAATTCGCACGGCTTTGAACTTAGCGACATTGCAATTTTCCTAACCATGCACTAGTATAACAGGAAACGCAACATATTTTTGTAGTGAAAACCCACAATACTGCTCTTCGATAGAACTTTGAGAATGTTAGGAAAATAAACCGAGTACAAGTAATTTTCTTATAACCAGATTAGTGAGAATGCGAAATAAAAGCGGAAAAATAATACCCGAAAATTGATAACGGAGTTCAGCCAATTGTGCTTACGTCTCCGGGCTGCTGCAGATCTTTTACTAAGAGAGAAAATTTACAGGTGTTTACAAAACACTCACTACTCACAAGAAAGCTCTCTAGTATAGGAAGAAAGAAATGTTTTGGGATGATTTTGAAGCTAAATGAGTAAGGGTATTTATAGTAGAAACTTAGGGACTAATCTTTGAAAATACCCTAAAGTGCAATGACTAAAGTGAATTTACCCATTCCTATTTTCAACAAACATCTACCAAAATTTTACCAAACTTTGAAAAACATTTTTCAAAGAAACATTTACCAAACTTTGAAAAAAAAACTTTTTCCAAAGTTGGTTGCCAAACTTTGAAACTTTTAACAATCTCCCACTTGAAGACTGGTTTTAATATGTCTTCACACCTCGATCAATGCAGCAGCATGTCTGGTCTTGTTATTCTAGCATGCCAACTGAAGTTGAACACAACTTCAGTTTATCCGTAGTCACCGTCTTTGTCAACATGTCTGCCGGATTTTGAGCTCTACTAATCTTTTCAAGTTTCAAAATCCCATCTTCCAGAAGAGACCGGATAAAATGATATCTCAATTGTATGTGCTTTGTCCTGGAATGAAAAGACGGATTCTTTGCTAGATGGATAGCACTTTGACTGTCGCAATACAAGATATTGTTTTCTTGTTTCTTGCCTAACTCTTCCAAGAAACTTTGGAGCCAAACCATCTCCTTGCTGGCTTCCGTAACAGCGACATATTCTGCTTCAGTTGTGGAGAGAGCAACTATCTTCTGTAGTTGAGAAACCCAACTCACTGCAGTTCCTCCTAGAGTATAGACATACCCTGTAGTGCTCCTTCTGATGTCGACATTTCCGGCTAAGTCAGCATCTACATAGCCTGTCAGTATCATATCTCCACCTTTGAAACAAAGTGCTTTGTTTGTGGTACCCCGAAGATATCTGAGGATCCATTTGACTGCTTCCCAGTGTACCTTGCCCGGATTATTCATGTACCTGCTAACAGCTCCCACTGCATGAGCAATATCTGGTCTGGTACAAACCATGGCATACATCAGACTTCCAATTGCTGAGGCATACGGCACCTTCACCATGTGTGCACGTTCTTCCTCCGTCTTTGGTGATTGGTCTTTGGAGAGTCTGAAATGAACACCTAAAGGTGTAATTACTGGTTTAGCATCTTGCATGTTGAACATGGAGAGTACTTTGTTGATGTACTCAGCCTGTGATAACATCAAAGTCCCCGACTTTGTGTCTCTCTTGATCCTCATCCCAAGAATCTGCTTTGCAGCGCCCAGATCCTTCATAGCAAACTGCTTCGACAATTTTTGCTTCAAGTGTATAATCTCTTGCATGTATGAGCCTGCAACGAGCATGTCATCAACGTACAATAATAAAATAATGAAGCTGTTGTCGAACCTCTTGATGTAGCAACAATGATCTGCTTGGCATCTGATAAAACCACTGCTACTCATGAAACTATCGAACTTCTTGTACCATTGTCTAGGAGCTTGTTTTAAACCATACAAGCTCTTCTTCAACCTGCATACCAGGTTTTTCTTGTCTGCCTCTATGAAGCCTTCTGGCTGCCTCATATAGATTTCTTCCTCCAAATCACCATGAAGGAAAGCTGTCTTTACATCTAACTGCTCAAGATGTAAATTCTCTGCAGCTACAATTTTCAACACCAGTCTGATTGTAGACAATTTTACGACTGGAGAGAAAATTTCATTGTAGTCAATACCTTCTTTTTGCTGAAAGCCTTTGACAACCAATCTTGCTTTGTAGCGTTTGCTCCCATCGTGCTCTTCTTTGATCCTGTAAATCCACTTGTTGTGGAGCGCTTTCTTGCCTGGTGGTAATTCAGCTAATTCCCATGTCTGATTTGACATAAGCGAGTCCATCTCATCTTTCATGGAAGACTCCCACTTGACTGAATCCTCCACTTGCATTGCTTCATCATAGCACTCTGGTTCACCATTGTCAGTCAGCAACAAGTAGTGTAAAGAAGGAGAATACCGTTGGGTTGGTTTAGGAATTCTGGAGGAGCGTCTCAGTTCTGGTGTGCCTGGTTCTTCTTGAACTGCTTCAGGATTGATCTGAACATCATTTCCAGAAATCTCCTCGAACTCAGCAAATTCCTTTGTTTCAGCTTCGGTATTACTTGATTCTGCGGTTGATCTATCTTTGTACATCACATTTTCATTGAAAATGACGTCTCTGCTTCTGATGATCTTCCGATTTTCATAGTCCCAAAACCGGTAACCGAACTCATCACCGCCATAACCAACAAAGGCACATTTGTTGGACTTAGCATCAAGCTTACTTCTTTCAGCAGAGTCTATGTGTACATAAGAAATACAACCAAACACTCTTAAGTGTGAAATGTTTATTTCTTTCTTGCTCCAAACTTCCTCTGGTATTCTGCCATCCAAAGGAACTGAGGGCCCACGGTTGATCAAGTAAGCTGCAGTGTTGATTGCTTCAGCCCATAGAAATTTGGGCAAGCCGGCATGTATCCTCATACTTCTAGCACGTTCATTCAGAGTTCTGTTCATACGCTCTGCTACACCATTATGTTGCGGTGTCTTGGGAACTGTTGTCTCCATCTTGATCCCATTGTTTGCGCAGAAATCTCTGAATCTACTGTCTCTGTACTCTCCTCCATTGTCAGACCTCAACCGCTTGACTTTCAAACCAGTCTCATTTTCCACCATGGCCTTCCATTTTCTGAAGATATCGAAGACTTCTGATTTCTTCTTCAGAAAATAAACCCACACCTTCCTTGTTGAATCATCGATGAAGGTGACATAATATAGTGATCCTGCAAGAGATGGAACTGGGGATGGTCCCCATACATCAGTATGAACCAATTCTAACCTTTCTGCCTTGGGTGTCTTGCCAATCTTTGCAAAACTGACTTTCTTTTGTTTGCCAAAGATGCAATCCTCGCATAGTCCGACATCTACATTTTTTAGATCCGGCAGCTTCCCTTTTGACAAAAGTGTCTTCATCCCTTTCTCGCTCATATGGCCAAGCCTTTGGTGCCATAGGTTTGATTTTCCATCAGCATCTGCTACTGCAATGATATTCTCTAAATTTGAGGTTACATAGAGAGTACCAGTCTTCTTACCACGAGCAATGACGAGTGCTCCTTTGGTAATCTTCCATTCACAGCCTGAAAAGGTTGTGCTATATCCTTCTCCATCAAGCTGTCCAACAGAAATCAGATTTCTTTTTAGGCCAGGAATATGTCTCACTCCTGTCAGCTTCCAGGTGGTCTGGTTTGGCAACTTTAGTCGGATGTCTCCTTTTCCGACGATCTTTAAGGTTTCATCATCAGCAAGATGAACCTTCCCAAAATCACCACTGACATAGTTCTCCATGATTTCTTGGTATGGGGTGGAGTGGAAAGATGCCCCTGAATCCAAGATCCATGATTCAATCGGACTGTTGACGCTTAGAATCATGGCATCATCTGTCTCCTATGTCACGTTGGCAGATTCCTGTGCACCGGTATCTTTCTTCAGTGCTCGGCAATCTCTTTTGAAGTGACCCTTCTTGCCGCAATTATAACAGGTAAAATCTTTATTTCCTGTTCTTGATTTGCCCCTTCTGGATTTTGATCTGCCACGATTTGAATTTCTTTCTGAAGTTCTCCCTCTAGACTCGGTGTGCAAGGCTGAGGAGGTTGATGCTTCACCCGATTCTCTTCGTCGAATTTCTTCACTCAATACCAGATCCCGAACATCGTCGAATTTTAATTTGCTGTTTCCCGACGAACTGCTGACTGCTGTAACAGTAGCATTCCAACTGTCTGGTAGAGATGATAAGAGAATTAAAGCTCGAACTTCATCATCGAACTCAATTTCCACTGAACTCAACTGGGTTGTGATTGTGTTGAGTTCATTTAGGTGTTGTGCCATCGATGCCCCTTCCGCCATCCGCAAATTGAATAATCGCCTCATCAAATGAACTTTGTTTGAGGCCGATGGCTTCTCATACATACTGGAGAGAGCCGCCATAAGACCCGCCGTGGTCTTTTCCTTTGCTATGTTGAAAGCAACATTGCGGGATAACGTCAGTCGGATAACTCCGAGGGCTTGTCGGTCGAGAAGAGCCCAGTCTTCATTCTTCATGCCCTCTGGTTGCTTTCCTGAGAGAGGTTGATAAAGATTTTTCTGGTACAGAAAATCTTCAATCTGCATCTTCCAAAAGCCAAAGTCCACACCATCGAACTTTTCAATTTTCACCTTCTCTTCGTCTGCAGCCATCGCTTCCACTCGAATCTGGCTTCTTTTGGATTGTTTCTGACAATTCTTGCGAACCACCGTGTATTAGAACACCACTGTCGACAAACTCGTATCGCCGACCGAAATTTCACTATTCACGAAATGCACTATTCACGTGAATAGTAATGAATAGTAACCTCGCAGAAAAATTGGCAAAATTCACAACCAAAAGCTCTGATACCAGTTGTTAGGAAAATAAACCGAGTACAAGTAATTTCCCTATAACCAGATTAGTGAGAATGCGAAATAAAAGCGGAAAAATAATACCCGAAAATTGATAACGGAGTTCAGCCAATTGTGCTTACGTCTCCGGGCTGCTGCAGATCTTTTACTAAGAGAGAAAATTTACAGGTGTTTACAAAACACTCACTACTCACAAGAAAGCTCTCTAGTATAAGAAGAAATAAATGTTTTGGGATGATTTTGAAGCTAAATGGGTAAGGGTATTTATAGTAGAAACTTAGGGACTAATCTTTGAAAATACCCTAAAGTGCAATGACTAAAGTGAATTTACCCATTCCTATTTTCAACAAACATCTACCAAAATTTTACCAAACTTTGAAAAACATTTTTCAAAGAAACATTTACCAAACTTTGAAAAAAACTTTTTCCAAAGTTGGTTGCCAAACTTTGAAACTTTTAACAAAGAAGAAGTGAGATTGAGAGCCAAACCGCTCCCAACATTTCAGTAACAGATGTTTGAAACGTTTCACACAAAAAAAATCCTATAAATATTATAGAAGTTCCACATTTTGAGTTTAAAACTTTGAAAAAAAACCAGATTTTCTTCAAAAACGATTATACACACATTAGTATAATTTATATGGTGCACTTTAATGGAGAGACGAAATGAGCACTTTTTGGAATCTTGAAGGTGAATGGCATCAATCAATGCTTTTGTTCCAAGGTAGGTCATTCCAATGCCATGGACTGTCATCCAGAGGCCACGCTTCCCTATATTTTTTATTGCTCCTGTCTCCTCCCTTTACTCAAACCCTATGACACCAACATACACAACTAAAAAGGCTTCCTATGAACGCATTTGAGTAGAAAGTCAGATGGGTCATTAATTGCAGAAAAAGAGTTGCATCGTTATTAAGAAATGGGGTACCCATTATCTCATCATCCCGGATCCAGTTAAAGGGAATTTGTTCATCGAGGCATGTTTGATGGGCTTGGAAGAAAGGGTAGCAGCTTTTCAGGTCAGGCAGCTAACAGCAGCCATTGTTTTGAACCAAATATTATATCAGTTCTCTGATGTTTTAACACAATAAATTAGTATATTATAACGAATGAGAGGGTGGGGCTGGCCCGGGCACATGCATGAGCAAGGAATATCGTAGCCAAGCCCACGTCGTGGTGTTTGAATTCTCGGGGTTTGTGTAAACAACATCATGCGTGCATGCCAACAAAAGTCCTTCGTTCTTTCGTTTATGGAATATAATTTACCTCTTAATAACATACTCCAAATATTTCCAATTTCTTATTATTATTTGACGGGTAATCTCATCCAGGGTGTCAAATAGCGGTCGCCATCAGGTTTTCGATTATTTTGGATTTACCATGATTGCGGCCGGGCGTTATTACGGCCGTCGCGGTTATTGCAGCCATCGCGGACGCTATTACGACCGTCGCGGGTAACTTGAACGGCGGCGGAATCGTTATAGCGCGGCTGAAATTATGGTCGCATACCGTTTTTTAAAACCCTGAATTCTCATCATGCCATGCCACTCCTCTGTCTTCTCCGCTTGTCTTATTTCCAGGACCGGACCCAACAACCATAGTTCTTAAGGATGCTGCAATGAACCATACTTTTTGTGATGAAAACTAAACAGCTAGCTTTGTAGCTAGAGAGATTTCGCCAAACGTTTGTATGATAGTTTCTTAGGAATTAATAAGAATGAAATGTATTAAAATATTAATTTTTAATTAATAAGAAATGAAATGCATTATACTAATAACATTAATTATTATGATTATGATTCGCAGCATCGTACAGTATGAGACGACCTGATGGGGTGTGTTTTACAGTTGTCTGATTTTAAACATTCCAATTGGAGTTTTAACTTTAGTAGGGATGGGATACATTTTCCCATAAACCTTCTATTTCATTTATTTAAGATTGAGTATTCAATCGAATTAAATTAAATTAATAAATTTCAAATTAATCAAATTGATTTAGTCTTACTTTAATATTTAGAATTTATCTACATTTGTTTTAAGTATAGTCTAATCAAGTTAAATTTTTTTGGTTCTATTTAAATTTAATTATAAGTATTTAAATAAGTCTATCACGTTGGACGAACTCCGCTAAATACCGCTAACGATGAGCACCATTGAACGTCATTAACTTAATTTAAAGGTAAATTATTTAAAATAAAATATCAATTACAATATTTTCTATAATTTTTTAACAATAAAAAATATAATTTACCTTTAAAATTTTGTTAAAAATGTTTATGGAAAAAATAATGTAATTAATATTTTATTTTAAATAATTTACCTTCAAATTTTTAACTAAATTATACTTATACGTTGAATCATTTAAATTTTTATAAATTAAATTAATGATACTCGTCGAGCGTTGTAAAATTTTCATAAGTATTTATAATGTTACATGATATATTAGTTTAATTTAATGATTTCTATAATAATATAAGATACATATTATATTTTTTTCAAATTATAATGTCATTTAATAAATCAAATGTCATCTAAAAGTATAAAATATATTATTGATTTTATTTTTTAAAAGAAGATATTTAGGGGAAAAGTAATGATATAAAAGAATCAAAGAATTATTGAAAAGAAATAATTTACACAAGAAATACAATAAAACCCCAAATTAAATATAAAATGCAACGTTGAAGACTAAATTATAAAAAGAGTATATTTGTTTTTTAAAAATAGGAACTGGAGTTACATAGATATTCTATAGCGTTAAAGAAGTATATAATTCAAATTTGATAAAATGGACTTAAATCGACAAATGAATTAGGGTATGAGGAAATTTGGGATGAGTATTCGAGTTAGTCGAGTTGATTCAAGTTTAAAATATTTGTGTTGATGAGTCATATTTTTTTTTTGGATAAGTAAGTTTTATTATCCAAGAAAGCATAAACTTGCTACAAAGACAATCCAATGAAAGGAACAAAATAAGGGGAACCTATACAACAAAAATAAAGCTATACCCCATTGATTATAAAGAAATAAATTAGTGTTATCTAATCTATTGATAGTTCTATTTCTTAGATATAGACCTATAGTCTGCTTAATAGATTGAACTATATCATCCTCTGATCTGCTAATGCCTCTGAAAATCCTACGATTCCTTTCTTCTCAAATGGTGTAAATGGATGCACACCACGACAGTTTAAGAATGACAGTAATTAAAGATTTTCCCTTCCATTTCGCCGTCGCCCAAACCATAAGACTGGGCCAAGCGAATGGAGGTTTTCTGATGCCTGACAGCAGAAGAATGGATTTCCAGATTGAAGAATAAACTTTGCATTCAGTAAAAAGATGGTTTATAGTTTCACTACCTTCAGAGCAAAAGATGCACAGGTCATTAGTGATTAAGCCGAACTTGAGCAGCCTTTCTTTGGTGGGGAGACGATCCAGAATAGCCATCCACGAGATGAGGCTGTGCTTTGGTATGTGAAGGGGAAACCATGTGATTTTCTGCCAATGAACTCTGCTTCCTTTCATACGAACCTGCTCCCAAATATTTTTAGAACTAGTAACTCCTGAAATTATAAGAGGATAAGCAACACTTCGAACCTTCAAAATTTCCTTGAGACTCCAGCTGCAAGAAGAACGTTCATCCATGAACCAAAAGTTAGAATTCTTTATAATATAACACTGAATCCATGCGACCCATAGAGAACCATCCCCGGCAAGGATTTTCTTGATAAGGAGGATCAAGCACACTCTATTCCAGGTTTTAATATCTTTATGGCCTAAACCTCCTTCAGACTTTGGAGTGCAGATCGTGTCCCAACTAACCCGAGCACCAGTAGCTGGAATATCCGACCCTTTCCAAAAATATCTAGAACACACTTACTCAATTTTGTCGATAATGGATTGAGGCAGCACAAGTTATCTACACTAGTCATATTTTATCACTTGACCTTAAATTGAAAATTTTTTAGTTGAAAATTTAATTCGATTCGATTCAAGTTTTTTAATTGAATCGGGTTTTACCCACCCCTAATTCCATTAAAGCCTAAAAAGGACCTTTCTGTGATGTTCTTGAAAGAAGGAGCCTTTTTTAGCTAATTTACTGTCCAAATATCGCCTTAATGCTTAAAGCTGTTTCCTTGGGGGACCCCTATATTATTTTCCCATTAGAAAAAAAAGGTATGAAATTCGTCTTAATAAAGCCAAAAAATCAATTATAGTTGGACCTCCCTAAGAATTAATTTTTTAATCTGACTGACTGACCGACCACCATCCTCTATTCTTCTCTCCCTTTCTGCAACTATTTCATTTCCACAACCTTCCAAACGAAGAGAATTAATGGAAACTGAGATTCACAACGTTTATTATTCTCCTCTTCCATGTCTACAATAAAACACAAGACCCTGGTTAATGTGTGTCTCTGGCTTTCTTGATTTCTTAACTCCAAAATATGGTTATAGCAATAACAGTTTATTCTTCGACCGGAAAGATCTTGTTCATCCATGGCTGATGTTGAGTGCAAGACTAATCCGGGAATTCGTTATCAAAATCAATATCATCATCAGCAGCAGCAGCTTATTCTTCTTTCTCCTTGTTATACTCGAAGCCGGGTGTTCGTGTTTCTGGGTTGCCGGATATGACCATGGTTCCTGCTGAAAACCTTCCTCACGGCGGCGGGGGTGAATTTTATGGTTTTTGTGGCGGAGGAAGTATATACACGGAGAGTTTTGGCCATATGAGCCGTCTTCGTGGTGGGTATGATTTTCACACCGAAGCTTGCTTAGGAATAGGATCTGATTTAGAAGCTGACCGCATGGATGAAGATGAGTCGAGAACTAATAGCGTTAATGAGGCGGGCTCCAACTCCAAGGATAATAGCCATCAAGAAATAGAATTAGAGAGAGATGAAGATTGGCTCCAACTCAGTATAGGGGGTCAAACTCAGGCAACAAGATATGATCGCAACAAGCACGGCCAAGACGATCCAACGGCCGGAACAGGAGGGTTGCTTGAGCTGGATCTATTACCCGGTGGTAGCTCGCAACAAGCGAGGCCATTAGCCCGAATCTTTCATATGCCCGAGTTTCGAGCACCACCACCGCTCATGCATAGTTTTAGTACATCTTTATTCTATCAACACCAACAACAAGGGAGCAGCTCCATGTTTAGGCCGATACCCTCATCTTCTTCTTCTTTTTTGATGCCATTCGGGTCCTATTTTTCCAGACCATTTCAGGTGCAATTCGAAATGCAAGTTGCAGGACCGTGCTCGGATGTTACAATCATTGATCCTCCTAGAAGACCCCATTATGGCATTTGGTTTGTGCTTCAAGCATCGCAAAACCAGTAAGTTACTCAAAAAAATGATCCTCCGCAGTTTTTTCTTTTTGTTTGAAAATTTCTGATGAAATTCACTTTCTTTTTGTTCAGAGCAAACGAACCGTTCCTGCCTCAAATTCCAAAGAGCTACCTGAGAACCAAGTAGCAATGCTTATCCCTTTGTTTTACTGCAAATTTACCCCTTTTTACGTACTAATTTCGTGTGTTTTCTTTTTTTCCTTCATTTTTGTTCGAATCTTCAGGGACGGGAAGATGACAGTGCAGTTATTAATGAAGTATCTGGTTAACAAGCTGCCACTACAAAGCGAATCAGAGGTATTTAAAACAAAAACACTTCAAATCTTAAATGCAACTCCCTTAGTTTAATTTTTCATTTTACGACCAGATCTCTTTTGCTTTAGATTACCAAAAATCAATCCATATCTTCAACAAGAAAATTTCTTACACGACATTATAGGACTTGGTTGGTGCTAAAGACATGACAGAAACAGCAGAACTAAATGCATGCTATTTTTTTTCTTTTCCTACATTAAGGTGGGAAGTATATTATTTCTAGGGGACCCTTTTTCAAATGGAATATCATTAGCCCTTTAACCCGTAGTTTTTGGCTCAAAAGATTGCCTAAAATGTTTTAAACATTAAGGTAATCAGTCTTTTAAAATGGTTAAGAGCTTCTTCTCTTAGTGACGGGATTAAAGGTATAGGGTTTTTGGCCTTAAAGGCATGAATTATTGGGTTTGCTATTTCACACCATTAGCTTATTGAAAATAACCGTATGATCCATCGGTATAGTATCTCAACTATTAATTCCAATTTTCACTTATTAGAAATCAAACCCTGCTAGTATAGAAACAAGTAAAAGTATACCATAATTTTACGATGATTCGTCTATATTATCTAGATCTCTTATTACCCTTAAATCAGAAGATAAGAAGTGTTTAAATATCTTAGATCATCTTATATTCTCATGTACAATATACCAACAACGATAAATACTAAACTTAACTCAATTATTTTAAATCAATGTTTTATTTTAGACATGAAAATGGGAAAACCACCTAGGACAAATACAAAGAGGGAGATCATGAGTTTATATATTGAATCCTTGATTATGTAGCTAGGTTAAAACTACGTGCTCTAGTCTTTTAATACCAAAACATATACTATATAATTAGGTATCACCTACAGTTACATTACATGGATCAAATTGTTCAACTTCAAAATCAAAAACAATTTAAGAAATATTTAACAAAAAATAAATAGGAATAGGGGTAAGTTTATCTAATTTTAAAACTATCATGGATATAAAATATAATTAAATCAAAAGTTAAAAGATGTATTTTCACTAGTTTCAAAACTGTATAGATCTAAAAAGTAATTAAACCAAAAAATCAAACGTAGCTCCACCGCTGTCTATTTTCCAAGGTCAATCAACAAAAGTAGATGTCTTTCAGGTAAATATAATTCATTCTCTTTGCCTTACCTTAAGAAACATTATGCTTCGTTTTGTTGTTGTCTTTCGGGTACGCCAAGCCATGTTCACAAAATATATGCCCACAACTGATCAGTGCTAGACAGTTCTTCTCATCATTTCATCTAAAAATCGAAACGAGACGAAGTTCTTGAGACAACATGATTTTAAATCATTAGATGTTAGTTAACATTAATTTGGCCTTCATTCTTTTGTCCTTTGCGTCACCCCCAAAGTATATAAAAATATCTAAACAATGATAGCTTGGACCTTCTGTTTTGCTGTACCAGTATCAATTATATATTCTAGTCTTATATATATATATATATCTTTTGCTCAACTCTAATAGCTAATGCCATGGAATCGATCCATATATAAATACTTTATTCTAATTAGTATGTAATATAATTGTAATAATAATAATAACTTCCCATGTATAGTTGTTTCTGCCAACAGATGCCATGCCTTTGACATGGAAAAATTATTCACAACCGCCAGATGATATGCCATCTCTTCTGTCATAAATATAGTATATGGTATAAAATCAAGTGTTATTGTCGTCTAGGTATAATCTTGATTGGACGAGGATGGAGGTGTAATTACATCGTAGGGCTATGGAACAAAACGTGGGCCCTATTATTCAGTAATAGATTAAGAAGAACGGGTGAAATAGTTGTCATCTGAAAATTTTAAAATTATTATAATAATTTAAAAAAATTTATATATTTTTTATTAAAAATATATAAAAAATCGTAAGGGCACCACTTGCCACTTGCAGGGCGGATGTAGGGTGCTCCATGTACATCTATTATTTTGAAAAAAAATGTTAAATTTAATTTATTTTATTAATAAACTTAATAAAAAATATATAATTAATTTTTTTAAATAAAATATTAAAATTTTAGATTCATATTTTTTTAATTTTTAAATCCATCACTCAACACTGAGCATGAATTTTTAAAAAGCCCATCATCACACCACGACCAACAACCAAAATACATTAAAATAGAAAGAAAGAAAAACATAGCCCCACGTATTTTACTTATGGGGAAAGCAATACATGAGGGATAATTCCACAGCAGAATCATTCCCAGTTGTTGAAAAATAACAAAATAATAATAAACAAAAGCATGAAAAGACAAATGAAGAGCCTCCCCATGAAAATGATTTGTTTATCGTTGGTGAACTCAATGACAATGCACGCAGCATGAAATATTAGGGTTTTTGTTTAACATTCTCGTTTTCTAAAATTAAAACATTAATTAAACGGATTTCATGTTAACATTCTTTGATATTTGACAAATTAAATTAATTATTTTAGTGATTTGTTTTAATGAAAATCTACGGTATAAATGATTTTACCTTGGGAATAAAGTCTAGGTGGGTGCCCAAATGATTATTTTGGGCAGCTAAGATAGTGGAAATAAGGAGCAGGGTTTGGAGTTTAGACGGCCGACTTCCATGCCTGACCGCTGACCTAAGTTGTAGTTTATGTTTTTTTTTTCCTTCAATTTTTGTGGAGCTTTAGAGTGATGAGTATGAAAAGCTTGAGAGAGAAATTTTTGATGGGTAAAGTATAAGTTTCAAAGAGATGGGGCATAGCACATAGCATAGACAAAGACGTATGCCACCGACAAAGCATGACTTCACCACTACATGTATATCACTAAACCAAACAACAATAATAAAATACTAAAAAATAGATAAAAATCATCCAAGAAAGAATAAAATTGCATATCCCCCCCCCAACATGTTCATGTAAAATATATTTACTGTAAAACAAACGGATTATTACAGATAAATATTTTGATTTCATAATAATCACATGTATAAAATTCAAAGATTCAAAAAAATATTTTAAACGTATTACCATATACGTATAATTTTATAAAAAAACATTCGCATTACTCACAGTTGGTACCGCAGGTAGAGATAACATGCAGAGGGAAACAGCTTCAACCTTGCTTGACGTTGCAGCAAGTAAGAGATGAAATATGGGGTTCAAGGGAGGCAGTGACTTTGCTTCCACATACATCAACAGCTGATCATCTCATGGTTTTGCACTATGGCAGGAACCCTAATTGAATCTTTCACCTTTAAATTTTCCCATGATTTAGTCTCCTAAGTTGATGTTATTTTTCATTCTTATTTAAGTTGTGGAAACCCTTCTCTTAACTTTTTTTTTTTTTTTTAAATCTCTAATTGATGGAGAAAATAGCTAGGGACGTGCCATGACATGGTGAGGGCAAATAAGGTAAGCAAATTGTATTTTTTTTCTGAGCTCTGCTTGCTTTCATATTTTAAATTATTATCATTATGTGTAAACTTGTACAAACTTCATTGATTAATTTAAATAATTAATCCATTTCCCCATACATAAACTCTTGTAGGGCTTTAGAAGATATACAGCATATGGGGAAATGGAACCCTTTTAATATGGATCTTTCAACTTAGATTTTAAGATAAAAACATTCTTTTAATATGGAGGTTGTGAGAAGTAAAACATTATACTTGTAAAATATATTAGATTTTAAGATAATATTAATATATATATATATATATATATTTAAATTCTTTATAATCTACATTTATTTTAATCTTTTATGTGATTTATTTTGTATTTTTTTTTATTTTTTTATTTCTTATACATGGCTCAAAAATTAATAAAAAGTCAAGTCAACACACAATTATAGAATATAAAATTTTCTAGTTTTGCACATATTTAAAATCGTTGGATGAGTAGAAATAAACAACTGAGATTAACAATGAAAAATGAGAATATATTCACTCGGGCATTCAATAGTCTAAAATATGTAAAATAAATAATAAAAAATATTTACGTTGTGTAAGTGTATCTTAACCCTATAAAATTTGGTTCAATATGTAATGTTAAACATAAATTTTGATACTATACAATTATGCACAGTCAACTATGTATTTAGTACTTAAATTATCAGTTTTGATCTATTTTAATATCTAAACTTTCAATATTTTCAAAATAATACCTAACATTTAGTTTTCATTTCATTTTAGTACACGCCTTTAAAAACTTAACACGTTTAGTACCTAAACTATCAGTTTTGATCCGTTTTAATACCTAAACTTTCATTTTTTTTTAAACTTAACGTTAAATTTTGAACGAGATACTAAAATGTAACAAAAACTAAAGTTTTTAACGGCAGGGGTACTAAAATGAAACAAAATTAAACTTTAGGTATGGTTTTGAAAAAATTGAAAGTTTAGATACTAAAACAAATGAAAACTAATAGTTTAGCTGCTAAACCCGTAATTTACCCTTAATTTTATTTAAATATACGCATAAAATCTTTATTTTAATTCAACTTTATATTTTTAAAAAATCATCGTACCTTATTTTATATTGAATTAAAATAGTTATTTGTCTCATTACCAATATTAATAGTCTAGGGCCCATGCATGTTTACAAGTCTAGGCAACTCGTTTCCTTTCAGCAATATGTGTAGGTTAAGTGTTGCATTTGCTTCAACAAGACACAAGCTCAATAATATTCCTTGGCTCACACAAGAAAGCAAAATAAATTTGTTAACTTTAGTCCTACGCATTTGAAATCAATTTGTCTTCAATTCTGTAGGGTTCTTTGCCCCTTTCCCCTACAGTTTCTTCTGCTTTTATCTGTGGCTTATCTCAGCTCATGTGCTACTTACAAGAAATATACATTATTCAGTTGAGATTGGCGATATAATAGATTCAAATGGAATGCATTAATGTCACTGCAGCCTCCAATGGTAATGTTATTTATGTTTATAATTATATTGCTGCATGTTCAGACTTTGTAACATATGGTTTGTAAAGTGTTTATGAATTGTTCAGACTTGGATGTGAAGGTAAATGCGATTCTCAGCGTTATCGTGCAAGACGACGGGGATTCATTCGCCAAGAGAGCTGAAATGTACTATCAGCAGAGACCTCAGCTCATCGAAATGATCGAGGACTTGCGCAAAACCTGCCGCTGCTTGGCTGATAAATATGACCAGCTGAGATCCCAACTCAACTCATTGAGTCCTGTCAGTCGAGTTCGAGGTAACGGATCGGTGCAAGATCATGATCTCGAGGATGAATTGGTCGTCTATGATGTCTTGAATGCGCAAGCTGCTAATCGGGACTCTATCGAGAACTTGAAGATGACACCGGACTGCGAAAGCTGCGGGGAGAAGATGAATGTGATCAATGGCATTGGATTCCAGCGCAATACGAGTGATGGTTATAAAGATGCCATGTTAGAGCATGAGAAAGTGTGGAATGAACTAAGGTTCAAGGTGTCAGAACTTGTAGAGGATAATCTGAGTCACCAAGCTGAGTTGATAAGGAGAAATGACGCGAAGAGAGAAACCATTAGAGATCTTTGTTCCAAGATGAACATGAAGGATGAAAACAAGACCATGAATGGAAACCATAGAGTTACCAGGAAGACTCAGTCTCAAGTATCAAGATTAAAGTGGATATTCCTTGGAAAGTTCATGAAATGAAATACAAATGATTAGGTAGGTTTGTTGGTTTTTCTTTGGACTGGAATATTAATAAGTTACTCAATTGCTTTTCATTTTTATTGGGGGTTTTGAAAATATGATTTTTGAAATATAATATTATTATAAAAATATTATATTACATTGTTTGGTTTGTTTAACAAGATGTAATATAATTATGTAATATAGCATTTTGACATGGCACCCTGAACACCCTTCGTTCCCATTAAAATTTCCAGTGGTGAATTGGGATTAGGGCTATTAAGGGTTATTAAGTTTCCAAATTAAGGGCTAGTAAGGTTTATTTTTATATTAAGGGATATTAAGATATAGGGATCAAATATTTAAGATTTTAGGGATTAAGGATTTAAGTTTTGGAATTTGGGAATTTTGAAGTTTGAGATGATAGCAATGGTAATCGTTGATCATTGGGTGCTCGGCAACGAATAGATGATCATTCGACGGCGGATGGGCGATCAGAAATGACCGATGACCAGTTAGAGGTGATTAGAATAAGAGATTTTATGAATTGAGGGGTATTATGTATAAAATAAAAAAGTTTAAGGTTTTTAAAAATATAATAATAATATTTTAAAGTTTTTTAAATACAAAATTTAAAATTATCATAATTTGATACAAGTCACTTAACGATTTTTCTTAACGATTATCACGGACCATACACCTAAATTGATAACGTTTGTAACGTTAGACATATTTATGAATCACAAAAAAAAAATTGGGCACCAATATGAAAAAATGTATAATTTAAACACTTATTTTCTAATTAAATCATAATTATGAATATATTACTATAAAATATATTATTTTAATTATTTTGAAATATCTCGAGTCAGGATGCGTCAGAATTGGGGTTTTAGTATAAAAGTCGAGGCGTGTTCAAGCGGAAAAAAACCTAACAATTATTGGGATGGGACGAGATCGAGTATAAGAAAAATATTTTTGGGTTAGAGTTGAGGCGGCAAAAAAATCGCCCCGTCCCGCCACGTGTCCATCCTAATAATTTCTAGTTTTCTTAAAAGATATGTAAATTTATTATAACCCAAGGGTTAACTATTAAAATGTTCACTTTTAGTCATCAATTTTGAAAAAATTATATTTTGATCACTTATGTTATTGATTTATTAAATTTTTATCTCTTAAATTATTGCTTGTTATATTTTGGTGATTGAATAGTTAATTCTCATTAGATTGTTGATGTGAAACATTAGTGAAAGAATTTAATTTTTAATTTGACCCATAAATTTTAGATAAAATACTAATTTAATTTTTGAAATTTAGATAAAATATCATTTTGACAATATATTTTACATATAATATCAAATCAATCCCTAAATTTGACCAAAATCTCCGGCAATCACTCGTCACTCACTATTATCGTCACTTATAGTATACTTTTTTCATTGTTCAGTAGTTAAAAGGAAGTATTGTTCTTCCTTAAAATTTTAGATTTGAATAATTGCATCTGTAATGTATATATGCATGCATCAATAACTAATTTTTTTAACATGTATTGTCTTATAATCACATCGATAATTAAAAAAAAAAATCAGCAAACATTATTTTCTTCATTGTTTTCTGCCTCTGTTATGTCACTATGACGCATTCACTTTGCTCTGATATTTGTAAAGCAAAACGGAAAACAAATGTAAGAAGACCCAAAAAGTAAACAATGGGAAAGCATTAAGCATTTGGTGTGAAAGAGAGCAGCTTTCCCCTTAACACAACACAATATGCATGTTCTATCTTACTACTAAACCAAAGCTGATAGCAACATACAAAACAACAACGAATTCTTTGACTTTCTGAATTTCTTTTCTCAGGCTTTTACCTTCAGTTTCGTAGTTTCAATACGGTATAACTAGTAGAGCAGTAGAAGAAGTAGTTTCTGTTCACCGTCCCTTAACTCCCACAAGCCATCTCCAAGTTCAGGAGAAAGTGAACAAAAAATGTACCCAACAAGCATCTGTTTCAGTTCCTACACTAAAATACACTCCTTTTTATGTTTATCATTATTATATAAAGAAAAGTAATAGAATAGTAACAAAAGAACAGCGTCTCTCTTTATAAAATCCAACCCCACTCCGCAAACATTGTTGTTTAACTCGGTTTTCTCCTTCTTCTTTCCACTTTCTCACTCCGGGGTTTCCTTTTTAGTCTCATCTGAGGAAAAAGAAGAAGAAGAAGAAGAAGATACCATGGGTTGTTTAGGCTGGAGATCAGTGGCATTGTGCTTATTTCTACTTGAAGCTTTGTTTTCCGTATAATCCGAGTGTTTTCCAGGTCTGTTTGATCGAATATCTGGATTGCCGGGTCAACCCAAAGTCGGGTTCCAACAGTACTCGGGCTATGTGACCGTCGATGAGAAGAAACAGAGAGCTTTGTTTTACTACTTCGCAGAAGCTGAAGTAGATCCAGCTTCAAAGCCTCTCGTCCTTTGGCTCAACGGGGGCCTGGATGCTCTTCAATTGGGGTTGGAGCCTTTTCTGAGAATGGACCGTTTAGGCCTAGTGGTGAAGTGCTGGTCAAGAACGAATATAGCTGGAATAGAGGTATACTTTGTCTATCTATTGTTGTGTGTTCTTGTTTGTTAATCAGTTCTGAATTTTCATTTTCATCTCATTGTTTTGCAGAGGCCAATATGTTGTATTTGGAGTCCCCGATTGGAGTTGGCTTCTCTTATTCTGTAGACGGATCCGCATATGAGGCTGTTGGTGACAAGATCGCTGGTAAAAACTCTCCATTCTAAACCCATTTTCGTAATATTTACAGCAATGCAATATTCATTGCTCATTTTTCTTGTTTTGTTCTTGTTTCCCTCTCCTTGTTTTCAAAATAGACACTTTCCTTATGTCGATCCTTGAGATCAAAGATTCTTTTCAAGCAGAGGAATATTGTTATACTGCTTTGGAGCTTCTGGTGAACTGCAGAATGTAGACTCAAAAATTTTGCTTGAAGTTGTTAAAAAATTTGTTGTTGCTCTCCATGTTGAAGTTGACACCCCAAAACACATGCCTCCTGTTTTGAAATTTCATTCAATATCATTGTCCAAGGGATTAGTTGAGGGTGATAGTTCCACTTTTGATGTTTTAGTTGTATTTACCTATGTCTTGCGACCAATTCCTGAAGAAATCACTCAGTTTATTATTCGGCTTGTAATATACCATGTTATTATTGGTCCATGGAAGGGTGGAAAACAAGTTTCAACTAATTTCTGGTGTTCTGGTTGAATGTGATGACATATCCGAGTTTCGATTATTATTAGTGGATGACATTTTATCGATATGTTGTTCGAATGAAAACATTTGACAAGGAAAATTATGAATGGAATCAAGAGGTATTTGACCCCGGGGACGCTGGTTCGCCACTGTAACTATGACAAGATTATTAGTAGTTCACATTCGGATGTTGGATATCTTGAAAAGAGCATTCAAGAACGTTTACAAGATTATCCGGAATTGTAGAGTTGGCACAAGATTATCTGGAATTGTATAGTTGGGTATAGGTGACTATTGTTTTACTTTGAGTTGGAATGAAATACAAATGTTCATCGAAAAAATATTATGTTTGAATTTGTTTAATGAATATTGGATTAATTTGTGTAATGAACATTTGGTAATTGTAGACATTTACACAAACCTACTTAGACACCATTTGTAATATTAGATGTGTTGACAAATCATTTTCAAGTAACATATGAAAAAGCCTCACCAAAAAATTAAATTTTAGTATTATTTAAATGTTTTATTTTCTTCCACCATATAAGTTCTAATCGATTTTCATTATATTTGATATTTTTTTCATATAATGTTTTAATATTATGTCTATCAGCTAATGATTATTAACTGTATTAATACAGATTAGAACCAAACCAATGGAACGCTTCAACCCAAGCCCAGTAACAATGGATTTTTAAAGGGGAAAACATCAATTTTATGTATTTGCAGACCGAACAATTTAGATTCTGGGTGAGCTATTCTCCACAAGGAGGATAAGAAATCCAAGTCTTGAGAAAACCTTTTTGTTCATATCACAAAGTTAAGAAGCACAAACAGTTTAGCAGCATGAGTAACAGCCTAATATTGAGTGTATGGTTTTAACAGTCGCATGTCAGCCTGCAAGGTAAATTTCCCCCCAAAGACCGCTGAGGCGCTGATTAGGACATTATCAACAACCTGCAAAACACACAAATCCCCTTTAGCCGTATAATAGACGCTCATCAGGGTCGTGGAAGAATATCGGCGTCCACGGTTAGCAGCATCAAGCTGCCATCAAGGGTGTTAGTGGTTCCAAAGTTAAGGGCAGTGCCACCCCCAAAATACCGTATGAATTATTATGTTTTCGAGCCAACCAACCTTGTCACTAAAAAGGTCGGGGTTTGTATGTAGTCCTAGGTTCCATTGAAACACTTGATACCCGGAAAAAACATGAAGAACCACTTACCAGAAAACGCAATCGCATCATTTTGGATAGAGAATGTCATAGTGGCCGGGACGATATAGCAAGGTAATAAAAGGCTTGACAGGAACAGTGCGACCGCTTGCAGCATTTGAATTGTCACCCGAAGGAGGAAGGAAATCATGATGGTTTAAATTTACACCACTGACATCACATGAGCTCCGATCGAGGTACACAACACGAATTGGCACACCCAAAGCATCTGAAAGGGCAGTAATGTGTACATGATCACTCTCTTCACCCATTGGCTCTACGGATGATTTGCAAAACTACAAAACAGATTATATTATGAGAGAAATTTAAAGTCACCAACTTACCAGAATGCATACGTATTGAAGAAAAACAACTGATGTGAACTGTTCAATATCATAAATATCAGTGTAATACATGACTCGGAGAACTGTCAAGAAGACGTAAGAAACAGTTGTATGACTTGCAAAGAAGATAGCTTCTGTAGTGTATAAATAAAGTGTCATTCAAAACCTCAAATTCTCTAATAATGCATGAAGGGATGTTGAGCTTTGTATGCATACGAAAAAAATTATTATATTGAACAAACCTGTTCTACTGTTGCATTTGTTAATCCCAAAATAAAGGGTTGGAAGAACTCTGCACGCTTTCGTATTTCACCAGAGGTAACAAATCTGAAAAACATTACAGCTAACCAACCAAACTTGTCATGAGATGTACCAAGGAGAAAGACTCATTAATCCCTCAAAAATACCTCACTCACCATAGTCGGAGATTGACTGATCTCGACTCCTTAGTATTAAATCGTCCTGACTGAAAAAGGGGGAAAACCTCGTTAAGGAGCTCAGGACTCAATTAAATTTCAACAGATGTAGGTAACTAAAAATTTTGGATTCCAGACACATGATTATCAGTTGGTCATGGTTATCAGTACAAGTGGCACTAAAAAGGAAAAAGAAATACTTAAACAAGGAAAATATCAAGGCAAAATAAAAAGTTGTACACACCTTATAGAATCTTCATTGCCTTGAAGAACACAGTCCAGTTGCTCAAGGAATAACTGAAAATTTTTCACATTGAATCACAAATAAAACAATGGTGCTAGAAATGGGAAACCATAAGCAAGGTGCTTCATGAAGAAAACTGTCAGCCTTATAAACAATATATGAAGACATCATTTCTCTCAAAAAGTATTCATCAAATAGGAAAAGAAGACCTCGCACCAAAAATCAACACAGGAAAACTAAGCCTTCAGGTAAAGGAGACTAAGCCACAAAATACAACATATGAAAATGCTAAGGGCTTTATCCTGGAGAAAATATCAAAGTGTATGAGCAAGTAAAACATCTAATAACAGGGTAAAATAACCCCCATAATGTCTTGAGTTTATAATTCATTTTTGGAATGGTAAAGAAGACCCCTATGTTTGGCAATAGTAAAAGGGATTGAAAATTAAAAAAAAAGTAAAAGGGATTGAAACACCATTATGGCTAAATATTTCCTGATTTAATTTGTCCCGAACATTGTTTAGGACTAAAGAACTGAAGCAACAAAATTAGGAGGAACAAAGAAGTGGCAATTCTTTGAGAGCTGGGTTTTATAAGGAATTTCTCAAAGAACTTATATTTCTCTTTTTTGACACCTACCCACCCCTTTCAAGAGCAGGTTTCTATGGGGGAAATGTAATACTAACAATTCGGGGAGGTGCAGAATTACAAGTTGACTGTAAAAGTGATTTTCCAGAAAAACATTGCATGAGAAGGTGTTTAAAGATGTCGATTATACAGCTAAACATTTGTTAAAATGAGGCAAACTGCACAAAAACCAAGACAGCTAATTGTCAATCATATAAAAATGGAATAAAATACACTATTTAAGCTAAAAAAGGGGAAAAAGGAAGGAAAATTTTAATAGCTTACCGCAAAAAAATCCTCAAATGTAAAATCTGTATAACCTAAACCTTGAAGTGTTTTTCTACATTCTTGAACATTTCCTTTAATACGATCAACCTCAACACGGTCTTGTGATTCCAAAATATGCTCCTACAAAGTATTAAAAATTTTATAGCTTACAATTCCTAGAGAAAACGATGCCTCTCCAACAAGAAGATTGGGGAAAAATTAGAGGAATATAAATAAAAGACATCTATAATAGGTACTCTGACATACAAGGTATGAAAACATAAAACTCCGGAAAAAGCAGTTTCCATCTCCTCGTGTTCTTCTAATGGCAGCATATTGTTGCTCAAGTACCTGCATTCAGCATAACCATCAATGCCTCTTCTTTAGAAAAGATAAATAAATAAATAAATAAGCAAACAATTGTCGCATCAAGGATTAAAATGGACAAAAACATGAAAGAAAAATACCTTTATTTTTTCTAGCAAGATAGGGCTTCCTGATTCATATTCAGCTGCCAACATAGAAAGTGATTCCTGCAGTTCCATATAACAAAAATTTCTTGGCATCACATGGAACCAGTAAGTTTAGCAAAAAGAATGGAAGTTGTCCTTGCACCATAATATTCATGCAAAGCTAAAATGGGAATCAATCAGACAAAAAAGGCCCAATGATTTCCAAATATCACGCTAAGTAAATGAAAGGAAAAAAATCATTTCGGCACAGGTGACAACTAAGCAACAGCATAATACCAAGACTTGCATTCTAGTTATTTAAGCTCCTAAAAAGGGTAATGTCTCAACATGAATATATGTAGAAATATCGCACATTATTCATTGGCATGGACGCATAATCAATTCTCGACAAGGAAACAACAACCAAGAAATGGCCTTGGGGATAAAGTGATAGCACAAAGAAAACAGGATGAAAAAACATTCATATTGCACAAAGATACTACATATTTGAACTGGTAAATTCAATAACCGAAAATGGTCAGACAGTTTTTTAAGTACGCACAGCGGCAAACTGAATGTTAATAAAAGGCAAGAAAAGAGACTCAAAATACTAACCAGCAGTTATGCAACAATGTTTGGAAATCTCAAAGAACCATGTGCTTTTCTCACCTTGTCACCAACAAATGGAACTTTCTTGGCTTCCTCAGCATGAATGGCAGATTGTTGCTGCATGATATCATCATCTGTGAAATTCCCCCAGTCATCAACTTCAGAAATGGGAATGGATACAGCAGACTCCTTTTCCCCATCAGCTGCCACTCCATCTTGATTTTCCATCTTTCCTTCACACAAATTCAAGTACTTTCAGGTTTATCAATAACCTCTGCCTCCTAGAGTGAATTTGATATCTGCATTTCCTCAGAGAAATGTGAAAAACATGCTTCAGAAAAACGAAGAAATTTCCCAGCCAGACTAGGGGTTATGGCCTCCACTTAGTGGAAACTTCACCACATTAAAATACTATCCATCTTCATATCATATCATGAACCAAACCAATCAAAATAGAAGATCCCAGGCCTCATGCGTTTCTTATATTAAAATTTTACGATTTTACAATGAAAGTCAGAAAAGTACATATAAACTCGTTTCATGAACTTGTTTGCAGAGTTCTCACCAGTCACCAGTGTAAATTATAAGCACCCCATAGTTTATAACTAGTAATTATGAAACACAGAAATGAAAAATGACAAATGTAGCGGCGATCAACTGTACAATCTAGACATCCATGCATGATGAATCAAAGTTATTTATAGTACCGTGAAATTTTACAGAATCTATATCAGCATGATTCTTATTTTTCCACTTTCCATACCATTAGCAGCAAGCTTTTGCTAAATAAATTCAATACGAACCACTATTCTGAAGTATAAATCGTATCAAAAAGGAATCCATTTCAATCATTAAACGAATAGAAGAACAAGAACAAGTAAGAGACTGTAAAGAAAGCTGAGTTTACCAGAAATTGAAGAATTAGGATTTGTTTTGTCTTCGCAAAATCTCAGATCGAAAGCAAAGGAATCCCCTTCTTGGGGACTATCTTCTTTCATTTATTTATTTAAACATAAAAAAACGATCCGCAACCGTAAATCCGTTAGGTAAAACAGCAAGCTTACCGGTTATTTCAGTTTTCACTTCTTCAACTTTATTTGGGCTTGGCCTTTGGGCTTTGGGATTGTGGAGAAAAGGGATTTTTTAAAAGTTGTGAAATTAGAAAACAATTCAGTTTTTTAAGGCAAAATATTCTGTAAAAAAAAACTTGAAAATAAAGATTTTTTAACTTTTAATTTTTTTTAAAGAACATGGTCATCATTAAAAATATTTTCTCAAATCTATAAGGAGAAAAGAGAGTCTTAAGACCTTATATTATCAGAAGAATAATCATTCGATACAACATACGTAATAATCTCGAAATAAATTGAGTCAAAATATAAGGTATTTCTATAATAGAAAACCCACTTAGTCAAAGCATGTGTCACATTATTACAAACTCTAGGAGCAAAATACACTTTGTAATTTAATTTAGCATCCAAAATCCTACGAGCTTCCCGAAGATGATAACCCAACGTGTAGGGATGGGCATGGGTCGGCTTTCGGCCAACCCGACCCGACCCGATAATTTTACATCCTTCACCCGAACTGACCCAACCCAAAAATATAAACTCTCCACCCGATCCAATATTTTTTAGATAAAATCCGAACTTGATCCGACCTGACCCAAAATAATAAAAATATTATTTTTATTCAATAAAAACAGTGATTTAATTTTAAAAAAATAATATATAGATATATTTTTGTAATTATTCTTAAATATATAAAGTAAAATTATTCCTTTGTAAATTGATACTTTAATAAAATGATTAAGTTGTTTCATTCTTTAGAAAAAAATGAAATACAAAAATAATATCAATGAAAATATGTCTTTTAAAAACTTACACTACAAAAGATAGTAACAAAAAATTGATAGGTATGATCATTTTATTTGAACCTGATGAGTTTTGATAGATTCGAATCAAGTTAGGTTGATTTTGTAAAGGATGAGACTGGGTATGATTGGGTTTTATGTTTTATAGAATTGGTTAAATTACCATACAGGCCCCTACAGAATCTTAGGATCAAATTTGGACTTCAAAATTTAATATATTCAATATGGCATTCAATTCCTAATAATCCTTTAATTTAGCCACCAAATCTTAATTTTAATCAAATTAATCCTCGAAAAGTCAAATCTAAATTCAATTTGCTCCGACCAGCTTGCATTTCATCCAATTAAGCCTAAAATTCAGAATTTACAATATCAATATTTAGGCAAAAATTTATACCATATTCTTGGGCGTTACGTATTTGCTTACCACTCCATGGTTATGTTCTTTTGATTCTTAGGGTGTGTTTGGTTCACGGAATATAAGATTGCCGGTGAGAATAAGATTACCGGAATGTAACATTACCTAACACATTACTAAGAATGTTACATTACTGTGTTTGGCTTGTTTGGCAGTAATGTAAGATTATAGTGTTTGGTTGAAGGAATAAAATATTACTGAAATGTATATTTTACCAAATTGACCTTGTTCTATATTTTTTAACAAGTGAAATTCTAAATATTTAAATAAAAATTATTTATATAAAAATTCATCGATAATATATTTAAATAAAAATTATTTATATAAAAATTCAACGATAATATATTATTTTATTATTTAAATATATCATGTATTATTTTAATTTTAATTAATAATAAATTTTACATAATTTATATAAAAATATATTAAAATTTTACTTCAACATTTAATTAAATGTTCAATATTAGGGATTTTTAACTTTCACTACTTCAACATTTAATTAAATTTTACATAATTTATCTAAAATTATAATATTTAAATTTATAAAAAGTAATTAACATATTCGAAAACTAGCACATTACTTGCAAAGTATATACTACATAACAAAAAGAAGTATAACATTAGCCATAAAAAGTTTGTACAATGTTCAGACTTACAAAACATAATAACCATGACATTCTAAACTTAATCATATATGTTGGCTATATTATATACACAAAAAATTATCCAAGTCAAAAGATTGACTTAGTTTCAAGTTAAAGGATACAAGAAATATAACCTCATAGCTGTAAACAGAAACCTAAAACATCATTTGTTTACTCTTAAAACAACTTTATTGGGGTGTGTGTGGGGGAGGGGGTGGCGGCATCATTTGCCATAAAACATCTTAGCAGCATTGAACTATAGTGATCCTAGGAACCTTTGCCACTACCTTTGATTCTGGCATTCAAACATTTTAGTCAGAAAGATGATATTGGTAGTGAGAATGATGAAGGTACAGAAAATTAAAGATTTGGTGTAGAGGAATAAATGATATTAGGCAATTCTTCCAAATTCTTCCCCTGAAATGTAACCAGAAAGGTATTTTAGACATTATAAGAATAGGCTAGTGTATCACCAAAAGTCTAGGAAGCACACATAAACATAAAAAGCTATTTAAGTAAAGTAAATATCAGCTACATCAAACTTACATCAACTGAATAATTGCTTGCTCTTGATATGTTTGCACCAACAACATAAAACAATATCAAACATAACAGAAACAAGTTACAAAATAGAGGGAAGAGACTGGCAGCAACATTACTCAGAACAGTATAGGCAGAAAAATGATAGAAGTAAACAATAATATAATGAATGCAACTTGAATATACATAAACATGTTTGTTTTATTTTTATTCGACCATGCTGCCCTGCACATTATCAAGAGCCTCGTTGGTAGCCAGCAGTATATGGGCTTAGAATACCATTGCAACCTTTTGTATTCATGGGCAAAGTTACATAAATTACATGATTTCCAAATGGAACAATTGACATAAAACAAAATTTCTAGAAAAAATTTCCTAAACGGAGGATGCATATTGCATGATCAAGATGGTGATACAAAAAGCTACCCCTTTAGGCTATTTCAATTGGCAAGTGATTTTACCTGAAGGAGGGGTCATCATATTCCCACCCATGTCTTCATGGACCGGTGATTTTTGAGAAATGGGAGTTTCGTAGGTCTCAATCTCAAGTGGACCTCCTTGATCAGAAAGATTACCTCTATCAGATCCTAATGTCTCTTTTACCTCCATGCTAACATTTCTGCTAGTTCCATTCGACACCTGATAAGAAGGCTCATCAATTTCACCAGCTACATGCCTTCGATTATCTTGGCAGAAGCTCCATGATGGCGAACACCTCACATTTCTATGCAAAGTCCCACGTCCTGTTCTGTTTGGAATGCTTGTGTCCCTTGCGACAACACAACAAGCAGATCCCATGATCACTCAAATACCCCCTACACACACAACCCCGCCCCGCCCCACCCCAAAAATAATAATAATAATAATTTTTACAAAATTGCAACACGGATCCCAGCTATGAACTCAAGGCAAAATACTGCATAGATGATAAAACCGATAATTTCCTGTAAAAAAATCATAATTAAACATTGCTAAGATTGATTGAACAGATGGCTTAAACCAACTTAACAAACTTAAAAGATAACTACTTCAAACTAGAGCTAACCACAACTGACTAGCTAAGTTTCATTTTGTAAGAGCAATTTTACAATTTCATTTCATTTCTCTAAGTCCAAGTCTCCAGAAAAAACATGGGGTAAAATTTCGAGCTAAAAATTTTCTTCATATAAAAGCCCAAGAAGATCAGTTTTAAGAAAATAAAAAAGCAATTAAACTAAGAGCAAATTACTTGGGAGTGGAATACATTATGTTATATTCTCAATTTGAAGTGCTCGTGGGGATCAAGAACGAAAGTAAATAAATAGTAGAAGTGAAAAGTAGTTTAGTAGCAGATAGCATAGTTAAGTAAAACGGTAAGCGCGAAAACTACAGCTAGTGGAAAGAATAATCCTCAACTAATTTAATTAAGCATTAATTCGTTTCAACAAATCAGGTTAAATTATATTTAAAAAAAAGGAGAAGAGAAATTTCCTTGTGATTTCTCAGCTGCAAAACAAAAAGGAAATGAAAGAATAAAAATTCCAACCTTGAGAATTGCTGGGCTCTAAGCTTCTTCTCGTCTTCATAAGGACTCCAAGCAAATACCTAATATGCCATAAGAAGAAATCAACGCCAAATCGAAGAATAATAATATTTTTTTTCCAACAGAACCAAGCCGGGAAAACGATATTTTAGGAAGCAGGAGACGAGAATAAGCAAATATCTAAGGGAGACGGAGGACTAACATTCCTGGGAAAACAGGAAAAAAATAGCCATGTTGGTATTAATTTTTGACTAGTACTTAGGAATGTGAAGAAACCAAACGTGGGTATTTTTAACCCGGAAAAAAACATTTCCTCAGGAATGAAATATTTCGTGAACCAAACAGGGTCTAAGGATTTGAATGCTCAAAACATAATTAGCTTTGCCCAAATACTATGAATTAAACTGTGAAATCATCATCGTTTAATTGATGATAACATTCTCACACTGTTCCCATGTGTATAATATAATTGTATGTCAAAATGTCTTAACGTCTTTGCTATCGTCACTAAAAATCAATATATAAACTCGTGCAAAATAAAAAGGAATTATCCACCTAAACTAAAAATGAATTAATCGATCATTTGTAAATATCATTTGAACTTGGGATGGGGATAGGTATCGATTTGAGAGTTATTTTAAAAGAAATTGTGGTCGGGTCGGGTTTAGGGTGAAAAATACTCGACTCGACCTGAAAAAATTTATAATTTTACTTTATCTATTTAAGAATAATTATAATAACACCCCTCTATATATTATTTTTTTCAATTAAGTTACTATTTTTATTAAATAAAAATAATATTTTTTATTATTTCGGGTCGGGTCGATCAGATTTTTAAGTTATATATCGGATCGAATTCTGGTCGGATAAAATCTTATTTTAGTCGGTCTCAAGTAGAAGATTCTTTGATCTTGACTCGGGTCGGGTGGACAAAAACCCGACCCATGCCATTCCTAATTTGTACATATATCTTAATTATTAAATAAAAATGTAAAATAAAGTAAATGAAAAGCAATTGAATCCCAACCACATATTAATATATGTTTTTATTTAGGTAGACCAAAGACTCGCGTGCATATGAGAAACATGTGCACCGTCGGTTGCCTACTTGCCTTTATATCACTATTTACTTTATTTATTTGTCTTTTGTTTTAAAGTGGATTTGTAAATTCAGTGTCTGATATTGTCTTAACACCGCATTGATTTATTCCTTTATTTTTTTGGGTTGATGTAAAATTTAATACATGCAATCATTTTTAAAGTTTGAATTGATATGCACAATTTTTTTTATCTAAATCGACAATTTATGCCTTTCCTTATTCAAATTTATACTTGAATTTAATTTATGTCGCGCATATCGGTACCAAATTGAGCACCAAAATATATGACAATAATCAAATTATTGTTTCAATTCAGACAAAAAAAAAGTTCAAATTTGAACCATAGGGAGAAGTTCAAGTATCAAATATTATATTACCCCTTTTTCGAAAGGTTAAATGGTATACTTTTAGTAAAACTTAATTTTAAGGTTTTCAATTTGATATTTAAATTTTTTCTTGGTCCAATTAAGTACCTAAACTTAGTTTCATGATTCGAATTGGTACTTGATTTTTTTTTATTTTAGTTTAAATATATATAATTAAGTACTAATTTGGAAGAAAATGGTGCATCAAGTTGAAACAGAAAGTTAAGTTCAAATATCTTAAAACCAAGTTAGACCAAAATATTAGGACCAAAATGAACCTTAAACCTAAGTTTAAACACCGGAATACATATTTACGCTTTTAGAATCTGTCCTTGTAGCGCTGGAGTTGAAGTAAGAAAGTCCAAAACAAGTGTCCAGTATCCGATCCATCAAAACCCGAAAATGTCCTCTTCTAAATATCGTCCCCCTATTTCCCCTATTATATAACTTAACCCCAAATATATTGCACCCTTACTTCAATCTCACACTCTCTTTGATCCTCTCCTGTCTTAATTCCATTCATAACCATTCTTCTGACATCTTCCAACTGTTTACATAGTATTATCAGCTTCTGTTTTGCAAAAAAAGGTGGATCGAAGGCATGGGAAACGTCCGCTTCCATCCGAAACATCGGAGGAGCAAAGCAAATCAGCAGCATCTCCATGGCCTGAACTATCGGACATGACGGCCGTGGTCACTGCTCTTACTCGAGTGATGGGAACCGATGAACAGCAGCAGCAGCATAGCTTCCCACAATCATCACCGGCACCCTCATCAGCGCCACAATCTGCAGTTCGAGATCAAGGTATATACACATCTATGGCCGACTATACCTATTTAAGTTAGGTCGCAATTAGGGTTTGCTGCCAAACAAGTTTAAAAGATTACGTGTTAAAGATGGCCTTGTGTTCCTTTTGTCTGTCGGCTTTCTGATGCTTTAAATTGTTTTGTTCGTATCAGCCTCGATCTATCTCTATATATAGTGAAAGTGAGAGAGATCTAGGCAGAGGCTCGTCAAGTGATGAAAATGGAAACTAAAAAGGTCTCCACGCTAGGGTTAGTCAAGTTCAATGTATCCTGCGGCTAAGTCCAAAGCCTACTTTCCGTAAACAACCCTCTTTCTCTTTCCACCGATAAGATAAAAATCAGTGTACTGTACTGCGTTTACACTATATATATTATTCTTATCTATTTACTATTGGATAAATGGTAAAATCAACGAGATAATGTTATTGAAAAAAAAAATTCACGTGTTCCAATAATTAATTGTTAAGATAGGGTGAAATTTACAGTTCGAACATATGTCGTCAGGCGTTCCTGGTGACCAAGAAAGACGTCATGTCGTCCCTGCGAGCTGTGGTGAACTGCTGCACTTTGCATGCTTGAAGGTCGTCATGCACGTCCTGTTGAAATGGAAGTCGTCATGTTTCAGATAAAAGCCTAATTACTTAAATAGGAAATCATTGTTACTTAGGGAAATTTAGGTAATTGCCATGCGTGAAGGTCGTCACGTTGAAATGGAGGTCGCCTAATTACCGATATAGGTAATGCAAAAGCTAACCACAGTTCGCAGGGACGGCATGGAGACCTCTTTAGTCGCCCGGAGCGCCTGACGACATACGTTCGAACTGTAGATTTCACCATATCTCAACAATTAATTGTTGGAACGCATTATCTCATGAATTTTTTTTTTCCAACAACATTATCAAGTTGATTTTGCCCTGGATAAGCTCTAGGAGTTTCCGTTACGTGGGATGCTTTCATTTCTATTTTGTAGTTTCTTCTTTGACCATGGAACATATCTACAATTCCTTCGCCTTTAAAATGTGCCTAAATTTGAAAGTAACTGCTCATATGAAATCTGGGTTTCGAGATTCTTGTTTTCTTGTGGTGCTAAAACATTTGGAAACTTGTTAGCTGATTATTGGAAGAAGGAAAGTAGTGATATAAATTACATTGAAACAGTCATGATTGCATGTAGCTTTCCTTTTTTTTAATGCATTTGCAAAAGGTGCGGTGATAAACCATTGATCAGAAGTAGTGCAAATGCTTGTTTTTGAATAATATTTGTTTAGAATCTTTCTTAATTATTGATAATGTGTATTTTTTTACGAAGCAGCTATTTAAACTAGGGACTATAGGAACAACAATATTCATTCTATCGCTGAAGTTGGTATTTGTATGTAACAAATGTTTGTTTTTGTTTATTGAGTTTGGTTAACTTTAGTCCAACATTTCGACAACTCTAGAATTAAGAAAAGGAATCAAAGTTTGGTGACCAAGTTGCGACAAAAAACTACTTTCATACACATTAGAGCACTGCCTTGCAGAACTCTTGTATTTGTAAATACAAAGATATAAATTCTTTCTTCTTCATATGCATTGCCTGTTTTTTGTATGTGAAGAAAGCACAAGGAAAAGACATTACAGAGGAGTGAGGCAAAGGCCATGGGGAAAATGGGCAGCTGAAATCCGTGACCCGAAGAAAGCAGCCCGAGTATGGCTTGGCACTTTTGACACAGCTGAAGATGCAGCCCTTGCTTATGATAGAGCTGCTCTCAAGTTCAAAGGCACCAAGGCAAAGCTAAATTTTCCTGGACGAGTCCAAGGGAACCGAGAGGTGAGCCATTTAACCGGTCCTGGTGATTCAAGCACGGTCCGTTCCGAACAAAATCCTACACCGGTGGTAGTCGAACCTTCATCATGGTTGACTAAGGATTCATACCCTCACTTGTTTCAGTATGCTCAGCTGCTTTCAAGTAGTAATGATGCTGATATCTCGTATTACACCTCAAATCTCTTCAACTTCAATCAAGAATCTTTATCTCCTCAATTCTCTTCAATGTCAGCATCATCCACATTACCATCACAGTACTACCAGCCGGACCTTACAAGATTGTCGACCAATTACGATGGCTCTTCGAGTCCTGATTATTATCATCCTCAGCAACACGGCAAGGACTTCGATCCGAATAACAGAAGCGAGTAGACAAATTTAGCTTCTCAAGTTTTTCAAGAGGGAAATTGCAGCAAGCAAGGAAAAAAGTACACCCCATTCAGAGTCCCTCGCTCCCGATCTCTATGCTCTTACTAATTAATTTTTCTTTTATTCTTGTCACATGCATGATTTCAACTGGTGCCACCCTTTGTAAAAGAAATAAATATGTACACTGTAATTCAGAGATACGAATAGGAAGTGGGAGTATGATTCATGTTTCTATGAGCACCATAAGTTTCAAGTTTTATGATTTGTTTTCTTCTATTTTTATTGTTTTCTTAATGCATCAGAAGAATTAATGGAGGAGGAGAGAGACCTACGATGGTCGATCTTCTTATGTTAAACTAGCTGGAGACTTTCCTTTAATTAATTAAACTAAGATGTAATTAGCATCCCGATGAATTATTTACTCCAGCAAGTTCAAAATGTAGTTTTTGACTTGTTGACTGCAGGAAGCAGATATCTTAGCTCCTCGGTACTTGATGAAGTTCAAAGTTAGCAAATTAAGCAATCAAAATTCTTAGTTATCGATTCGATTGACATTATAATAGAAGTTGGACAGACATGCCATGACAGCTTTTGATCAAATGTTTGTTTAACTGGTTAATAAATTCTTGATTGAATAAAGGTATATTTTTTATTAATTAAAGAAGTGAGAGGACTTAAAGCTTCAACTTAGAATTTATAACCTATTCTTTATTTTTAGCTACCATCTCCTTTCTGTATACATATATAGCATAGGGTAAAAGTATAGTAATGATGATAAAACATCGAGGGAACAAATATATCTTAATTTATACCAACTTCAGCGTTGGATCGCTTCCTACTGTGTAAATAGATATAGGAATGGATATAAAAATACATCATTCATGAAGTTTTACTGTTGGTGCATGTGTACGGAGAGCACAAAATGATTTCCGATGGAATAGGAATAGAAGGCCTATCAATCAAAATCAAGAAGAAAAGTGGTGGTCACTTCATATATGATAATCTGCCGGAATAGATTGATGGCGCCTGCCTTCATGTTGCCTTTCGTCTTTATCAATTAATCACCCTCCCCTTCCGTATTGATTCTCATCACAGCCTATATCCATTATATGGGTCCATTTTATCGGAAAGAAAAGGATAATATTTATTGAATTCAATCACTTGATCAGAATCAAAACGACGTTTTCCACTAACATTATCACCGTCGTTTCACAAACTACACCGTAAACTACTTCTGTTTTTTTTTGGATTTTAGAAATGAGAATATTAAGAATGTTTTTGTTTCCAGATTATTATCAATTACAGTTTTTAATTATTGTTTTGCATGTTATTGGCAACCTTAAACTCTATCTACATGAATAGCGGTGACTTGGATTTTGTCCCATCTCCTCTTTTAACAAAGTGGGCAAGTGATTCGAAAGATGTCAAAATATATACTTTTCTAGTCTTAAAAAGTTTAAAGTGGGTCCATATTAGTTGTTAAATAATATATAAAAATGTGGTCTTTGGAGAATTTCGAGTTCTCTGCATTCTTTGGAACATGGCTGATGTGTCCGTATAATATAAGGTTTTTATACATTATTCGTGTTGACTTATTGATACCTTATTTATTATCTGCGAAGATTTTCAATATCGTAAAAGAAGTTAACGATTATAATTTCGAAATGGAAAAGATATTTTATGCATGAGGACCCTTTAATCCACTTTTGAATAAAATAGAAATGTGTTTTTCGTTTGAAAATGACATGGGGGTTTCAATGATGAAATTGACCATTAAACAAAACGCATGCAGAAGCTCGAGTGGGCCTTGGTCTAATTGTGGAAAAAAAACTATGTTTGGTGGGGCATCTTGTTCCTCCAGAGCCCAATAACCCACAAAACGACAATAATAATAATGGGATTATAGCATGAATGCCCCCTGTACCTTTTTTTAAATTCAATGTATACATCTACCCTTCTCATATCAATGGACACGTGTACTTTAGTTTTGTCCTTCAATATTGTATTTATGAGTTTTCATTTTACAAGTTCATTTATAATAACAGGCATAAATATATAAAATCACCTCTTAATCTTTACAGAAATGATTACGTTGCTTCCTTTCTTTTCCCAGTACTTCAGATCTTAATATTTTAATTTTCATATAAATATCTTATACTAAAAGAAAATTCAATTGATTAATGATTAATACAAGTCACTAAAATAATATTTTATTATATTTTTAATTATTAATGTGATAATTTAATATAATAATATGAGATATGTCATATAATTTAATATAAAAATGTAATATATGTCACGTCATTTAAAATGATAATGTATTATGTGTCACATTAACAGTTAGACACATATAAAAATATTACATTATGAACATACGTATATCATTAGTGAACTTATGATTTCCTTCCAATATAAAGGGTGTTTAGTAAACAACTTTTGGAAGAGTTTTTTTAGCTTATTTGAGCAAAAATAGTTGATTGGTAGTCAAATCCTCTATTTTTAGTGTTTGGTAAATACCTTTTTGAAATAATTGATTGTGCAAAATAAACTGAAAATGAAAACGCTGGAAAATCCAACGGTTTGGGAGAACTAATTGCAAAATAAGATGTTAAATGACATATTTAACCTTATTATTTCCATAATTACATCCTTACCGTAAAATCTAATATAATGAAATAACCTCCATCCTAATCCACTTGGTTCTCTCATCAGAGTATTCTCCATCTTCAAACTGCAACATCAAACAACCAAACCATGGAGATTGTTTTGAAGATAATTTCACCCATTAAGGTCCTTTAGTTAAGAAAATATAGCAAAACATGAAAGTAAAAAAAATATAGTGTTGATATTTTATACAAGGTTAATAGTATGTATCCATCTCATAATGTTAATATTTGTAAATATTAAATTTAAAAAACTAAATTTAAAAGTTTAAAAAATATTCACTAGTTTTCTTAAAGAATTTTTAATTCTTGTCAAAAGTATTTTATCCGAATAATTTTACCGAATAAAGACTAAAGTATTATATATATATATATATATATATATATATATATATATATATATATATATACTTATTAACTAAATATATCATACCCATATTTATCATTTTATCCATATCAATTATCAATTATCAACTATAAGATAAATTTTATCAAATATTTCTATATAAAAAGTTAATAAAATCTTTCTAAAGTCAACTAATTAAATCAGTTGGTCAAATCAACTATTGAAATCAACTGTCAGCTATTAAATATCAGTTGTTTACCAAACAAACCTAAGATATTTAAACCAAAAATTAAAATATTAAAATATTTCAATAAAAAATAAAAAATAAAATAATAATTTATACAAATAATTATAGATAAATTTTATCATTATGTCTACTAGATAATTAGAGTAGAAGAAGACATTAGATATTTAGAAAGTAGAAATATCACATAGAAAGAATCAATAAAATACAGGGGCATCAATGTGATTCTCCCAAAGAACAAATGAAAAGGAGAAGCTTCCTCCTTTTTGAAAGCCCATTAAATAACAAATAGAAAGAGAGCATCGTAACGTAACGTAAGCCGCGTGAAAAATGACGTGACATGTGGCTCCACTTCCCAAGGCCGTGAAAAAGTCTCATTTCAAGTAGTGGACCGAATACAATGCATTTTCACCATCCTGACGTGCGCTACCCTACTTTCGGCTTCTGCATGTCAATTCTTGCGGCTCCTCATATCACCCATTTCCTCCCTATTTTTCGGCCTTTTTCTCATAATATCACCTCATAGGCGTTTTTCCTGATATATCATCTATATATTATATATTTCTTTGTCAGACACCCTTCACACTACTTTATCGATCAAACACTCTTTACAGTAAGGTGCATTTCTTACAGTGCGATTTACTTTGATATGGTGTCACGTAGGGTAAGGCGCGCCCCCTGTAACACGTTTTACGTTGATATGACGCCACGTGTGGTAAAGCGCCCCCTGCAACGCGCTTTATGCCGAGTTGGATACACGTGGCTATAGCGCGGCCTATGAGGCGCACCTTACTCCACGTAAGGTTATACTGCGGTGCAGGGGCCGCGCTTTTCAATTATCACATGCTCAATTATCAGACATGCATAATGCAAGGCGCAGAGTAGGGACCGCGCCTTGCATAATTTACCCGAACTTCTCGACTTTAAAGCATCATCTCTCGGCTATAAATAGCCCTATCCCTGTATACTCTCTCACCAACAATCCTTTCAACCAGTAAATAACACCCGACAATCTTCTTATATTTGATTCAGAAGTTCGTTCGATCTTTCGTTATAAAGTAATTTTGTTATATTATTTTTTTTATAATTATATATGATTATTTGAAGAAAAAAATATTATATTAATTGTTTTCAATTAATTTCTGTGTTTGTAAAATTGGAAAGCGGGAGCATACGTCGAAATATTTTTGCGGTCCAGGTAATAATATAAAATTATATTATTTAAATTATTTACATTCATGTGTAAAAAATTTATTGTGTTATATTTTCGTTCATATATTATTTATTTAATCAGGTTTGTTTCAGTTGTTTTTTTGCAGATATAATATTGTCGCACTTTTAAACTCTAAGAATGACGCGACTTTCAACTATTGTTTGTTATGATAGAGAAATTCGAGAAGATGAAACCAGCGTTGTTTTCGTATCAAATGAGCGTGTTAAAATATCATTCAAAAGAAACATAACTCTTGAGGAACTGATAACGAAGATTTCAAGGAAGGTTCATGTTGGAAGTAGTAGAAGAATGTCGTCGTAGCAGTACAGATTTCCAACATCATTGTTGTCATTAACTTATACAGCGTTCGAACTATCGAACAATGATGATGTTGAAATGATGGCTGATTCTCAAAGTAATTATTCAGACGCCGATATTGAGATGTATGCAAAGTTTGTTTAAGTGTGTACTGTTCGGGGTCAGTCATTAAGCTCCCACAATGGGCTGGCTGAACAAGTTGATCAAGTTGACAGCTCGATTATAGTAATGTGTAATGATTTTAACGCCATAATGGGAAATCCGCATCATGGTGCCGTCACATCAACTTCAATGGGGAGACATTCATCCGCAACTCTTTACGATATGTACCGAGGTGGGTTCACAACAATCTGTATGGCAACATCGCGTCCAGTTCAAGGGGAAAACATTCATCTGTAAATTTCTTTGACCTTAATATAGAGATGACATCGACGCAACAATTTGTGCAGTTTCCATTTGACACGATGGCTTCAAGCTCCAGGGGCAGGCATTCCACTGCGAGCTTTTTCAATCTCAATGTCGATATGCCTTCTAGTTCAAGGGGAAGACGTACAAGTAGTAGGTTCTTCGACCTAAATGTAGAGAGCACAGAGGAACCATCATCTCCACTAGAAGAACCGCTTCGTGAGCCTGGTGCTGAGACTGGACTATTCATTCACCCAGAATCATCGCAATTCAACTCCGATGATGATGAAGATGAAGTTTCCTCAAATGTGGCACAAGCTGACCCTCCAGCACACATGTATGAAGCTTATTATGGTGTAATGTACGGGTTAGAATTTGCGGATATGCCTCATCTCGGTAACTATAGATATTACTCATCAATAAATAATGGTGAATTATCTTTAGGCATGAAATTTTCAAGCAAAGAAGAAGCGATGATGGCTATAAAAAATTACAATATCATTGTGATATGGATATTCGAGAAAGATCTAGACAATATAGAAGATGTGGGCATTGTAGAAACCCAGGACACACTAGAAAAACATGTCCACTTCTACTGTCATCAAGTAACAATTGATGAGGAACTGATGTAGTTGTTTAATTTGCATTTACTTCAAGTCAATGTCATTCGATCTTACAATAAGTGACAAACTGAAGAAAGTTATCAAACACAATTATTAAATATTATCATAACAATAACAATTTGGTATTTGAATATAATTTTAAATACAACAAACTTATAATAAGTATTAAATGGTAAATGGTAAACAAATTACAATAACTGATATTAAATGGTAATAAACAAAATTAACCAAAATACATTAACAAAAAGTCCAAAAAATTTAACAAAATAAATTAAAATAAATCCAACCAAATTAATGAAATAAAGTAAGTATTAAATAATAAATAAAAAAATTACAATGAAAAAGTCCAATAAATAACTAAATACAAATATAATAAAAAAATAAAATCTATTGATGTCTGTGACGCGAATGTGTTCCGCAGGTCGGTGGCTGTCGGTTTCGATGAGGATTTCTTTGAATCAATGGTTGTGACTCCTCGTTGTCATCATCATCACCAACATCGTCGTCGTCGTTGTCTTCGTGAGTAGCTACATTAGGTTGATGAGAAGCTGATGACGATGAAGCACCTCCATAGAATAAGAACCCTGGAGGTGTATGACTGACTATCCCACCGGCTTGCGAAAACTGGGAAAACTCATAAAACTCAGACATCGCTGAGTATGAAAACTGTACAGAAGGTGTCTGTGCTGCGGCCATGTAACATCCTAAATGACAGGTTAGTGACTAAATTGTAAACATTCAGAATTTGGTGATTAAAGTAGAATAATTATATAGTTTAAAAATAATTGTTAGTAAATATGAAATGAAATTAAGGACAAAATGGTCATTTACAAGGAAAAATAATAATTAAATTTTTTTTGGGTTATATTATAACCACGTGATGTTTCCAGATTCCTCTCATCTCTTCTTCCTTCTTTCTTATCTTCTTCACTCTTCTCTTCTTCCAAACGTGAAGACCCAAGTTTAAGGTAAGAATCTGAACCTTGGTAGTTTCTTTGATTTTTTAGCTTGGAAATTGAAGTTTGGATGTTATATAAGCTAAAGGAAAGCTTATATGACATTAAGACAACAAGATAAGTGTTTTAGAGATAAATTTGGAAAATGAGTTTTTAGATGAAATTTTGATATGGATGAGTTTTTGAAGTTTGAATAAGATTTTTGACTTGTTATCAAGCTAACTAAGAAGTATGAGGTGTTAGAATTCAAAATAGAACATGTTGGAATTTGGGTTAGATTCTTAAATTCTACATGGAGAATTAGATTTTTAAGTTTTAGAAGTATTTAATGGATAATAATTAGTTTAAGTAAGAGTATGCAAGTTAGGAAATAAGAAAGGGGATGATATATGAGGTATTAAGCTGAAAAGAGTGGATTTTCGGGCATAAAAGAGGATTCTGGGCAGAGTGCATCGATGCACATTCATAGTGCATCGATGCATCAAGTTTAAAACCCAGAAATTATTTGAAGGTGTATCGATGCATTGGTAATGCATCGATGCACTCTTTTAAAATAGAAACATCGAATGCAATTAGTGCATCGATGCATAAGTCATGCATCGATGCATCCCAGTAATAATACAACATCGAATGCATTTTATGCACCGATGCATCAGTAGTGCATCGATGCATACCTTCATTAAAGGATGAAATTGGCTTTTCTCTGAGTCTAAGGAATGATAGGTTAGAATATATTAATTAGTATACTGATAAGTATCATTGAATTACTATGTAGATATCGAGCCTAAACGAGTTCAGGAACAATCGAAGAGTTAGGATTGAAACAACGAAAGCGAGGCCAAGGTGAGTGCCTATTTTAAGGGTGGTACAATGGAATAAGACTTGTGATAAGTCTAATCCTATGTTGATTTTTATAGAACAATAGTTATGAACATGCATACATGATAATTATTATGATACATGCATAAGGTATATATGCTCATATGATTTGATAAATGATATATGTGAATAAATTCAAATGTATATGTGATATGATAAGTGACATGAGCACAGGAACATATGAAATATAAGAATGATGCCCATAGTATACGATATGAGAACTATAGGTATAGTTGGCATGCCAAGAGTCGAGGGTTTCATAGGTCCTTCGGGACAACTCATAGGTCCTTCGGGACAAATTCACAGGTCCTTCGGGACAAATTTCATATGCCACTCAGTGGGACTTATACGAGCTGTGGTGACAGCAATAGTGCACAACCTCAATTTACTCGAATACCTTGAGTTCTCAGTAATGTACATGGGCTTATAGAAAATTATCAAAGGTAATTGCATTATTATTGCTAAATGTTATATCATTGAATGGATAGATTACATGTTCATATTTATAAGGAATACATCATCATTATATTCATATGCCTCACTAAGTCTATGACTTAGCGTGTAAGTGATTTACACGTAGGTACAGAAAAGTAAGAAGATCGATCTTAAGAGTAGCAACGCAGCATACCATCATTAGGGGATCAAATCAGAAGTGAACAACAAAGTATGTATTTTTGTTGTATAAAGTATGTTGGCATGTAATAAGTTGTTAGTTACGAACACTCTGATCGACTTTTATAATGTTTTGAATGTAATTATGTAAGTGTATAGTAATGAATGGTTGAATTTGTTTACGAATTTTAAGTGCATTGTTTTGTTTGTTTCGGGTACTATAGCAGGTTACTGTTCACGGTACTGTAGCAGATTATTGTTTATACATATATTATTGTTCGCAAATACATTTTTTTACCTCAAAATTTTATACTGAATATATTTAATAATATGTTATCTTATTTTCCTAAAATAAGTTCAAATGTTTTCATATTTTATAAGGAAAATTATTTTAAAAAGGTAATGTCACATCTCGGACTCGTACTCGGGTCGGGTACGGGTTAGGGGTGTTACATTTAATGGTATCAGAGCAAGGTTTAGTCGATTCTCGGTATAAACCAGAGTCTATAGTGTTTTATAATGTATACATGCCAACATAATAGCGAAAACTTCTGATTTGGTATGGTAATGAGTATGTTGTTTTGCTAATAGAATGATATGTTTATTTTTAATAGATGTCCGGACATGATAGTTCTCGAAGTCAAGCAGGAGATGATCAACCCGCTGAAAGTAGTAATTCACCTACCCTGGCCAGGCAAGGTGAAGAACAGACACCTTCTAGAGTGCCTGTAGCTGATCAAGATATGTTATTTAGAACGTTAGATGCAGTATTGATGCGTTTCCAACCTCCTGTTACTTCAACTCCAAAAATGAATGTTGCAAAGGAGTTGAAGGGTTTAGGAGCTCCAGAGTTTAAAGGTGAAGCCGATGAAGGTCCTGTTGCTGCGGACCTTTGGCTTAATGATGTGAAAATTATGTTAGAAGGACTTCATTGTTCTGATGTGGAGAAATTGGACGGGATGGTCTCTTTGCTGCGTGGGCAAGCGAGAATTTGGTGGACAAATGTCACTTTGAGGATGACCAGTGATCAAGTGACATGGTCTCTATTCCTGGAAGAGTTTCGGCATAAGTATATAGGAGACCAATTCATCAAACAAATGAAGCAAGAATTTTTAAATTTGAAACAAATGAATCGCACTGTATATGAGTATGAGTGTGAATTTAATAAGTTAAGTCGCTTTGCAGCAGAGTTGGTGCCTACAGAGAAAGATTCCTGTGAGTGGTTTGTTGAGGGCTTACGTCCAAGGCTAAAAGAAATGTTGATTGTATTGAATCTGTCCTCATTCCAAGAAGTAGTAAATCGTGCTAAAGCTCTAGAGAGAGCGCAGAATGAACGGTTTGGGGAGCAGAGAGCTCCACCATCCAAAAGAACTGGAGCTTCATCAAGCTCTACACTACCAAAGAGAGGCAGAGATTTTGGTTTTCGACATCAAACAAGATCTGAATCGGTGGCATCCTCTGCTAGAGGATCGAATCAGGAAAGAGCTAGACGAACTCAATCTGTGGGGACTGGTGATGGGCGAGCACAACAGAGTCAAGTTGGGCAGTGTCAGATCTGTGGAAGAAACCATAGTGGAATATGCAGAGTTAAAACAGGAGCTTGTTTTCGATGCGGGGAAACATGACATTTTATGAGAGATTGTCCTTTGAGGGTAGAAGAGTTTGTTCCATAGGAGAGGTCGGTTTCAATGTCCCAGATGGGACGGGGTAGAGGAAGAGGTAGAACTCAACATGAATCCTCAACTCAGCAGGAAGTTCGCTCTACTGCTCGGGTGTATAATCTCAAAACCAATGAAGACCGGGATGATCCGGAGATAATTACAGGTACCTTTTTACTGTTGGATAAACATGTTATGGTATTGATTGATCCGGGGTCTACATACTCATACAGTAGTAGCAAGTTAGTTAGAGAACTGAACATTCAGCTAGAAGCCACCAATAATGAAGTAATAGTGACAAATCCATTAGGGCATAGTGCTCGTGTGAATTTGGTATGTCGAGGATGTCCCCTACGGATTCAAGAAAATGATTTCCCTGCTAATTTGATAGAATTACCCTTCGATGAATTTGAAGTGATACTGGGAATGGATTGGTTGTTTCGTTATTATGGGAACGTGGATTGTAGATTGAAAAGAGTTACGTTGAAAAGTCCGGAAGGGGTAGAAGTCGTGGTGTTTAGTGAAGGGTGGAATCCATTGGCAAATGTAATCTCCGCGATAACGACAAAGAAGTTACTACTACAGGGATGTCAAGGGTTCATTGCTAATGTGTTGGATATTAGAACCAAGGAGAAAAGAATTGAAGAAATTTCCATAGTCACAGAGTTTCCCGATGTATTTCCTACTGAATTACCAGGGTTGCCTCCAAGCAGAGAGGTAGAATTCCAGATTGAAATAATGCCTGGAACTGCGCCTATTACTATGGTTCCATACAGAATGGCTCCAAAAGAATTGCAAGAGTTAAAGATACAATTAAAGGAGTTGTTAGATAAAGGATTTATAAGACCAAGTGTCTCACCGTGGGGAGCTCCGGTGTTGTTCGTCAAAAAGAAGGATGGATCAATGCGTCTTTGCATTGATTATAGACAGCTTAATAAGGTGACCATCAAGAACAAATATCCACTTCCCCGAATTGAGGATCTGTTTGATCAATTAAAAGGAGCTTCAGTGTTCTCGAAAATTGATTTACGTTCTGGTTATCATCAATTAAAGATTCAAGACAAAGATATCCCAAAGACGGCATTTAGAACGAGATATGGTCACTATGAGTTTATTGTGATGCCGTTTGGAGTTACTAATGCACCAGCTACTTTCATGGATCTCATGAACAGAATATTCCAATCCTATTTGGATCAATTTGTGGTGGTATTTATTGACGATATTCTCGTGTATTCAAAGTCCAAAGAAGAACATAGTTCACACTTGAAGAGGGTGTTACAGATTTTGAGAGAAAGGAAGCTTTATGCCAAACTCTCCAAATATGAAATCTGGTTGAAGGAAGTGACTTTCCTTGGGCATGTGATTTCTGCAGAAAGAATTCGAGTGGATCCCCAAAAGATTAAAGCTATTTTAGAATGGGAGATTCCAAAGAATGTGACAGAAGTCCGGAGTTTTCTGGGGTTAGCTGGTTATTACCGAAGATTCGTTAAAAACTTTTCGATAATAGCATTACCCCTAACCAAGTTATTGAGGAAAGAGGTAAAATTTGCTTGGACTCCAGAATGTCAGGAAAGTTTTGAAAATTTAAAGAAGATTTTGACAGAAGCTCCCGTGTTGGTTCAACCTGAGTCTAACAAGAATTTTGTGGTTTATAGTGATGCGTCCCATAATGGCTTGGGATGTGTGTTGATGCAAGAGGGCAAAGTGGTGGCATATACGTCAAGACAATTGAAGTCACATGAGAAAAACTATCCAACGCATGATTTGGAGATGGCTGCAGTAGTATTTGCTCTTAAGATTTGGCGTCACTACTTGTATGGTGAAAGATGCTATTTATATACAGATCACAAGAGTTTAAAGTACTTGATGACTCAGAAAGAGTTGAATTTGAGACAGAGAAGATTGGTAGAATTTCTCAAGGACTATGATGTTGTGATTGATTTCCATCCGGGAAAAGCAAATGTGGTAGCAGATGCCTTAAGCCGAAAGACGTTTACAGCCTTACGAGCTATGGATGCTAGACTATTATTGAGTGAAGATGGTGCTATTTGTTCTGAATTGACTCTCAAGCCATCATGGCTAGATCGAATTAAAGAATTGCAAGCTAGGGATGAAAAGTGTTCAAAGAAGCTACAACAAACAAGGAATGGAGAGTGTACAGATTATAAGATGAAAGCTGATGGGAACCTATATTATCATGGGAGGCTAGTGATTCCAGATGATGATGAGTTAAAGAATGATGTATTAACGGAAGCTCACTGTAGTCCATTAACGATGCACCCAGGAGGAAACAAAATGTATATGGACCTCAAGAGTCGATATTGGTGGCCAGGAATGAAGAAAGATATTACAGAATTTGTGTCCAAATGTTTGACTTGTCAACAAGTCAAAGCTGAGCATCAGGTTCCTTCAGGATTATTGCAACCAATGACGATTCCTCAGTGGAAATGGGAAAACATAACGATGGATTTTGTAGCGGGGTTACCTTTAACTCCAAATAAAAGAGATTCAATCTGGGTGATTGTAGACAGATTGACTAAGTCAGCCCATTTTATTCCGGTACGAACTGATTTCTCTATGGACAAATATGCCGAGTTGTATATCAGAGAGATTATACGGTTGCATGGTATACCTGTTTCTATAATTTCTGATCGAGATCCTCGATTTACTTCGAGATTTTGGAAGTCTTTGCATGGAGCATTGGGAACTCGATTGAATTTTAGCACAGCATTTCATCCTCAGACTGATGGATAATCTGAGCGAATGATCCAAATCTTAGAAGATATGTTGAGAGCTTGTGTAATTGAATTTAAAGGATCGTGGGAAAAATATTTGCCACTTGCCGAGTTTGCCTACAACAATAGCTATCAGTCGAGCATTAAAATGGCTCCCTATGAAGCTCTTTATGGAAGGAAATGTCGTACGCCTTTGAACTGGTACGAGCTCAAAGATAAAGAAGTGCTTGGTCCTGAGTTGATTCAGGAAGTAGAAGAAAAGGTCCAAATAATTCAGAGTAATCTCAAAACTGCAGCAGACAGACATAAATCATATGCAGATCTAAAAAGGAAAGAAATTGAGTTTCAAGTTGGAGATAAAGTGTTTTTAAAAGTGTCTCCATGGAAGAAGGTATTGAGGTTTGGTCGAAAAGGAAAATTGAGTCCTCGGTTTATTGGACCATATGAGATTGTAAAGATAGTAGGACATGTAGCATATCAGCTAGCTTTACCACCTGAGATGGAAAAGATACATGATGTCTTTCATGTTTCAATGCTTCGAAGATATAGATCTGATCCCTCTCATATCGTGACACCAAAAGAGATTGAGGTTCGACCTGACTTGACTTATGAGGAAGAACCTGTTCATATATTAGCTTACGAGGTGAAGCAACTAAGGAATAAAATTATTCCTTTGGTCAAAGTGTTATGGAGAAATCACAAAGTAGAAGAAGCAACATGGGAACGTGAAGAAGATATGCGACATCAATACCCCCATTTGTTCGTGCAATGAAAATTCGAGGATGAATTTTCTTAAGGGGGAGAGATTTGTAACATCCTAAATGACAGGTTAGTGACTAAATTGTAAACATTCAGAATTTGGTGATTAAAGTAGAATAATTATATAGTTTAAAAATAATTGTTAGTAAATATGAAATGAATTTAAGGACAAAATGGTCATTTGCAAGGAAAAATAATAATTAAATTTTTTTTGGGGTTATATTATAACCACGTGATGTTTCCAGATTCCTCTCATCTCTTCTTCCTTCTTTCTTATCTTCTTCACTCTTCTCTTCTTCCAAACGTGAAGACCCAAGTTTAAGGTAAGAATCTGAACCTTGGTAGTTTCTTTGATTTTTTAGCTTGGAAATTGAAGTTTGAATGTTATATAAGCTAGAGGAAAGCTTATGTGACATTAAGACAACAAGATAAGTGTTTTAGAGATAGATTTGGAAAATGAGTTTTTAGATGAAATTTTGATATGGATGAGTTTTTGAAGTTTGAATAAGATTTTTGACTTGTTATCAAGCTAACTAAGAAGTATGAGGTGTTAGAATTCAAAATAGAACATGTTGGAATTTGGGTTAGATTCTTAAATTCTACATGGAGAATTAGATTTTTTAAGTTTTAGAAGTATTTAATGGATAATAATTAGTTTAAGTAAGAGTATGCAAGTTAGGAAATAAGAAAGGGGATGATATATGAGGTATTAAGCTGAAAAGAGTGGATTTTCGGGCATAAAAGAGGATTCTGGGCAGAGTGCATCGATGCACATTCATAGTGCATCGATGCATCAAGTTTAAAACCCAGAAATTATTTGAAGGTGTATCGATGCATTGGTAATGCATCGATGCACTCTTTTAAAATAGAAACATCGAATGCAATTAGTGCATCGATGCATAAGTCATGCATCGATGCATCCCAGTAATAATACAACATCGAATGCATTTTATGCACCGATGCATCAGTAGTGCATCGATGCATACCTTCATTAAAGGATGAAATTGGCTTTTCTCTGAGTCTAAGGAATGATAGGTTAGAATATATTAATTAGTATACTGATAAGTATCATTGAATTACTATGTAGATATCGAGCCTAAACGAGTTCAGGAACAATCGAAGAGTTAGGATTGAAACAACGAAAGCGAGGCCAAGGTGAGTGCCTATTTTAAGGGTGGTACAATGGAATAAGACTTGTGATAAGTCTAATCCTATGTTGATTTTTATAGAACAATAGTTATGAACATGCATACATGATAATTATTATGATACATGCATAAGGTATATATGCTCATATGATTTGATAAATGATATATGTGAATAAATTCAAATGTATATGTGATATGATAAGTGACATGAGCACAGGAACATATGAAATATAAGAATGATGCCCATAGTATACGATATGAGAACTATAGGTATAGTTGGCATGCCAAGAGTCGAGGGTTTCATAGGTCCTTCGGGACAACTCATAGGTCCTTCGGGACAAATTCACAGGTCCTTCGGGACAAATTTCATATGCCACTCAGTGGGACTTATACGAGCTGTGGTGACAGCAATAGTGCACAACCTCAATTTACTCGAATACCTTGAGTTCTCAATAATGTACATGGGCTTATAGAAAATTATCAAAGGTAATTGCATTATTATTGCTAAATGTTATATCATTGAATGGATAGATTACATGTTCATATTTATAAGGAATACATCATCATTATATTCATATGCCTCACTAAGTCTATGACTTAGCGTGTAAGTGATTTACACGTAGGTACAGAAAAGTAAGAAGATCGATCTTAAGAGTAGCAACGCAGCATACCATCATTAGGGGATCAAATCAGAAGTGAACAACAAAGTATGTATTTTTGTTGTATAAAGTATGTTGGCATGTAATAAGTTGTTAGTTACGAACACTCTGATCGACTTTTATAATGTTTTGAATGTAATTATGTAAGTGTATAGTAATGAATGGTTGAATTTGTTTACGAATTTTAAGTGCATTGTTTTGTTTGTTTCGGGTACTATAGCAGGTTACTGTTCACGGTACTGTAGCAGATTATTGTTTATACATATATTATTGTTCGCAAATACATTTTTTTACCTCAAAATTTTATACTGAATATATTTTAATAATATGTTATCTTATTTTCCTAAAATAAGTTCAAATGTTTTCATATTTTATAAGGAAAATTATTTTAAAAAGGTAATGTCACATCTCGGACTCGTACTCGGGTCGGGTACGGGTTAGGGGTGTTACATTTAATGGTATCAGAGCAAGGTTTAGTCGATTCTCGGTATAAACCAGAGTCTATAGTGTTTTATAATGTATACATGCCAACATAATAGCGAAAACTTCTGATTTGGTATGGTAATGAGTATGTTGTTTTGCTAATAGAATGATATGTTTATTTTTAATAGATGTCCGGACATGATAGTTCTCGAAGTCAAGCAGGAGATGATCAACCCGCTGAAAGTAGTAATTCACCTACCCTGGCCAGGCAAGGTGAAGAACAGACACCTTCTAGAGTGCCTGTAGCTGATCAAGATATGTTATTTAGAACGTTAGATGCAGTATTGATGCGTTTCCAACCTCCTGTTACTTCAACTCCAAAAATGAATGTTGCAAAGGAGTTGAAGGGTTTAGGAGCTCCAGAGTTTAAAGGTGAAGCCGATGAAGGTCCTGTTGCTGCGGACCTTTGGCTTAATGATGTGAAAATTATGTTAGAAGGACTTCATTGTTCTGATGTGGAGAAATTGGACGGGATGGTCTCTTTGCTGCGTGGGCAAGCGAGAATTTGGTGGACAAATGTCACTTTGAGGATGACCAGTGATCAAGTGACATGGTCTCTATTCCTGGAAGAGTTTCGGCATAAGTATATAGGAGACCAATTCATCAAACAAATGAAGCAAGAATTTTTAAATTTGAAACAAATGAATCGCACTGTATATGAGTATGAGTGTGAATTTAATAAGTTAAGTCGCTTTGCAGCAGAGTTGGTGCCTACAGAGAAAGATTCCTGTGAGTGGTTTGTTGAGGGCTTACGTCCAAGGCTAAAAGAAATGTTGATTGTATTGAATCTGTCCTCATTCCAAGAAGTAGTAAATCGTGCTAAAGCTCTAGAGAGAGCGCAGAATGAACGGTTTGGGGAGCAGAGAGCTCCACCATCCAAAAGAACTGGAGCTTCATCAAGCTCTACACTACCAAAGAGAGGCAGAGATTTTGGTTTTCGACATCAAACAAGATCTGAATCGGTGGCATCCTCTGCTAGAGGATCGAATCAGGAAAGAGCTAGACGAACTCAATCTGTGGGGACTGGTGATGGGCGAGCACAACAGAGTCAAGTTGGGCAGTGTCAGATCTGTGGAAGAAACCATAGTGGAATATGCAGAGTTAAAACAGGAGCTTGTTTTCGATGCGGGGAAACATGACATTTTATGAGAGATTGTCCTTTGAGGGTAGAAGAGTTTGTTCCATAGGAGAGGTCGGTTTCAATGTCCCAGAGGGGACGGGGTAGAGGAAGAGGTAGAACTCAACATGAATCCTCAACTCAGCAGGAAGTTCGCTCTACTGCTCGGGTGTATAATCTCAAAACCAATGAAGACCGGGATGATCCGGAGATAATTACAGGTACCTTTTTACTGTTGGATAAACATGTTATGGTATTGATTGATCCGGGGTCTACATACTCATACATTAGTAGCAAGTTAGTTAGAGAACTGAACATTCAGCTAGAAGCCACCAATAATGAAGTAATAGTGACAAATCCATTAGGGCATAGTGCTCGTGTGAATTTGGTATGTCGAGGATGTCCCCTACGGATTCAAGAAAATGATTTCCCTGCTAATTTGATGGAATTACCCTTCGATGAATTTGAAGTGATACTGGGAATGGATTGGTTGTTTCGTTATTATGGGAACGTGGATTGTAGATTGAAAAGAGTTACGTTGAAAAGTCCGGAAGGGGTAGAAGTCGTGGTGTTTAGTGAAGGGTGGAATCCATTGGCAAATGTAATCTCCGCGATAACGACAAAGAAGTTACTACTACAGGGATGTCAAGGGTTCATTGCTAATGTGTTGGATATTAGAACCAAGGAGAAAAGAATTGAAGAAATTTCCATAGTCACAGAGTTTCCCGATGTATTTCCTACTGAATTACCAGGGTTGCCTCCAAGCAGAGAGGTAGAATTCCAGATTGAAATAATGCCTGGAACTGCGCCTATTACTATGGCTCCATACAGAATGGCTCCAAAAGAATTGCAAGAGTTAAAGATACAATTAAAGGAGTTGTTAGATAAAGGATTTATAAGACCAAGTGTCTCACCGTGGGGAGCTCCGGTGTTGTTCGTCAAAAAGAAGGATGGATCAATGCGTCTTTGCATTGATTATAGACAGCTTAATAAGGTGACCATCAAGAACAAATATCCACTTCCCCGAATTGAGGATCTGTTTGATCAATTAAAAGGAGCTTCAGTGTTCTCGAAAATTGATTTACGTTCTGGTTATCATCAATTAAAGATTCAAGACAAAGATATCCCAAAGACGGCATTTAGAACGAGATATGGTCAAGAACAGATTATTGTTTATACATATATTATTGTTCGCAAATACATTTTTTTACCTCAAAATTTTATACTGAATATATTTTAATAATATGTTATCTTATTTTCCTAAAATAAGTTCAAATGTTTTCATATTTTATAAGGAAAATTATTTTAAAAAGGTAATGTCACATCTCGGACTCGTACTCGGGTCGGGTACGGGTTAGGGGTGTTACAGGCCATGGGTGATGAGGCTGAACCTGCTAAAATATGGGTATATGAACCCCAAGTTAGATCTACAAACATAGACCCATAATATCCTCCAGGAAGGGTCATAAAACTCTGTGACGGTGGTGGCGGTGGGGGTCATAAAACTAGGTGACAGTGGCGGCGGCGGCATCGGGTAAGGGAATGGTAATGGCGACATCACATATGACTGCGGAAGGTAAGTCACTGTAGATGATGGCTGTTGTGAAGGTTCTGCTGGTGCAGCTGAGGATGAACCGGAAGCACCTGCTCTCCGTCCACGAGTCGATGATCAATGGTGCTGTATCGGTGAACGTCTCTATCGAAGTCGCTGAAAGGTCCGCCCTCGTGCATCCTCAAAAAGTAGAAATGATTTCCCGTTACTGTTGAACCACTCGTAATAACCGTCAGCAACCATCAAGAGGTCAGTAAAAATGGACTCTCTATGGGGAAGGCGCCAATGTCAATCCTCCCACAGCACGACCCACTCGTGATGCCTCACCAGCCAATCTATATCGGTCTTGCCGCGTCTATCTGTGCTATGCAGCTCATTCATATTGCGAGGTGCTTCCGGAATTGGTTGAAAACAACCAAATTGCCGAAGCACGCGATCAGTGGAGTGCCACTCGACAATCGCATAACAAATCAAAGGGATCATCACAATCCAAACATCTAATGGGCCCCTCAACTCAGGTGGGATCATCATCCTCACATCATCATTAGAATATGACACCCATTCAAACTAAAACAAATATATATAATTTTTATCAAAATAATAATCTAATTATACAACTATAATCTAAAATCGATTTTTAAATATTAAAAGACATATATGTGTGCCAACCTTCTGATCGATTATCACCATAATTTTTTTAAATCATCAGGTAGCTCTTGATGATTTTTTCTATCAGTAGACCACATATTCAAGGAAAATAAAATTTATTATACATTGTATAAAATGATTAATATACGAAATAAATTTTATAATTACCTCAAGAGTAGTGGAAATACGAATGAGTTCTTGACAACGGGACATAAAAAAGGCAATTGATACCATGCCCAAGACTGCAGCAGTATGAGACATCCGCCGATAACATTTTTTTGTAGTCAGTGGCTCGACACATCTCCGTGTACAAGAAAGCCAAAACTGTCGAGCCCTAACTGAGTGATCCGGCCAGACGAAAGTCGTCAAGATGTCGCAACCACATACAGTGAACTTGGTTGCGCGATTTGTCCGGCATCAGCAACCCTCCTATCAGCTGCAGTATGCATGTCCGTGCATACATTTTAACTTCATCATCAGAGGCGTCCTCGCTCAACTCCCAAAAATTGACATCTAACCAATTTAACGGTATCCGACCACCGTTAAAACTTTCCGGGACACGTCCTAGATAGTCCCGGCACAAAGCAATCCATGAACCGTGCGCCATCCCCGATATCACATCTCCATCCACCGGAAGCCCCAGGTGCATAAAAACATCCTCAAGTGTAATCGTGCACTCTCCAAACGGAAGATAGAATGTGTGGGTTTCTGGCCTCCACCGCTCCACTAAAGCATAAATAAGGTTTGCTTCTATCTTACAGTGACTCTCATATATACCTATGTGACCGAATTCAACCTCTATAAAATACGGCAAGACACGACTAGGTATCACTAACTTAAGGTTCCTAAAAAAAAGATCTAATACATGGTCTCTCTCCTAAAATTAAATAATTACAAAAATTAATTTTTAAACTAATAATCATGCATTAAATAAATAAATAAATTATTACTAAAAATTTAAATTATATTAAAACGTTAAAATGTTACCGTATCAGCAAAATGTCGCGATATATTATTTCCATCCAAGCGAAGTAGACCTCCTTCCATTTTATATCTGTAAAAAAAATTAAATAAAATATTAAAAAAATTAAATACTTAAATAAATTAAAAATAAAATATTAAATATAATAAAATAAACCTTAAACAGTTAAAATAGAATATAAGAGTATTTGAGAGAAGTTGAGATGATTTGGTGTGATGAAAGTGATTGTGAAATGGGGTATTTATAGGGAGGGGGTGGGGTGTGAACGGTCAGGGGTAGGTGGGTAATTAAACCTAAGGCGCATCGCAGGGGGCGCGCCTTACTGACGCGTGTCAGATTTAAAGGTAAAGCGCGGCCCATGCCCAGCGCTATACCTTACGTGGCGCCAGATCAACGTAAAGCGCACTGCAGGGGGCGCGCCTTACTGCAAAGGGTGTTAGATCGGAAAAAATAGTTTGAAGGGTGCCTGACAGGGAAATATAAAGTCAAATGGTGATATATCGGGAAAAACGCCCCCTCATACCCATTAATTAACTATATGAACTTATGCCACGTAAAGAAAAATACGGATCGTCATACGTACAATCGCTAAACTTCTTACATATACGAAAGATGCGAATCATAAAACATGTATTTCAAGAAAAATATTGACATGACATCACATGAAATGAAGCGTTTCAATGGACACACCTTCCAAGGTCCACATATTTCTCAAAACATTTTAAAAAATATACTTTAAAAAAATTTAAAAAAATAAAATTATAAGAACAAAATCGTAATTAAATACATATTAGTTTCATAAGTTGAAGATTTTAATGGGTTAACTCATATAGACTTATTAGTGTGTTTATGTTATGTTTGTGGGATAAAAGTTAACCCTATTAAGCTATCTATTAATGAACACATGAATTGAGAGGCCATGGTAGGGTTACTTGAATTATTTGTGCAATTCTAGTGTTAAGCTAAGCTTCTTTAAACACACAGGGAGAATGAGCCATCAGCCTGGGCTGGTAGCAGTTGAAGAACGCAGAAACCTCTGAAAACCCAATGTAACCGACCCGAAAATGACCTTAGGGAGAACTAAGATAAGATAATATAAGATGAGCCGATGCCGCCACCCTTCTGGTGTGGTATTTGTTGTGTAGATGATGAAGAATTGTAGTACATTGTGATAGTGTAACATACCGGGCATAGGGAATGCATAAACATACAAGAAAAGGTAACTGACATGAATCTAAAACTTGTGGAACCCAGTTTAGAGCATTTGCTCCATTCACAAACCCAAAAAAATAACATAAATTTTAGATCCTTATTTAGCTATCCTCATTCCTCAGCAGGGATGTTTTGTTTGGTTTGCCTGACCTCGAAGGTCTGCTCTGTCCTGTACTTGTACCTATGTGCTGAATACAAGAAAATGCAGAATTGATTATAGAAAGAATTGTAAGCAGCCAGTAAAAGTAATCAAATTTCGCTTGGTTTATATCCTGAGATAGCCTAGATAGCTGCTTATTCTCCGGATTCCTTGTAGCCGATTTGGCGATACTGTTGATTATACTGGCAACGAAACAACCCAAACCGCCGAATAGAGCAGCACACGCGGAGCCTATACTCTTCATTGCATCCGGAGCTTCCTCGTAGAGGAATTCCACTAGGCCGACAATCGAAAACACTTTGGCTATACCGATAAGGCAGTATGGGATCAACAACCAGTATGCACTTAGATCAGGCATGGGAGTTAGGAAATTAAATTCGTAGCCATGTGCTATAGCGTAGCCTCTTCGAAACCTTTCGAAAGCCCTGGCCCAGGCCACGGATAAGATGGAAATAAAAAACCAATGCCTACTCCCTGGAGCTGAGAAGCACCATGTGGATGACCAGTGATGCGTCGTGATATAGGAACGAATACGGGGTAGTGGAGACACAGTATCGGTGCATTAAAGAAACCCTGAGACTTTACCCTCCACTTATCATGCTTCTACGCAGCTCCAAAGCTGATTTTAGTGCAACATCCCGAAGGGTCATATTGTGGCGACATCAACAGCAATCGCAAACAGGCTTCCTTACATCTTCAAGGATCCAGACACATATGATCCCGACAGATTCCGTGTTGGGAGGGAAGAAGACAAGGTGGCGGGGGCTTTCTCGTATATTTCCTTCAGAGGCGGCAGGCATGTTTGCCTTGGCGAACCGTTTGCTTACCTTCAGATAAAGACTATATGGAGCCATTTGATGAGGAACTTTGAGTTGGAACTTGTGTCACCTTTTACTGAGATTGACTGGAATGCGATGGTGGTTGGCGTGAAAGGAAAGGTGACGGTTCGCTACAAGAGACGCAGCTCTCTATTGATTAGGAAGAGATTATGCTTCTGTTGATTTGCAGTTTTAACTCATTTTCTTTAGCATGTTGCTTATTTTGTTCTGTTTTCAAACTTTGGTTTCTTTATGGGAGCAGTCTCTGGATTCTATTTTCTAATTGTTTTTAGGCCATTGGTATAAATACTCATGATCAGTTTGAGGCTTCATAAATGTATATATATCCAGATATGTATTTCCATTATGTAAGCTTCTATACAAAACTTCAGAAAATTTCAGAATTCAGTAAAAGGCAATGAGGTGGTTTGGTGAAACAATGAATGTCAAAGAACAGTTGCATCACCAAGGTTTTAAGTCCCCCACCGGTCCTGCTGTCCAGTTCAAAATCTTTTCACCTGGCTTCAAGTAGATACTCTTCTGATGCGGCAATTTCCGAGCTAGGCCGTTCAGTATTTGATGGAAAGCATCACCCGGCAGTGCAGGTTGTGGGAACAACATGGCCCGTTTCATGGATGGATTAGCGAGAAGCCTCTGTTTCCTTAAAATTACTTCCGGCGGTATTGACGTGAGAATCGTATCCAACTTGGGAACATCTTCTTCTGCAACAAACACTCCGATTTCCTCCCAGGGGATAGCATCAGCGAAGGGTAAAACTATATCATCAGCTATGATAACAGGAATGCAGCCAAATACCACAGCTTCGACCAGCCTCGGACTCCAGGGTGCCCACCCTAGTGGGCACAAGCAGAATACAGCTCGTTGCATATCCTCGTAGTAAGTCGTCGGATGTTCGGTGGAGATGTCGAAAAGTGGATTGTTCTTAAAATTCTCCCAAACAGCTGCCCGTGCGCCTCTGCCAATCACCATCGGAATCGGTGAGGGTTAACAATCAACCTAATAGACTCAAAGCTGCAAAAGAAACATACCTTGCATAGTAGCCACCTTCTGGATCATTATTCACATCATAAAACAATCCGCGAAAGTAAACAAAGATAGATCGAGGAGTATCGAGCGGAATCTTGCGGGCCTGCATCTTTTGAGGGGGAGCATAAGGAGGAATCGTGATCGAACCGTCGTTCAAGCACACATGGTTCCGTTGTCCGAAAGTCTGAACCAAGGTAGCACGCTGGAGAATAGGAAGGATCCCCCGCTCGATAGCTTTTTCTTCCTGTGGAAAGTTCATAATTAAATATCATAAACAACATTACAAATTTAAGCACCAAAACAGCAAAACTAGTACAGAATCAGTCACCTGATAATGAAAGCATGGTCCGAAATCATGCGGCACGACAAAGAAATGGTCGGCACCCTCGGTTCGATTCCAGTAAGGCCAGCTAGAGGAAATAAGCTGAACTGCACTTCTCACCATCCGTGGGGACTTGAAGGGCAATGGCAAGCCTGTAGGTGTAAGATCACAAGTGGCGTAGATAGGGATATAAAACCAATCAGCTTCCTCTGGATTTAGAGTTCGAACAGGACTGGATAAAAGAAACCTGTGCATGTAAATCTCAGCAGCAAACATGTGCGAAAGACATCTAGGATCTTTCTGAAGGATTTTCTTGTTGTATTTGCTCGGAAGCTCGTATACGTAAACTTTTAACTTTCCTACAGGATCATCTTCCAAGACATCACCAGCACTTCCTACAATATTCAAATCAACAACAACTTTTAAGTAACAGAAACAGCAAGTCAAGGAGAAAAAATGAAAATGAACAAGATTTGAATCTAACCAGAAATTCTCTCGGTCCGAGGGTTGCGCTCCGCGGCAATGCTTGAAGCGAAAGCAAGAGCAATAAAAAGAAAACCCCACGACCATTCCCTCATTTTTTTGCAGAATCTGAAGCACAGGGAAGACAGATGGATGAAGAAATGAAGAACATGCATATTTAAGAGAAATGTAAATGTGATGTGTTTCATCAAAGATGGTGGGACGTCATTAGGGGTAGTAGTTGGGTGAGTTTTCTTAGAGTTGAGGTTTTATTAGTTTGGGGGGGTGAATAAAAACTGAAGATTTCCGGTTGGGGAATTGAAAGTGAAAATTGGGAGGCATTGCTTCAAGGAACAGAGTTTTAAAGTGTGATGTTTGAGCTGTTGTGTAGAAAAGAAGGTAGAAATGAAAGCAGAGTTTGTTTTGCCGGTTCAACGTCCGTTAGCGTCATAGAAACTAAGCATGTCGAACCGTGTCGTGTTTTCCAGTAGAAAAATGGGCCTCCATATCCAGATAATTAAGACATTTTGGGCCTATTTCTCTGCTTTAGATCTCTCATCTGGGCTCAATTTCAAGCCTCTTTGAGAATCACAAGTCAGTCATACATATTATTGAGTATCATTTTAATGAGAGATGACCCCGAAGTCATTAAATTATGTGATATATTTTATTTTGTTCATCGGAAAAATTATTAATTAAGTTTCATTTGATTTCAATCAAGTCATCGACCGTTAATATTAATACAATTACTCACGTAAAAGTTAAATAAATGTATAATGATAAATCTGATTTTTATTGCTTATATATTCTATCAATTTGATCATTATTATCATATTTAATCTTTATTATTTATATATTTTATCAATTTACTCTTAATTTTTGTACCCGGAAAGGGCTGTAATTTTTGTTCTAGTTTTCACCCTGCCTTTCACCGACTCTTAAAACCTCTCGTCGTTGTACTAAACCGCAAAGTATTTGACAAAACATGCTCTGCTTGCTGTCGGAGGACTGGTGTACACATTGAACCGGTTGAAGGGTCGGTTCTTGAAATTACTACTCTTGTAATAACTTGTTAAAATCGGCCTCGCCATTAGACCAGAAGGAGTTTTGGTATCCGGTTTAACAAACAAAAGATACATTGCTTTCCCCTTGTCCAAGCCATCTACATAGATGCGATTATCATCTTTTTCATGAGAGAAACGACAATAAAGAACATAATATGTCAAAAAGAAACAGAAATAAGAATTTCACTTGTTCATCACGGGCACAAGCAGATTATAAAAGAATGTCTTCCTGTGCAAGTCTTCAGCAGTTGAAGGCATCATCTTCGGCCGCCCGCCCGAAGTACCGGAGCTTCATCAAAGAAAGATAAAAATGATTATTGAATTCTATATCATACATGATCTTATAGATAAAGCAATATATTATATATACCTTGTGAGCAACTCAATAATTGGTTCATCAGAAATGATGTTGGAGGAATCCCCATTGGCGATTCGCTCGATATAAACTTTGATATCTCCATAATTCACCACAGGAACTTTATTCTTGAAAGCCTGCATGTCACACTGTCCATTAAGGAAGGAAGCCCTTGAGATATTCCGTATGCGCATTTCGTGTTATTATTTCCTCCAACTGCTGTATTTGGTGAACATTTTGAGTCAGGTCCTCCAGGATCTTCATGCCGGCTTCGTTGTCGTTTGGATCATAATCCGGCAACATGGCTGGCCACCGGCAAGGATTACCTCTCGGCATTTGGTTACCGTCTTTGGTTATTCTAGAACATGTCCTCAATTGATGTTTAACCTACGAAAAACAGCATAAAAAACACACACACAATAACTTAGTGTCTTTGAAGAGACAAGAGATGACAGTCTATAAAGCAACCTTATCAACTTAAAACCAGACAATGAGAATGGTAAGAGAAGACCAGAGGCATGGAACATACCGCTGTGGCATGCACTCATATTTAAAAGGCAAGGCCGTTCTCTTTCTCTCTCTGAGAGCTGGAATGTGTTCCTAGGGAAGTGCTGATGAGATGAAGGGGGGAGGGGGGGGGAATGATTAAATAACAGATTCTTGGAGGCTTTTTAGAAATGCCGTATAATAAAAAATGGGTAAACTACTCTCATTCACCACTCAACTATATTTCCACTACTATTTTGGTCATTAAAACTTAAATTTTCTTTAATTTAATAATTATACTTTTAAACTACTCATGTTTCATCGGCTTACTTTATCAATATTTTTACGATGTGAGTTGTTTTATTTAAGAATTTTGTGGTAGGAAAGGGTAACGAGGGTGAGACCGTCGAGGGTCGAGTCTCCTATCGCCTAGCGGGAATTTTCTACATATATAAAGACTCAAACTTGAGACATTACTTAAACGATATCAAACTGCTTATTACTTGAACGAACCCGTTGATATTTTATAATCACTTTAATAAAAAAATTACTAAAAAGAGTTACTGATATTCGACTGCTACATGTGAAATCACTAGGTATTCCTCATAGTGGGTAGATTTTAAAGTCCAATATACATGGACTTGTCCGCATTTGGACCCTAAAGTTCGATAAGAAACCAATTAAAGGCTATTGCATTTAGAACCAAATAGATATCCGTTGCTATCTACATATTTAGTCATCCGACTATTACAATTTTTTCATTTTAATCACTCAATTATTAAAATCCGCTAGACGTCAAACCAATTAACTGCAACTATTACAATATTGCAGTTAAAAAGATAACGAAAATGATGAGATGACCTGATTAATCATGTATATAATTATTAAGTATTATATATTTTATCAATTTAATCTTACTTTAAAATAATTTAACAAATTAAATTATTTATATTTGTCAAATCTATCAATTTAGACGTCAAATCCGCTAGTAAAATTGCAGTTCAGAAAATAAAAAAAATGAAATACCACCAATACACCAACCGCACCATTATTTATGTTATCTTTTTAATGGTCAGTGATAAAAAATAATTAAAATATTTTTTAATAGTTTAAATACAAAAATAGAAATATAATAATAATAATTAAATGATTAAATAAATAACTTACCCTGTATTTTATTCAACCATAAACAGCTCGTATCTCGGTACTAAAAAATTAATTGACCCTATTCTCATATGTAATGAGGTGAGGAAGATGTAAGGTAGTAGGCTGCCCGCAACGTCAGATTGAGAGCAACTTCCGTGAAAGACCTCCAGCAGTCAAAATTATTATTTAAAAATATTATAAAAGTATCAAAATCCCCAAAAGGCGTAGCTTATGTTTTCAGTTTACTTGTGCTAAAGGGAGGGATATACCCCATAAGCTAGTAGCTACAGTATCTTCACATCTCTAGAACATGGATACACACTTGACCATATCAGCCTTTGTTCTCAAAGGAAAAACTATATGAAAAAAAACCCCTAAGCCTAGTTTCAATTACGACTAAAAGAATTCTAATTTATCTTATAAAATGACTCAACTTGTTCTTTTTAAGGAAAATTATAGTATTCTCAGTCAATGCAACTCATCTCAGTCTCCCATCTTTGAATAATTACACAAATCGACAAAGCATTATTCTATTTATTTTCATAAAACCATCATTAATATATTTGATAATGATTTTTCAATTCTCAAACATTAAAAAACTATCTCAAGTATCAATTTATTAAGTTGGTTAATACTATTAACATTTAAGAAACTGTTTTTTTATTAATATGAGCTTTGTGATAAGTACAAGGCAATATTTGTTTAAAAATATCTTTCAATCATTTGATATTAAACACTTATACCTCTGATATTTCTAGTGCTTGAACCTGAAACCTTAAGAAATAACAATAATTTATTTACCACTAAGGTCAGTCGTAAATGACATGATATGGATAATTTTTTTTTTCTATAATTAATAATCCTTGGTAACTTAGATTAGGTATGAGGATTTGACCTTTTTTTCAAGTAGGAATAGGAAACATGATACAAATCCTATTACTCTTAAACAAATTAACATATAGAGACAAAATAATGGGGCTAATGGAGTCCGGAAACCGAGAATGAGGAAAGACCATATTAATTCAATTGGAAAATGGACGACAAATTAGCAAAGTGGCAATTATTAGATGGTGAGAAGATAGTGCATGCATGCTCCATATCCAAATCCCAAGGCATTTTCACGTTAAATTTGGCGCCCCTTGTTATAAAATATACATTGTCTCTCCTCAAAAGTCTTTGCATATTTTTGACCTAATAGTGTGCCAAGTATATATTGGAATCAAATCGAGCCAAGTACTGCAAAGGATAAAGACTAAAACGAGGATAAATTACTTCTACATGTAATGTGTAATTTATGCATAGTTTCAATAATAACACAGTTCATAATGCGCAATCAGATAAATTAATTCCACATCATTCCAAAATTTAATAGGGATGGTTGGTATGACATCAATAACAACACATTTCATAATGCTGTCATATTTTTTTTGACTTGTCATCATAATCAAATATGTTAGATTTGTAACGATGATACTTTGGTTATGACATTATAATATAAAGCAAAATACTGGTACCGTCTATATATTTTACGTGGGTCCAATTAGGTCAAGCATACTGCTAATGCTGATTAATTACTATGTAAATAGATAGGTCTTCCTAGTGAATTGTTTTGTTCAGAAAAGCATGCCCTATGTGTCCTTCCCACATGCCTCCCCCCTTCATTTCATTTAAATGTGTTGATATACATGCTAATGCCGATGCTCCAATGCTTCAAAAGCAAAAATATCGAGAAAAAGCACACATTTTTGGTTTAAAAAAGCTGAGAAAGAGTGTGGAACGTATCATTATATTTGGGATGCACATGGCTGAAATTATATGATATTGGGGTTGTTTTATTTATTTGTGAAAAGCTCAGTTGCATTAGTCGTAGGGCACCATGACCTTTTCTACGTGTTTAGAGAACTACAAGTAATATATAGATATATTTTCTGTACATTGTTCGTATTCTGACGAAATAAAAAGCTTTGAGACTCGTATTATATGACCGAAAGATGAAAAGGTGAGGGAAAAGATACATGTGGAAATGATGGGTACTGACAAGTGAATCAAGAATGATGATTATGGGAATGATATTTGGATTCTGATCATATTGATCATGGTGCTGCTGCTTATAAACCTTTTTCGAATGAAGTTATAGGCGGAGTCATGTAGATTTTCAAATAAAGTGATAAATATTAAAAAGAAATTTTGTTATATCTCTTTCAAAATTCATCTCCATCTCAAATTTTTCAGAAGATTTAGAAATATCTTTTAAATTTTAATTTCTCATACATATTTCTGAAAGACGTGTTGAAAACGTCTCCGAAAGAAGACTAAAATACCTACCATCCAGGAAACTACGACAACTTAGAATGACTTTTGATAGGTCCAAATAATCTACCATAGCTAAATCTACCGACAATTAATCATATCCACATAGTTGTCAATTTATGAGTAATTATTATGATTTTATGTTTGATACAAATACTAAAAATCACTATAAAATCTCTCGATCAAGACCGAGAGAAAGAATAAAATCTTCTTTTCTTCATTTATCTCTCTCCTACCTCGAGACAAAACCTTCACACCAACCAACTACTATCTAACCACAAATAAAAAGAGGTGAATCACCTATAACCGTCAAAATCTACTTGTTTCCATCAACAATAATATATTAACTCTTTTTATCCGGTGTTCGTTATACTCAATTTTAGTACTATCATTTTAAGTTTAAATTCAAATTCTCTTTTTAAAAATATAAAATATTTTATGATTATATATAATATTTGTTTACTTACAAATATAATATATATAATACCAACAACAAACACGTGATTTTTAAATTAGGAGTTAGATTTATAAAATTTTAAAAGGAGATAAACATATGAAAAATAAATAAATTTTTAATATAAAATATAAAAAAAAATAAAAATATATAAAATTTTTGAAAATTTTAAAGTGATGTTATAATATAAAATAATTTTTATAATATTCAGCATAAATATGTTTTTTAAGTTAAAACTCACACCCTCTAGCTCGCGCATGTTATAGTCTTTGGGGAGAGATATTATAGTCTCGACTTTGATGATTGGAAGTCAATGAAAATTTGCAAGAAAGTTTATTGAAGCAGCACTTGTCAATCATGGTGATTATATTAAACCGGTGATGAGCCCATGATTGCACTTCCTGCAGGAGAAATCAACAGGATGCTCAAACTCATGGTCCAAAGGACATGATTGAACTCCAGGTAGATGAATCGTGAGTTGTAATGATCATAAAATCACCTGAACACTCCCTAATCAAACCCCATGATTACAGGTCAAAGTTATCAAATTTCTTAAAATTATTCAAAAAATTTAATATAAACATTATGACCATAAACTAAACTGTATTAGATATTCTATAACAGCTATAAATGATAAAATAAACTTTAATAAATAATATTTTATCGAAAGGATTTTGAATAAAAGAAATGCATACGAATGGAATCGAATCATGTCAAGCGTCCCTTTTTTCTTTACCTTGACATGACCACTAACATGCTTATATGATTTATAAGTTATATATGATCTTAACCAAATTAATGCCATTTGGATGCCGTTTAGTGCAAGCACCTCATTAGAAACAATAGCAGAGGTATAATTCTCGAACATCATGTATATCATTAGAAATACTAGAAAAGTGCCTTTTGTATTGAGCGACTCATAAATCATAATGAAGGGCAACTGTGCTCATGGGAGTTTACGAGGGTCCAATCAGAAGCAAGGCCCCACACTAGGATCATAGTGCTAGCGTGGGAGAGATTGTTCTTTGCTCACTCATATTCTAGGAATTAGAAGAACTAAACTTTAATTTCCCCCCTATTTAAACACAAATGCAAATGGCTGATAAACAAGCCCCAAGTATTATTGCTCTATTCCATTCCCAAGAACTAGAAAGGCAGCAGAAGCACAAAAGTTACATATTTTCTTTCTTTTATCTTCATGGATTTCAAAAACTCAAAAACCAACTCTCCTTCTCCTTCTCCTTCTTCTAAAACCAAAAGAAAGCAACAGCAACAGCAACCTCAGCAGCAGCTGCAGCAACAAGAGATACGATTCTTGGGAGTAAGGAGGAGGCCATGGGGGCGATACGCAGCGGAGATAAGAGACCCTTCCACGAAAGAAAGGCATTGGCTCGGCACGTTCGACACTGCCGAGGAAGCCGCCTTAGCCTACGACCGTGCCGCTCGCTCCATGCGTGGCTCCAAGGTTCGAACCAACTTCGTTTATTCCGATATGCCGGTCGGCTCATCGGTCACCTCCATCATTTCTCCTGATGAAACACACCATAACATGTCATCCATTTTCCCCATTAAACCACCTGTTAACCAACAAATGGATACTAACTGCCAGAACCAGCTTTTCTTCACTCAAGACCCTTTCAATGCCTGGAACCAAGAGAGTAGTGATACATTAGTGTCTTATAAGCCCATTACTGGGGTCATGGATACCGGAAACGGTGGTTCTCAACAGTTTAACGACGACTGTGAGCTGCCACCTTTGCCCCCCGATGTCTCCTCTACTTGTTACGCATCTGAAGTTGCTGGTTCAGATATGATCAGTTATGATTCGTGGAGTGGTTCGGGCCTTCTTGGGTTTGACACGGGAGTGAGTGAACCATATTTCGGCTTTAACTCTTACGAGTTCATGCAGCACATGCACATGCCCTCGGTTCCTGATACGGTAACTGAAGAATTTGATTTGGGTTCATCTTCATCATCCTCGGGTTACTTCTTTTAATAGCTGCAATAGTTAACAAATGGTAAATTGCAACTACAACTTCTGTCTTATGTTATTGAAGAACGTGTGGGTTTAGTTTTGGGATTTTGTTGTAATATGACTTTCGTTTATTTTTAATGGTTTTGGTGGTAATTAAGTACCGGTTTCTTGGGGGGTTGTTGGATTTGGGTCCAGTTTGTGGGGGAAATGGTCCTGCTTCCAAGCCTTTTTCTGTGGTTCATGTCATGCCTTTTTGGTCGAGGTTGTGCGGGGCCAGATAAAATCGCCCTTTTTGGTCGAGGTTGTGCGGGGCCAGATAAAATCACACCATCAGAAGCAGTAATTTTTTTGGTTAACTTTTGAATCGACCTACACATGTTCTTAATTAGGCATTGTTGTAATTGGTGTTAAGGAATTTATGGACGAAAATACGACACTAACACGAGAAAGAACAATAAGAAAATCAATCAGAATATTACCTAACTCACCCAACTCCTACAGATTACGTATGCCTTCACTGTGTCCTTTTAATCTTCCTTCATAATTAGTTTCCATAATTACAATCCCCATCCTTCCCCCATTGCTTTTATTTAAACCTGATCCAGGCTTCATCCCTACCAGCCACTTGCTGCACTTGACATCGGATAAAATGGCTTTTAGAGCAACGGTATATGTGCTTCTAACATTGGCCTCCTGCTGTTTATTTTGCTCTACATGATATGATAAAATGAATGGTGTTGCAGGGTTACTGGAAATCAATGATTACCTCATTGGAAAGGAATTCGAACCGATCCTTTGCCTCGTCGATGATGACAAATCAGAAGGCGAAACAATATTCCACTGCCTCGAAAAGCAGATCCAAATCATCGCCCTGCCAACAAGTCGGTTTAAATTTTAATCAGGATTCTTGTTTTGTTTTTTTGAATCAAGAGGGACATGGTGAAACATGTTGTGCAGGCATTGGGACAACATGCCGATTTATATGGTGATGGGAATGGTTTCAGTGTCGGTAATGATCGCGGCTCACACGGCGAAGCAGCAGTTGAGGCATCGCCCTAATGTGGTGATCACCAAGACGAGGAGGGAGTCTATATCAGAGCTTGACAATCCTGGTCAAGCTAGTGCTTCTGGCCATAAGTTCTTGGACAAGTCTTTCCTCAGAAAAGTGGCTCACCTTCAGGACCGCAAACATTAAACCTTTTCACCACATTAATCATTTAAATTTTTGGTTTGGTATTCGATCTATTAATCGATTAATCCGAATCAGATAATACCAAATCACTACCAAATGAGCTTCTTCTTCTAGGTGTTTTCACTTTGTTAATAGCTTTCATGTGTTGGTTCTAGCTCTTTTCGGCTAATTGTTAATAACTACCAAATGTTTTGTTTATAATTATAATTGTAACTTAAAATAAATAAATAAAATAATCTTTCCGGCTAATTTGTTGGCGTCTCGTACAGTAATAACATTGTTAAATCCGAAATCATGAAACCTCAATCCATGGATATGTCCAAAGACAATTGCAACAATCAAGAATGACAAACACAAACATGCCGGTTTGTGATGCTTGGTGGATCATGATGGAAGCAGGTAGATAATTAATATTACATGCATGATATCATGATATCATCTTAATAAGTTCCAACAGAAGGCAAAACTTTGTCTCTTTATTTGGAATTTCTCCTTTGGAAATGGCTTCACCTGCAATAATCTGGTTAAAATGCAAACAGTGGCTAGTAGGCGCTACTAATGATTCAGTTCTACAAGTTCACTTACTTGTCAACCACACGACAAACACACCCAACTTTCAATGTATATTTTATTGATAGGTGACGTTTACAGAATTATTTGATGGAATGATGTTGCTATCAAAGAATTCTAATTCTGGTTTAATTTTGAATACATGGACCATGGTGTTTGATCGTGATTGGTATGGAAAAACTTTCTTCTTTTTGTCTGCTACCTTATCTGATTCATATATTATCAGCTGCCTGTTAGCATTCATCAGTATCAAGTCCAGCTAAACATGTCAAACTTTGTGCAGGATTTTGGAGAAGATGAACATCACAGCACTGTCGTCTCGCAGTCGTCTAACGAGAGTCCGAATCCTCTTGAACATCCTATCCCCACAAGTTCGAAGAGAAAACGAAATCTTCCAGGGAATCCAGGCAATCATGCATGCCCTATCTTTATCTTTGATTCAGATACTTCCGGGAACTTTAATCACCGAGTTATTATTCATTTTTTTGGAAAATTTTCAGATCCTGATGCGGAAGTGGTAGCCCTGTCGCCGAGGACTCTAATGGCAACTAACAGGTACTTATGTGAAGTCTGTCATAAAGGATTTCAACGAGACCAGAACCTTCAGCTGCATAGGAGGGGACATAACTTGCCTTGGAAGCTAAAGCAAAGAACAAATACTGAGGTGATGAAGAAAAGGGTTTATGTATGTCCTGAGCCAAATTATGTTCATCATCATCCGAGCCGTGCTCTAGGCGACTTGACCGGCATTAAGAAGCATTTCTGTAGGAAGCATGGAGAGAAGAAATGGAAGTGTGATAAGTGCTCTAAACGATATGCTGTTCAATCAGACTGGAAGGCACACTCGAAGATCTGCGGTTCCCGTGAATATCATTGCGATTGTGGCACGATTTTTTCGAGGTATGTAGCATATTACTCTGTAAATGATCTGAGGGGCTTGTAATTATTTTTCTTTTCAATCCATTTGTTTCTTATAGGAAGGACAGCTTCGTCACACATAGAGCCTTCTGCGATGCACTAACGGAGGAAACTTACAAGGTGAACCGTAACTATGCTACCACAGGAGGAATTTCGCCACAAGAGACGATGCCTAGTTCCGATTCATGTTCCAATGCCAACACAAAGACGAACCTGTCGATTTCGAACGAGAAAATGAACATGTCCAACAACAATTTAAATCAAACGTTCAATCCAGGAACATCCCTGTCTTCTACTTTTGCAATAGGGTCTGCTTATACATCCGCGACGGCCTTGTTACAGAAAGCTGCAGAAATGGGTGCTAAGATCAGTGATACTACAATCGCCCCGGTACTATTCCGAGGTTTTACCGGATATTCTACCAGTACCATCATCTCAACCGTGATGGTCCAAGACGGTTCTTCCATGGTTGGTAGTCACATAGAAACGAATGGTGCCAGCACCAATGTCCTGTGTCTGGGAGAAGAAACATATAACAAAAGATCTCACAATACTCTTGCTCCGACCGCCTTGTTCCATACTCATTTTCTACAGGCAGAGAATGGAAAATCTGCGAATCTGTTGGGAGAAATGTACATGGAAGGCGGCGAAAAAACGACGGTCAATTTCTTAGGTGTGGAGCCAACAGGGGATCAGAATGTGGATACAGAAAGAAGGTATGACGGAAACGTAATGAACTTAGGGTACTCCAATGAGCAGCAACAGCTAAATCTGAACAATTTGCATGCAAACTGGTAAACTGCTGATTGTTGAACTGATATTTTCGAGTTGTCAAATTATTAGTGATGTTCTCGTTTCAGTATTTGGTTGACATAATCGGAAAGAAATAACCATTTTAATTGAATTTAGCAGTACAAGGGAGATGATGTAACATACATTGTTTCTGCTAATACCATTTTAACCAATGATGTTCTCGTTTCAGTATTTGGTTGACATAATCGATCATCCCATTACCATTCACCAAGTGGAGTCTGAGATAATTAATTACAATTATAGTATCACTTTGTCAAATAATATATATATATTAAAAAATAAAAATATTTATATAAATATATACCGCCCTCAAATTCATGTCAAAGAGAACATAGATAATAAAGTCCTATTGGTAATTCAACTAATAATTACAAATACAGTGAAAAGCCAGGATTTAAGCTTTACGAGAGGAGAACAAATTCGTGTTTATCAATGAGCCTTTATTCCCCCACTAGTAAAATCAATATTCAATTTCATATGCTCCTGAAACTAGAACTGGATTCCATCCTTTTAATTGATCACAACAATCATAGCCATAAACTGAAACCAAAAATGGCTAATCCTGATTTAACTGTTCTGGTCCTCAACCTTTCTCCTACAGCCACTCTCGGAGACCTCAATGCATATTTCTCCAACTGTGGCCATGTCGAGAAAATCAAGCTTCTGGGGTAATTACTTCAAACTTCTACACCTTAATTAATTGCTCCATATCTTTTTTCCTTACATTTTGGTCATTTTGAGCAGTGCAAATAGAGATCAATCACAGTTAGCTCTGGTATCTTTTAGGCAGCCATATGCTTATCAAGCAGCTCTTCTCCTTAATGTAAGGGAAAAAATTACGTTCAAGTTAGCATTTTTTTTTCGTTTGTATTTGATGTGTGGACTAGCACTTGGTTTGCACTTCGCAGAATGCTGTTTTTGCAGGCCAGCCAATTTGAGTTCTGCCCAAGAAGGACGATGCGGATCCTCCTGTCTCATATAGAACAATTCCTATTGTTTCTGAGGTAACTTTCTTTTCCATGCCAAAGAAAGTTTATCTGTTTTTATTTGTATCTTATACATTCGATGCAGCAACATTTAGAACAACACCACCAGAGGAAACATTCCGGTACTTCGAGCCGTGGCGGATGCGCTGCTTTAAATGCTTCTAATGTATTGGTCACTCTTAAATGCTTGTTGCTTTAATGCAGAGATTTGCTGCATTCCTGGCCCCTCTGACGATAGGTCGTGTGAGTATTGCATCCTGTGCCGTTTATCTATCAAAGGTATCTTCAGTGTTTTTCTTTAAGCATCTGATCTGATCCTTTTTATTGGCAGATGAGCATTGCAGGCAACTGATATCATTTCTCTTGGTTTTAGGTCGGTTTAACGATTGCCATTAGGTGTGCGCTAACAAGGCCGGCCTTTTCTCTTAAACCGAATGAACCTGAGGCCTTATTGCTTGATTACCCTAGTCATCAACGACGACTCTTGCCTCTTCTTGCAAAGACGTACGTATATAAGGCGCAAATGAGTTCTGCTATGTCCGCACATATATCACTTCCGTTCAAATCATGTCACGTAATAAATTACAGACTTCTGCCGCAGGTACGCTATGAGTTTTGCGTCGAAGTACTTGAAAATATTGTATGTGAAGAGGACTCCTCAGTCATACAAAAGCATTCATGTATTTTCAAGTTCGTTCAAAACTACTTTTACTTGGAGTAACCTGCACATACTTCAGGTGAGCAACAAGATGATCAAGACTTTATATATATATATATATATATATATATATATCTTAACAGTAAGTGTGTTATCAAGGTTCCATTGTCGAATGCTTCAGGAATGCCGTAAAGCTTGTGGAGGAAAAGGATTAAGTTCTGAGAATCATGTCGGTCAAATGAAAGCTGAATACGACGTGCAGGCCACTTTTGAGGGGGACAGCAACATTTTGATGCAGCAGGTAAATATGGGTTTCTAGTTTCGTGGCCATTGTGTTTCATTCCTATTCACGTAGATCGTACGCATCATTTAACTCAGGTCAGCAAGGCTCTACTTGCTGAACATGTGGTAGCTAAGAAGAGAAAGAAGGCTTTCAAGGGTCTAGGCTTAGAACACATGAATAAGCCCTGCCCTCTCATTCCATCACAGCTTACTTGCACAGCACTCCATTCGAGTAAATTCCAGGTAATATAACCAGTTTTTCCATTCTTATTCTTCCATATTAAGATTTGTGAGTATCTGACCGTTGGCATATGTCGGATGCCTTGTGCTTAAGGGAGAGAGATCTTTTGAACCGATTAGCAGTCGAGGTCTCGCACCATCAAGCCAAGGGACTAAGTAAAGAGCATGCTTTCAATATGGTGAGGAAGTAGTTATGTTTATGTAAGTTGGCTAGTCTTTTCTTCACCTTTTAGTCTAATTCTCTCAATCACTTTTGTACAACAGAGTTATCAAGTAGCAGAGGACTTGAGCAAGCTTTCACGGACCGAGCAATATTCCAAACGTTTGCCGAGGCAGAAGCAACTTTAGCTGCCGGTCCATTGAAGGTGAACATAACATGCGCATCCACTTGTTGTCCAGTCTAAACTATTAAAGTGCATTAGTCGGTGTTGAGTCTTCATTTTGGTTCTTGTGCAGGATGTGCAAGGCATGTTGAGATCATTGTATGGACTAATATGTCTCAAAGATTCCGTATTTCTCCGATACGGGTACCTATCGGTGGACAACGGTGCTCTGGTGGGGAGAGAAATAAAGAAAACATGTGGCGAAATTCGGCCACATGCACTTGCTTTAGTGAGTTCCTTTGGCATTCCTGATGCTTTTCTGAGCCCTATAGCTTTCAACTGGATTGATGCAAATTCATGGGCTTCGGTTCAGCACTGATAGGGTGTTCTCCCTACCAATTCCAGCACTGATAGACCTACTCATTTAGTAATAAGCGAGCCTTCATCGGACGTTATAGCCAATGCAGTAGTGGTGTGTACACTTTATTGTTTTAATAAATATATAGGTTACTATTGAAAGGCTGTAAGACTGTGAATGAAATGAGAAAATCAAGTTACTCGAGTTCGATTCAATCAAACCTCGTTTAATATTTGATTTAAATAAATTCAACTCGAATTCTTAACGAATTAAAATGAGTTACTTGATACCCGACTTCAAAATTTTGAGAATAACTTGAAAAAACATTAAAATGTTAAAATTTTAAATTTTTAAATTAAAATATTAATAATATTAATATTTATATGTTTTTTTAAATACAATATAAGATTTTAATATATCTATTCAGAATTTTTTTTAATCATTGACAACAAACATAAACACAATTACTTGAACTCAAGACCTCTAGAAAAAACAACATTCGTTTTAACCGTTTAAACCACTTGATAGGTTATTATCAACCTGATGAAGTCAAACATGTGTTTTTAAAATATTCACATATTAACATTTAAAACAAAATAATTAATGTTATTGATCAATTAATAACATTATAAAAATATAGTATTAAATTATGTCAAATTAAAGTATAGGGACTAAATATTAAGTGTTAGGACAATAGGGGACGAAGACCAAAATTTGGTCCGAATAAAATAGTTTCACTTCCACAACCACGATTACTCTGGACGTGGCTGGCATGAATCAAGGAAGCAGGCCCTCAACCCGCTGGGAAATACGAATGACACTTATTTGAATACGATATTTACGGTTGCAATGTGTTTGCTTTATATAGACTGGAGCTGAAGCTTGCCAATCAAAAGAAGAGTCCGAAAGCAAAAGTTCCAAAGGATTCTTGCTGATCTGCAGAAGAAAATGGGAAGGCTCACTACTGAAGGTGAACAAGGAACTGCCACCGCAAATGTTGATTCTGCCCAAGATTAAGACTGACAAGTTTGAATTATGGTTCTAATGTTCAGAACAGAAGAAAGTAGACTAGATTGTTGTGCAGTTAGGATCCAATGTCCCATCTCTATAGATAGAGATCAAATATTGCAAAGTCATTCTCTGAAATTACTTCTCCTTTTAACCCTTCTTCGGTTACTGCTTGGTGGCTTCTATTCTAAAGGGAGACATCTAGTGCATCACTCATAAACTAGATATGGAATATACTGAGAGGGCAGTTGCATCAGCCCCATTTGCTTGCCTTTCATGGATTCTCCTATTAAGCCACCCTTCACCACCACCATTGTCAAATTTCCAAGGCAAGCTTTTCTTTTTAGGGCAAAAGCAGTGCAACAAGCCAATATGTAGGATACAAAGGATGAGGAAGAGAAAGTTACAAAAAAGTAGAGCCAAGAATCTCTCTTTCTCCCTGTTTTGTTTGATTTTGAAGCAACAAGACCTAATATTTGCATTCCAAGTAATGTATACTTCCAATTTAAGAAGCAACAACATGTGATACTTGTATTCCAAGTAATTTATGAAGATATTACTTCAGTGGGGCAGCCATCTTCATTGCCTTGCCCCCCCCCCCAAAAAAATCGGCAATCAAATATTTTTATCTACCAGACTCATTGCAAAGAAGCATTGAATAAAATTTTATGACATTGAAAGGATCTTCAAAGTACAACCAAGACAAATAACAAGGAGAGAAGCAACATTTAAGCCCCTCCATAACAACAGTTAAAGTGGTTGAACACAAAAAACAACATAAGCGTATTCTACACTCCATATGAACCTATTCTTATCAGTCAGGTAAACTTCTGAGCGCTCAAGGGAGTTTGGTCCCTCGATCCTTCTTATTAATTTAGCATATTACTCATGATGGTCCTGTCATTTGAGTTTTAGAAACACCTAAATGAATCTTACCTTGCACAAAACGAGATTCTATCGAATTTCCTGAAAAATAATGCAATTTACTATGGGACAGAGACAGCAGCCATTCAGAATAAAGCATCCATCTACGCCTTCAAGAAAGTTACAAGTTCTTCAGAGTGGTTCTGCAAGACGGCAATCATTTAGTTGGCAACTTGAAGATATAAACGAAGTTAAATGCCACTAATAACAAATTTCAATCAGAGCTACTTGTACCAAAAGACAGGTGATATCTCAATTTGAAGGCTAAATGTAGGAGAAAAACAGAAAACAAAAAGAAGAGCGTCAAAGTGCATAACGAAAGAAAGAGAAAATTAGAAACCTGGACAAGTTCAACTGCACAGAATGAGAAGGATGCCAAATGCTCAAACTAGTCGAAAGGAAATGGGTGAAAAAGAAATAAAATTCCTTTCCAGGTTCAAGCACCAATAATAACTTCATTCAGCAAGCATAAAACCTCAACAAGCACTCTAACGCCAGCAGATTTCAAAAAAATCTAGACCAAAATGATAAAAATATACTCCATAAACACATGACCAACATAACCTACCATCTTTCCCCCTTTTCTTGGCAAGAAGTGAACTAACATTTCAGCAACTCCATCAAACAAAAAAGCATTCTACGCCCACAAATTTCAAAAACATCTAGAACAAAATGTTTTACAGCATGTTTAGCTCACTTGTTTAGGGAGTAATGTTTGTAGATCCTTAGATGTGCACTCTAGGTTCAATTCTGACGAATGGTTAAGAACAAGGGAAAGAAAATAACGGGAGACAACAAGCTTCCTTCAAAAAAATTCCAACAATTTATTGTTTGTTTCCACCAGTAAGTCAAAGATAAGCTATAAAACTATATACACAAGAATTCGCACACTTGCAATAGAATAGCCAGACTCGTAAGGAAAATCATCAAAACATGAAACTCAAATACACAAAGATTTAGCAAAGCCTTGTATCTTTCATCATCTTTTACACCCTTTCTGATATTCATTTATTTTACCAATTACTTGAAAATGCTCCAATCGGCCCCAAAATGCAATCTCAAGGAATCCATTTTGACCAATCCAACTCGGTTTCAACTACATGGATACACAGCACTGGCTGCTTACTACATTGTTGATTCAAACTAGAGAGGGGACCAGAGACCAAGTCGATGCTCACAAGTACAAAATAAAATCAGAACAAAGTACATATCAATCGTAAAAAGAAAAACCATAAATGTAAAACCAGTTTTGATTTTCCAATGAAATTAAAGCTGATAAATTGTTTTTTCCCCTTTCAAAACTAATGTGAAAAAACCCGTTTTCCAAATTATAACACACAATGAAATCAGGAGGAGAAATCAAACATACCATCCACTAGAACTAGGGCGGCTTCCACTGGATCTGGGACGAGGAATCAATCCCAAATCTGATTCGCCGCCTCTTTTGATTTTCTCGTAACCGCCTGATTTGGGTCGCATAACTTCACCATAGTAACCCGACGACCCAAAATGCTTTATCCCCTGTTCTCTCCCTCGAAAGACTTTGGGTTCGGGTTTCTCCTCTCTCCCCGCAAAACCCGGCCTAAGATGAGGCGGAACGAACCGACCTGACTTCGCCGATCCAGAAACGAACACACCTTTCTTCTCCGGACCGGTAATTGAAATCCCAGAACCGGGTCGCAAAGAAATCTGATCAGATGATGGATGCTTATCCGGGACTAAAGACGATCGAGGTTGGGGCTGTTTGGGCAGCGTTGGAGACAAGACAGGGGGAGTCGAAACAGGCTTCGGGGAAGGACGGGTCAGGACGAGCATGCGGCCATGGGTTTTGACATTGCTGGCGGATGAATAAGAAGCAAAAGACGATTGGCTTTGGGGATTGGTTTGGGGATTCTTGTTGGAAGAAGAAGAGGAAGTCAGGTTTTTCTCGATGACATGGTTGAAATTGATAGAGGTATATTTGTTGGTTCTTGCCATCCACCACTATCTCCTCCAGCTTCTTTCGCCCCTTTCGTTTCGTTTATAGTTTCGATAGAACCCAATTTACAAGGAAACTTTTCGTTTGATGGGAAACAATTAACTTGAAGGTGGTGTTTTTATGATTACAAATGCTTTTATATATTTATTCTCGAAAGGATGTTTTCTTTTCTTTTTTCTTTTTTATGTCGGCTTTCGTGCTGCGAATCCGACGGCGATGTCGTTGCCGGTGATGTTCGTACCAAACATGGTTTTTAGAACCGGATCGATTAACGAATCGGTCATGTTATCGGTTCATTAGTTTAACCGGTCGAACTAGTCCGACTGATCAGAAGAACCGGACGACGTCATAATTATTTAAAAAAATTAAATAAAAATACCAAAAATATTTAATAAAAAATATTTTTTTATATCATAACATATATAAGTTAAAAACCATAAAATCAAGTGAAACAAAATGATTCAAATTAACTACAACATAATATTTATGGTAAAACATATTAAATAATAAATATAATTATATAACTATAATTAAAAAATAAATTTGGGGTTAAAAAAAGCATAACAAAATTATATAACTATAATTATATAACTATTCTTTCACTTCAATCAAGCTCGAATTTTAGGCTTCAATCGAGCTTTTAATTTTTTTTTGAGTTCAAGCCTTTTTGAGTTCAAGTTTTAATATTATATTTTGAGTTTGAGTTGAACTTGATAATTTTTAGCTTGTGAGTTTGAGTTGAGTTGAGCTTACTTTTAAAGTTTTCAAGTTCGAGTCGAGCTCAACAATTCTCGAGTTCGACTTGACTCGTTTAACAAACGACGTTGTTTGATTTATTTATTTTTAAAAAAAAACAAAAATCCCGGTTTTTTCCGATTTTTCCCAGTTTTTTCCGGTTTTCTGCCGGTTCGATTCGAACGGTTCAGCGGTTCTGGCCGGTCCACTAATAACGGTTCAACCAGTTTAGATTGAACCGGACTAAACAATAATTCCCGATTAAACCGATTGAACCAATCGATCCGGTCCGATTTTCAAAACAGAGGTAGCAAGGGGGAAGCGTGAATGCGCGGGGCTTTCATGTGGATAGATCTCAGCCGCTAAATCGCTTTTTAATTAATTCACTTTTTATTTAAAGTAAATTATATAAATGATCCTCAATTATAGTATAATATTTTGTTAAATCTCTTAATTATGAAAATTTATAAAATGATTTTTCAATTAATTTTTATGTTTGTTGCCCATCTATTTGTTTTATTTGGTTGAAACAATTTATCACGTTGAAGATTATTTTGTATGTCCTATATAGATTTGGTAATGTTCGACATGACATAAAACGTATATATATATATTATTTGCACTGATAAATATGTATTTTTAAAATAGTATTTAATATATTAATTTTCTAAAGAAAGCGATGCATTGCTCAGTGCATGAGATTGTTAATTATCTCTGTTTTGAAAATCGGATCGGACCGGCCGGTTCAACCAGTTTAATCGAGAACCATTGTTTAGTTTGGTTTAATTTAAACCGGTTGAACCGCTATTAGTGAATCAGCCAGAATCGTTGAACCGTTCGAACCGGACCGGCAAAAAATCGGAAAAAACCGGAAAAAACCGGGATTTTTGTTTTTAAAAAAAAAATTAAATCAAACAATATCGTTTGTTAAACGAGCCAAGTCGAACTCGAGTAATGCTGAGCTCGACTCGAACTTGAAAACTTTAAAAGTAAGCTAAACTCAACTCAAACTCACAAGCTAAAAATTATCAAGTTCAACTCAAACTCGAAATATAATATTGAAACTTGAACTCAAAAAGGCTTGAACTCAAAAAAAAAATTAGAAGCTCGATTGAAGCCTAAAATTCGAGCTTGATTGAAGTGAAATAATAGTTATATAATTATAGTTATATAATTTTATTATGATTTTTTTAACCCCAACTTTATTTTTTAATTATAGTTATATAATTATATTTATTATTTAATATGTTTTACCATAAATATTATGTTGTAGTTAATTTGAATCATTTTGTTTCACTTGATTTTATGGTTTTTAACTTATATATGTTATGATATAAAAAATTATTTTTTATTAAATATTTTTAGTATTTTTATTTAATTTTTTAAATAATTATAACGTCGTCCGGTTCTTCCGACCGGTCGGACCGGTTCGACCGGTTGAACCAGTGAACCGGTAGCATGATCGGTTCGCTAACCGATCCGGTTCTGAAAACCATGTTAATTATGCGTGAGATGCGGTTCGGCAACGACTTCCAGATGAAAATGTTAATAAAAAAATAGTTGAACTTTATTCCCATATGTAATGGGGTAAGGGGAGGTAGAATAATAGGCTGTCCCCAACGTCAGATTGAGAGCAGCTTTCGTAGGAGACCTCCGAATTATGTAATGTCTTTCGTGAGACTCGATCCTACGACCCCAATATTAAAAACTTTGTGCTCTACTAACTGAGAAAATGTTAATAAGCTAAACTCAAATAATAACAAGTTGTGTATAGTAGATTCAGGTTTAGATTTTTAGGTTTATTTGTAATTGTTTGATTGCTCTGAGATAAATAAAATTTGTATTTATTTAATAACTAAAAATAATTTATCTCTAAATTATTTTGAGTTTATAAAAATGTTCATAATTAGTATTTATCAAAAGTTTAGGAATTAAAATAAAATTTAAATTTTTTACTAGCATATTTTGTCATCAAACTAACAAATTTCACGTCTTAATAAAAAAAATTATAAGGGACTAAAATTTTAAATTATAAATTAAGCTAAGAAAATAATAAATATTAAACAAAAGTACCGATCTTATAGTTTACTCAAAATAATATCTCGATCTAAAATTTTTAAAAAATTTAATTAATTAATTAATTTAACTCTTGTGTTTAACTAACTCCACTACCGGGTCGGATCCATAAACCATAAACCCAAAATATAAAACCCCCCTATATTTATCCTTCTTTGACCCCCGAATCGCTCTTTTCCTCTGTTCAGCTGACCATTTTGCAGGTATTCCGATCTGCGCCTACCTCCTTTCTTTCTCATTATTTTTTCAGAGAAAAAGTTTTAGATTATATTTTCTCCGTTTGCTTGCTTAGAAATTTTGGGCGGAAGTGTAGAAATCAGCTTTTTGTTGCTAAACTTAGTGGTCTCTTTTGTATTTCTTCTATTAGCTCATATCTCTCGTTCAAGACAATGCTAGCCGTCGCTGTCTAATGCGGCAACATCTTGTTCTTTTGGAACTAGATTGTAAAAGAAGTAGTCAGCTTTGAGGGTCTTACTCTATTTTTTTTTTACTTTTACTTTTGTGGTTTGGTTTGAAATCCTGAGTGGGTTTTGTTTTTTTTTTCCCTATGTCGTTGAGGGGAACATATTTGCATTTTATGTAACTACAAATTCGTGTGGACGTGTAGATGGCCATGTTGGAATAGATATGTTAACGTGTTTGACCGAATCAGATTGAAATGAATGGAAATTTTCTTTAAATATTATGTCTATATAGATTGTTTAGCAACAAATTGTATGAATCAACATGTTTTGGCTGTTATGTTCTTTTTCATTTTATAAATGGCAGTGTTATGTTCATTGTGGAGGCAATATATTGTATTTTCATGTTGAGGAAACGGTTTGGCTTCTTACCCTCCTTTCTGAAAGATATGGCTTCTTATACTTTCCAGTCTCCACTACAGAGTTTTAGGTGTCAGCTTTATTTTGGGTTGCCACTTGTAAAGATGTATGTGTATGCTTAGTTGCTTTTTCTAAGTTAGAGTTGCTTAAACTATTATCTATCCCGCATTGGGTTAATGTTGACTTAGGCCCTCTTTGTTTATCACGTGGATCTTTTGTTTCTTAGCTGTTGTTAATTGGTTGATCCTTAATTGTCTTATTCAAAGTTCCAAATTTATTTGATGCTTTGTATTTGTTTCCCCATCGGGTTTTTCTGTAATTTGACATCCAAGGTTCAATGTTTCAGCATCGACAAAATGAATCTCAACAACCTCAAAGTTCCTAAGATGCCCGGAGGTGGAGCTCTTCCTGCTCTGCTTAAGATTGGAGTCATCGGTGGGCTTGGTCTCTATGGACTTGCCAATAGTTTCTACAATGTTGACGGAGGGCATAGAGCCATTGTTTTCAATCGGATATTGGGCATCAAAGATAAGGTCATCATTCTACCAGTTGGCATGTTTATTGGAATGTATCTCCTAACCATTATCTGCCGTTTGTGGATATTATCGTACTCTGCTTATAAACAATGTATATGGCTTCTATATGGAGTTGATTAGCTGGTAGCATAATGCTATTCTTTCTTGCATGACTAGAACTCTTCTCGATGTCCTATTAACGTTCTTGTTTACATTTTCCCCTCTTTTGCCTCTGTCTAGCAGCATGTCATGCAGTTAACTCTTGTTTCTGCAGGTTTATTCTGAGGGAACACACCTTATGATACCATGGATTGAGAGGCCTATTATTTATGATGTCCGTGCAAGACCTCATCTAGTTGAGAGTACTTCTGGTAGTCGTGATCTGCAGATGGTAAATCTAAGTTCCAATTTTCAGTAGGCTTTTTTCCCTATAATTTCCTCATTGCGGTTTAGTTCTCTAAATCTAAAATGACATCAACTGGGCTTATCAACTGGGCTTTTTTCCCAATTTTCATGCTTTTCCCATGTTGATGCTACAACATTTGTGCATTTCCGATGTTATATTAGGTGGAAATTGAAAATAGAAAAATGTTGTAGGATGTAAAGCCTTAATTACACACCAAACTTGCTTCTGAACTATCCTCTGCAGGTCAAGATTGGGCTTCGAGTTCTCACTCGCCCTAGGTCAAATCAGTTAACTGAAATCTATCGAACCCTTGGTGAGAACTATAATGAGAGGGTCCTTCCTTCAATCATTCATGAAACTTTGAAAGCTGTTGTTGCTCAATACAATGCTAGCCAGCTCATTACTCAGAGAGAGGTACATATCCTGTTATGCATTTTCTATGCACTAATAATAGAATAAATCGTTTGAATTAATCATGTGAAGTTGAACTATTCTGGTTTTAGAATGTTAGTAAAGAAATTCGGAAAATTTTGACCGAAAGGGCAGCTAACTTCAACATTCAACTCGATGATGTGTCCATTACAAGTCTGACTTTCGGGAAGGAATTCACAGCTGCAATTGAGGCTAAACAGGTGGCTGCACAAGAAGCTGAGAGAGCTAAGTTCATCGTGGAAAAAGCTGAACAGGACAAGAAAAGTGCTGTTATCCGAGCACAGGTGAGATACATATAAATCGTAGAATGTCAGTTTCTGCTTCTCCCTGAAATTTGTGAGAATTCGTTTTGCCTTGTATGGGTCGATTCTTTCTCTTGTAAAGTAACTGTTTTTTTCTGGTATCCAGGGAGAAGCCAAGAGTGCCCAACTCATTGGTCAAGCAATTGCAAAGAATCCAGCATTCATCACATTGAGGAAGATCGAAGCTTCTAGAGAAATTGCACAGACCATTGCGAATTCATCCAACAAAGTCTTCCTGAACTCGAAGGATCTATTGCTGAACCTTCAGGAGATGGATCTTGAATCCCACACAAAGTAACTTGGTTTTCTTACCTTCATTTCATGCTTTGTTCAATAATTCAATTGTGGGAATATTATTATACAACCGAATGGTGACAAACTCTAGGGTTTTATGTCTTCTCATTGAAGTTGGAAGGATTTTTATTTTGTCTCAAGGATTAGAGTTTAAACCCCTATCAGTTGATATATGTTTAGTTGAGGTAAAGAGCTATTGGTTATATGTTTCCCTTCTATATTATCTTCATTACCTTATATCGTATCTTTGCCAATACTCTTTGAACTACTGCTGCCATGGCTTGAATACAGGTAGGGTTGCACAGAAGTCGGATTTCAATCCGATCCGGATCGGTTTTTATCCGATCCGGTTTTTTTTCTCATAGAAAAAAAACCGGTTTATAAAATAACCGGTTCGGTTTCTAACCGATTTGGAGGGCCGGATATCCTAACCGGTGTAACCGGTTTCAGTTTAAAAAAATCCGGTTTTTTTTAAAAACCGATTTTAATATTATTAAAATTACATCGTCATCAATTGCAACAAAGTTTACGATAATTTGTTGAAAACATTTTGATATTTAGATATAACAAATTAAGTTAAATGAATTTTAAGATTTTCTAAATGATTTTCTAAGTATATTCGATATAATTATTCGAATATCAAAACATTACTCCAAATATTTCAAAAATCATTTTTAATCCTTACTTAAGTGTAAAATTAAGTTTTAATCTTAAAACAATTTCAAAATAATCTTTCAAAGTATTTCGAACCATTTCAAAGCCAAAAATTTCAGATTGTTCAGAGGGAACCGATTCTCCCCCAAGGAGTACCGATTCCCCCCTGAATGGTTTGGTTCCGAGATTTCCAGAATGCTCGGAGGGAATCGATTCTCCCTATTCAACGGTCGAAATATTTGAATTTTACACTTAGGGAACCGATTCCCTATGAGAGGGTACCGATTCCCCCCACGCTCCAAGCATTTTTATTAAATGTTTTCACACTTAAACGGCTATATTATCTTCATTAATTATCCCTAACGTTCAGAAGTGATTCAAGGTGTATTTAAGCAAGCTTAGAAGTCATTAATCAAAGACAAGAAACATCAAGCAACTAGAATCAAGAGAGAATCAAAGAGAAAACATCAAACCTCAAGTTTGAGCATTTCAAGCATATTTTCATTCAATATTCATTTTTGTTTTCAAGAACACATATTGTGCTCAATTGTATTCATCTTTGAGTGTTCTTTTCTTTGTTCTAGAATTGTGCAAACAATCTACCTTGTAAGGATTTCCTTGTAAGTTTGCAAATTTGTATTGTTCTCTTTGGGAGAGAGTTTTCTCAAGAATTTGGGGTATAATTCTTGAGGGTTTGTAAGGTTGCTCTTTGTCATCAAAAGAAAGACAAATTAGTGAATTTGTGGAAAATCCTTAGTGTGGATAGCTAAGGTAGTGGACGTAGACTTTGATTGAGAAAGTCGAACCACTCTAAATCGCTGTGCAAATCTTTTCAATTTTCTGCAAAACCTTCCACCGAAATTTTAATTGCCAATTCACCCCCTCTTAGCCGATTCTGTCGATCGATTAACTCAACATAATTGAAATACTTAAATACTTCCAAGTTTGATAAATTCAAATACTTAAAAACTTCCAAGTTCGATAAATTCAAATACTTAAAAGCTTCAAGTTCGATAATTGAAACAAAGTTTACGATAATTGAAATAAAGTTTAAAAATAAACTACATTGCCACTCTTCTTCATCATCTTCGCCTTTTTCGTTTGGAGGGGATATTCCAAGTTCGACTTCTTCAATGTGTAAGTTTGCTTTCAAATCGGCATCAATTGCATCTTCTAGGGTGGTGATATGTTGCTTACGAGCCGCTCCATCCAAATAATCCTTTAAACAAATGCATACTTCCACCGACTCGGGACTTAGTCTTGATCTCCGTTGCGATATAACCATGCCACTAACAGAAAAAGCGGATTCCGAAGCTACCGTAGAAGCTTGGACGATTAGTAAATCACGGGCCATGGCGGCTAGAATCGGAAATTGTGCTTCTTTTTCTTTCCACCAAGCCAAAATATCCAAACTTTCAAACTCTTCAAATGTCATTTTTGATAGAAAATCGCATGACATGTAATTTCCCAACTCGCTACTTGGGGTGGTAGTACGTGATCGTTTGGATTGGGAATTTACAAGAGTGTTAAAAGATTCAATTTATGTTACTTGGACGTCTACTAGATGATTCCGCATTCATTCTCATTTGATCGTGTATTACACTACTTGATCCGTATTTAGTTAATAAATTGCAAACATGTCTCGAAAACATTTGTTAAAATAATTTATTTGGTTTTGGACAAAGTTGGGTTCATCATCGGTTAGATTAAAAGCAAACGTAATTTGTTCAATTAGTGTTTCAACCCCGCCAACATTTAACGTTGGGTTTAAAGCGGCGGCACAAGTAAAAATGAGGGGAATCTCCTTAAAATATTTTAAAAGTTTTTCCTTCATTGCAAAGCCAATTTCTTGAAAAACTTCGGTTTCAAATTCAAAGTCATTTAGTCGGGTAGCCAACAAAATATTTGATTAAGAACCAACGGGCTAGTAGGGTAATAAACACCGGATAAAAAGTTGTTGCATTTTTAAAAACCCTAAGCAAATCGGTTATTTTGGCTATAGTTTCTCAACTCGAATCCGAATAAATGTTTGGGACATGACCCCTCTCGAAAAGCCGATCGTGAAATGTTTGCAATGTTTCCCTTTGTCTTAAGGCAGTATGCATCATCATCCAAGTTGAGTTCCAACGAGTTGGACAATCCAAATTAGGACCCAAAGCTTTTTTTTAACGGACTTACAAAATCGTTTATAATCGTTTAGTCTTTTGTTGTTGTTTACAAAACCGATTTATCATTGTTAAATTCTAATCTAATCGGCTCAATAACCTCCAAACCGGCTTGCACAGATAAATTAATTATGTGTGCAACGCAACGGGTATGAAAACGCACCGTCTAAAATCGGTGAAAGTAATATTTTCAATCTTGAAACCGCGTTTGTATTATTCGATGCATTATCAAAGGATATAGAAAAAACTTTATTTTCTAATTTATAAAGACAAATTACCCTTTTAAAAGTGTAAATAAAGTAGCACCGGTATGCGGCTCACCGAAAAAACGCGATTGTTCTTTTCATCATTTGCCAATTATCTTGATCTAACCAATGTGACGTAACGGCTAAAAAAGAATTTCCGGTATTATGAGGGGAACTCCAAACGTCACATGTAAGCGACACACCATAACGGTATTCTTGGAATCCTAAAATCATTTTTTCCCTCGTCGTACGCTACATTTTTATAGCATCTCTTCTAAGGGTAGTACGACTTGAGTATAACGTGGTTGCATTAGTTTTTGAATTGTTGTCGTGAAATCTTCATCATCAAAGTGGTCGAACGACAATGCTTTTGTAATCACGAACTTTGTAAACGCTTCTCGTAATTTTTCGTTGTCGTAAATAAAAACACCACCTTGTGGTGTAAGATTCGATTGACTAGGATCCGATCTTGAGCGAAGTGCCTTGCATGATTTTGTCAAATGGTTCTTCAACGTTGTGTTTCCTTCCGATGCAAGAAACTTTAGACAAAGTTTACAACGCGCCCTCTTCGAGCCATTTGACATCTCACATAAATCGTAGTGATCCCAAATATCTTTGTTTCGAGTGTGTTCGATCACTCTCACGACTTCAAGGTTTCCCCCGACGGAAGATTCAACCGTGTTACTCATGATGAACAAAAAATTACAAAAATAAGATGAGAGATGTTTAGGTGTTGTGTAATAAGATTTGAGAAAGTTGTAATCAACCAAATACATCTCCAACCTATTTATACATGTTTAGGGTGGTAAAATGGTAATTTTTTAAAGAAAAAAACGGTCAAAAACGGTCACAAACCCCCCCCCCAACGGCTATATTAACGGCTAGTTTTTTAAACTCAGATCGGTTTTTTTCGGATAAAAACCAGTTTTTTAACCGGTTTTTTATCCGGTAAAAAAACCGGTCTAGGTTTTTTTCTCCAAACCGGTTAAAATAACTGGTTTAAAAAAATCCGAACTGGTTAAAAAAAACTGATTTTTCCCAAATCCGGTTTCGGATATTTTTTTTCGTAAAATCGGATATTCGGATTTTTTGTACACCCCTAAATACAGGCACGCTTGGGTAGGTGATGTGAACCCAGGCTAAAGGGCCAAATAGTGGGCTCATAATCGATATATGTTAAATTTCGATATTTTATCAGAAACTTTATTTTATCCATTCAAATTCAATTTGAATTGATTTAATTAAAAATATTACTTTATATTTTTCCTTTTACCATTAAATTTTATTCATCTAATTAGGTTAAGGAATGTTCGGTTCATGGAAATGTAATATTACTTTACAAATAATATTATAAAAAACAATAGAAGAACACTTGACATTATTAAAATATATAAATATTTCAAATATTTTATAACATTATAAAATCAGAAAAATAACATGTATAATCCTTAAAAATGTATAAAAATATTAAAGTATAAACATCGTTAACGGATAAGCTGAAGACTTTAAATAAATAAATTGTTAAATCTAAAGTATCACTTTCTTGAACATATAAATCTTAAATTTATATATTTTAAATTAGAATTTAATTATATTGTTAACTTCTTAAAGTATAATTTTTTTTAATTTTATAGCCCTTTAGTATTATAGGACGAGAGAAATTAAAGACTGAGATTAACAAAATTAAATAAAAAATATATTCACTGAAAAAAAAATAAAATATTTGATTTCCTTCGATCTTACACATACGTAGGTAAGCATGACTCTACTTTTACCAGAAGGAGGCGGCCAATAAATGAATCCGAGATGTTCAAAGTCGACCTAAATTTTTACAAGTTTAAACTGGCTTTGATTTTATTTAGAAGGAAATCACTGCAGTATCAACTCTCTCATTCTTGATCTAGTCCTAACTTCGTACACGCGTACGTATCTGTCTCAATGGCCGGCTGGCTGTTTCTTATTAAACTGAAATTCTAGAAGGGAAGAATAAATTGTTTTCTTTCTATTTTTTCTTCCATCATTTATTGGTCAATAACCAACTGGATGTACATACTGCTGATATCAAATGTGGTTATATGCGTATCTTATTTCTTTATAATATTTAATCTTAATTAATTAATATATAAATCAATATTTAAAATTAAAAATAAATTTTAAATTATATTAAATCAATAGTAGAAGGAATAACATTCCAAACTAAAGACAGGGGTCTTGCTTCTCACGTGGCGGGCCATACACTCGACGTCATAAAACACGTTTGCTGATGTATGCTACCGTAATCCAGTTACGGCTGCCACTTGGCTGACGTCCTCCATTCATCATTTAACTCACCGACTAGCCCCAGACGTGTGGGTCACATTAATATCCATCAACTATTTTTTCTCACATGGTACAATGGTAGGGTCGTTTGTTTACTGTTGAATGGAATTGTTTAGCATTCAGCGTGTTTGATTCTCACATCTGAATGAAGATTGTGCTGAACGATTCAGTATTAAAGTACATTATGAATTATTCAGAACCATTATCAAACATGTCAAATTCAGAATTAATTCATACAGAGCCTTTGAATCATTCAGGTCATTAAATCATTCAACGCTTAATCATTCTGATTTAATTAAACAACCCCTTAGTACATAAATTATTAATTTTGATTTGTTTTATTATTTAAATTTTTAATTTTATAAAACCATACTTAATATTTATTTATTTTATTTTATTTTAGTATCAAGCATTAAAAATTTAACGCGTTTAAACTTAAAATAAAAGTTTTTATTTGTTTTAGTATATGAGCATTCAATGTTTTTCAAAACTTAACTTTAAGTATAGTTTTTTTAAAAAAATAAAAGTTTAGGTACCAAAATGAATTAAAATTGATAGTTTAAGTATTAAACATGTTATTTACCCATATTATTAATCAAATATATATTTTCCTTTTTATAATTATTTATATTTTAATTTAGCGACGTTTAAAAATCATGATTATATGTACTTATCGCATGCATGGATGCATTATGCGTATTATTGTAGAACAACATACCGGAGGAACGCAACGATTGCGTAAGCTTACGCAAGACAAAAGGCAGGACAATTGATATTTATAACGAAGAAGCTTCTCCTGTCTACGTACATTGTTTTCTTCTTCTTCTTTGATTTAGGGTATACGTCACGGCCTGCTGACCACTCCCCTTAATTCCACAGTTTTCTTCGTTTCTCGTACATTAAAATCGGCTTTCAACTCTGCTTTTGACAACCAATAATTGGACCCATTAATATTCCCAAACCTTGTTTCACATCGGAGTTTTAAGCACGAAGAAACGGTCACCCTCTTCGAGACAATGCACCTAGGCTTTCTCATGATGATATGAAAACATTTTGGCTGAAATGATAAGTTAGTCGCTGAAAATTATATATTTTATCATATTTTAAAATAATTAAATAAATTTAGCTATTTATATTTAAATTTTTCATAAATTTTATTTTTTATGACACCATTAAATCAATTGAGTCTATTAAATTAAAACAAATATTGGATAATTGTATCATGTCATAAAATAGTAATAAGTTGTTAATAAATTATTCTTATAATAGAAAAGTAATATACTATTTATTGGAAAATAACAAAAATTTTAGGATAAGAACAAATAATAAAATTAGGTAATTTTAGATATGAATGGTTGAAGGGTTAAATTTACTTGTGATTCCTTAAAATTACTAATAAATTGAAGAATAAAATTAATATAATAGCAATCAATTTTACCATTTCATCTAATATTTGATGACAAGTGACGAGTAAAATTTTAGTTAAAGTGATGTCGTAACCGTTTTTCGGTTGGGCCCCGAATTTGAGCTTCGACTTGAAATAATTGGGTTGGGAGTCGTCACCGATCATTTATTTTATGAAAAATTGGTTGATCGGATACCTTATTTCTTACCTGATATGCGTCGTACCAAAGATGTGTCGGATTCGGGAGTCAGTTACAGTCAATGAAAGGTTAACACCCTTGAACTACCCTTTCGGTACTATGTAATTTCCAATTGTCTTTAATTAAGAAAATTGAAAGTTTAACTTGAAAGGTAAAATAACAATCCCAAATACTTACCCTTGATAGTTTTAAAAGTGTACCCTTTAGGAAGTCAAGAAACATGTTAGATAAAAATGTAGTAAAAATGAATAAAATAAAGAATGTGAAATAAAAATAAATGCAATAAAGTAGAAAAAATAAAACAGATAAACAAGATGTAAGCAAGATAAATAAAATAAAATAAAGAGGCACAAAAACAAATATAAAAAATATATATAAATAAAATACATAAAATAAAGAAGATAATAATAATAACAATACAAAAATAAAAATAGAAGATAAAAAAAATAAAAGATAAAATGAAATATATAAAATAATAAATATATATAACATATAATTATAGTAATAAAATATATATAAATAATAATGATATATGAAAAAGAATTAAAAGTATATATATATAAATAACGATAGAATATAGAAAATAAAAAAAATAAAAAAATAGTCAAATGAAGATAATTAATATATATATATATATATAATAAGAATAATAAAAATATATGCATGTAACAACAAAGGACTATTATAAAAGAAAAACTAAAATTGAGGCCAAATTTAAAAGACAATTAACGTTGATATTGCGCATTAGGGGGAAATGAATGTTTTAACTTTAAGTTTTTATTCTTTATTTTTCGAAAATCCAAATAATTTTCTAAGATCAGGCCTCGAGATTACTAGATCTACAAGATAGATCTTTAAAAAACATTCCCGTTCATCGGACAAAAATAATTTTATTTGGGTTTGACTCGAGCAAAAATAATGGAGAAACACACATGAAAGACTTAAAGCGATAAAGGTACAAGCTTTTACCTTTTCTATTTATTTTCCTCTTCGAGAATCACGTTTTTTGCTCCGATTTGCTAGTAATTTCTGTTGTTTATTTCGTATATCCTCTTACAAATGTGGAGGATTACATGTATTTATAGTAAAAAAATAAACTAACAATAGAATCCTAATGCAACTAGACTCCTTGCTCGGTTGTTGCACGTTTTGTTGGTGTGGTTGTTGCTTTAAAAGATATGGTGGTGGAAGAGTCCTCTTAAGAGATGAACTCTTGCTAGCTCTATCTTTTAAGAAAATTGATGTCTACAAGTGACGTATTTGTAATTTCTAAAAAGAAAGTGATCTATTTATTATCAAATACTTAAGCGACCTGAGTTGTATTTTTATCCAAATATTTTTATTTATTAAAACATGACATCCAATGAACGTCATCCATTAGGCTAAACCACCACAGACGCGTCAGCCTAGCTGCCGTTGACGCCAGACCCTTTCAACATCTCAAACTCATTTCCCCTCCTTTTGCCTCCACTTGCTTATATATATACATATGCACACACAATTATATATATGTATAATATTTATATCCTCTCTTCCATCTGCCATATATTTGTTTCGATACATACAATTGATTTTTCAGGATGCAACAAGCAATTCCATACAAGTCTTGGCCTCTGCCATGCATCAACACCACTTCCCATGGCGCCCCATCATCATCGACAACAACAACGACAGTTGGCCAGAACAGCAACCTCGTACTGAACAGAAGCCGAGGAGGAAGAGGCGGCAATAAAGACGTGATCAAAATCGTGTCGGAGAACGCCGTGATTGTGTTGGCGAGGAAGGGTTGTTGCATGAGCCATGTAGTGAGGCGTTTGCTGCAGGCTCTGGGCGTAAACCCTGCGGTTCACGAGATCGACGAGGAGGACGAGGCCGGCGTCTTGAATGAACTGGAGACGATGATTTGTAAAGGTAACGGAAGTGATCAAAAAATGGTTCAGCTTCCGGCTGTGTTCATCGGCGGGAGGTTGTACGGGGGATTGGACAAAGTTATGGCTACTCATATCAGCGGGGAGTTGATCCCTGCGTTGAAAGACGCCGGTGCCTTGTGGCTTTGACCTGTGTTATACGACGTTTGATTGGATAATTATTAACCCAATTGGGAATGCAACTTTGTTGCTAGAAAATACAAATATTGGTACTGATTTCCAGTTTATTGATTTTTGTTGAAAATGGTTCTCAACTGCAACTTTTGTGTTTTGTTTGGTGCTAGAGATGGGATGTTTGGCCATTGCGATCACATGGAGGTTACGGATATCTCTATGTTTTGGTACGACTGAACACCTAACGCTGACTGCGTTACCACATGCATGTGTCAATTTCGTCGTGTTCCTGCAATTCTAATCAATCAAGAAAACATAGATAAGGTGCTACCTAAATTCCTAATTTATCCCAAACAAGATCAATGGAAGAGCATTTTTTTTACTTAATCAATGGTAATGACGGACTAATCCAGATAGGATTTTGTAAAGATTTATTATGGGATGACCCTTCCAACTTAATTTACTTTACACACAAACGCTAAAATTCAAACCTTGACATTTCTTAAACTCAATTAATAACTGAGTACATGAAGTCCATAATTACAATCATAGAAAATACACAAATAATTGGACAACATTACAAGTTTTCCTTAATTAATCGTAGCTACTAAAATTAGGGTTTTTCAAATTTAGATAGTCAAAGTGAATGTTTCCTTAAAATTTGATGACTATTACTGTAGTTAATCCTTCAATTTATGAAGGGATAACTACAGTGATGGATCCATGTTTTCTTTAGATTAAGTGTTTATCTAGAAAATTAATTTTTTTTAAAAAATTATTTTTTCTATTAATTATTCATTTTATTGATTAAACTCACTTTAAAATTTTATTTGTATCAATCATCATTTTTATCCGTAAGATATTATATTATTATATTTAATTACAATAAACAACAAGAGGAAAAGTAAAAATCAAAATACAGCTTCTAAGACATTGAATGCTCGGGTGTTCCTGACTTCCTGCCATCTCAACTCCCCTACCTTCGCTATGGCTACCATCTTCCTACCATCACTGTGCTACCATTTCCCTGCAATCTCAACTCCACTGCTGCAACCTGTCCTAACAGCTCCCAAATCAGTTGAAGTTACCAGATCAACAATCACACGCAAAAGAGGAAGAAAGAAATCAAATGTAATATGGGTTGCTATAAAAACCCAAGAAAACCAATGAAAGAGAGGACCCGATTTTGGGAGGAAACAATACAAAGAAAAATCTTTCCCTTCATTTTTTAGAGAAACAATACAAAGAATCCCTTCCCACTTTTTAATCAAAGATATCAAGAACCAAGCAATCAAAACCTTACTTTTCAAAGGTATTCTGGTTTTAGCCATCTTTTAGTGTTCAAGTTTTAATGCATGCAAGTTGATATCGAAAATAAAGAAAAAGGAGAGAAGAGTGTTTTCATTACCTTAGTCAGAGGAATCCTCGTTGTCGGATTCAAGGGTTAGCCTAAGAGGTGGAATGTTTGTGTTCCTAAGCGGTGGTCGGCAAGTGGAGATGACGCCGGAACAAGACGGATAATCGACAGCGTTGGGCTTTAACAAATGCGGTCGAGAGAAGCAAAATTAAAGGGCAAAGGGATTTGGAGAAGAGATAATCGGCTAGGTTTCAAATGGGAAAGAAAGAATAAAAATTAGGTTTTGTAGTCAAACGTTTTAAGGTATTTGCCTTTAGGTCATTGAAGTTTTAGCATGAAATTCCATTTTGGTCACTACCTTGCAAATTGTATAATTAGATTAGGTTTAGTCCCTAAACTTTTGGTATGCTTCAATTTAATCATTTATTTTATCAATTAACCTTATATTTGTAAATATTTTTATGCATATACATATATAAGTAGTAAATTTTGTAACTATTAGCTTTTTTCAAAAGAGATTACATTCAATATCTTTCTAGACGTTGGAGGATTTCGAGGTTATTTAATGAGAGAACATATCTTTGATTTTTTTTATATAAAAAAACAATGTCATGAGAATTTTCAAACTTTGAGGAATATTTCTAAATTTTCTTAGATGTTAGAAAATTTAGAGATATTTTAAAGAGTTGTAAGTTCTGAGATTTTAGCATGATTCATGAAAATCGAGGTGTCTTCTTAAATGAGATTAAATTTCAATATTCTTATAAACGTTGGAGAATGCTCGAAATCACCTATGAAAGACTTCGCCATCGAAATTTTACACATATTAATTTATGGATTTTTTAGAGTTTTCGATTGTAATTTTGATTCTCTTAGCTGTTAGAGAATTTGAAGTTATTCTCAAGAATTTAAAAATTCCTTATTATTCTATAAATACATTAATTGCATACATGAGTCCAGATAAAATATTTGTGGTCAAGTAAGCGTCGTTTTTACGGGCGTAGTGAGGATGCTAACCCTTCCTCACACATAACCGTGCCACCGAACCTAATTTTAGTTTTTGTAGACCTTAAATTTTTTGGTTTTCCAATCACACCTTAAACGGATTGGTGGCGACTTCTAATATTTTTTAAGTATAAAATCAATTTTTTTATTCGTCTGGTAAAATATGATGCATACACATGTTTAGAAATTTTGTATTGTTAATATATAGTATTCATCTTCAAAAAATTATTTGAATCCAACTCTGAACAAAAACAAAATTGTACGTATTTTTTTATTAAATATATAATGTTATATATGCATTTTTATTAAATGTGTAACGTTATACATGAATTTTAATTTTATTCAAACGTATACATAGAACTTTAATTTTATTTAAGTTTTGGAAGCAAATATATATACCATTTTAAGTTTCCTCCCCCCATATTTTTTTCACTTTATTTCCTTTCTTGTCTAAGCTTTTCACATTTGTTCTCCATTGTCAGGCACCAACCACCTTTATATACAGGTGACCAATGCGTCGGTCTTCGTCGTTGACCACCGTTTGGGACAAAAAATACATCAACAAAATCGTATTGTGCTCCTCATCATGAATCCAACCTTTGATTACTCGAATACATCGTCGATCAACATAGATCTAGCGAAAACCAATCGATTTTTTCGAAACAAAATATTTCATTTAGTCGCCAGCAACCGTCCAATGGAGCCATCTTCACATTATGTTGCTCCTTGTTGCCATTTCAACCTTTTCACCGCACGGATCTTCCAACCGATGTCTAGGTTGTCAAGACCTTTCTATTTTCTCTTCTTCTTGTTTCGACTTGTGTTGATATTGAAGTTGTTACTTTTGCTTTTGCATTTATGTTTGTTGCTTTGTTCCTTAGCTACCCATTTTTTTCCTCATTGCAAAGCATTGTATTATTTTAAGCTATCATAATTTTGTTTTGTGATTTTTAAATTTATATACGTTGTTTTATTAGTTTGGATAATTTCTTAGATTGGTTAGTAGAGTTTACCTCAATTATAATGCAATCAGGAAACATAATTTCATCTGATAAAATTCAGTTTTCAACACCTCCAGCTGGAGCTGGTGTTGTTTGTGCCGCCGGAGGTGACGGAGCTGCTGCCTTCGGAGGAGAAATCCATTCAACAAAGGAGACATAGTTGGAATTCCCCGTTCCATATACAAAAAATTTTTTTGTTATTGTTTACTTAAAAAATATTTTTTTGTTATACCACATCATCCTATTAACACGTCAGTAAAATTATCTTAGGTGGAAATAGCTGGAGTCCACGTAAGCATAAATTAACGGTTCTGTTAGTTAAAACGGTCAAAGGTAGACATTGATGAAATTAAACAACTTTGAGACAAAATTGATGCGAAAATACGACAGGGGTGAAATTGATAAATTTGGTCTAATACAGGGGCAACTGTGACCCTGAAGCCTTACATTTTTATATATAGGGTAAAGTACACAAATGATCCCCTAATTATATAATATTATTAAGTCTTTCAACTATTAAAAGTTATAAAATAGTCACTCGATTATGGGGTTTTGCTTTGTGGAATCCTCGACTATTAAAAGTTATAAATGATCTCATGACTATTTATATGTTCAAAACTCGTCCTTTTCTACTAAAAAATTGATGATTGTTCGAGATGGTCGTTAACTTGCTAACTGGTATATGATAAAAAAAATTATTTTATGGATGTCTATTGGCACAACCATTGCTTTCAAGCACTGGCTTGACAACATAATGTTTTAAGCACTAGCTTGATGACATAATGTAAACAGAATCTGGATCTACAAAATACAACTCAAACAATATTGAGATCAAATTTTATCATATCATAGTGAACAATTTAACGTCTAGCACATATAGCCGCTAATTTTTTAAAGTAAATGATGAGTTTGGAACATATGAATAGTCAAATGACTATTTTGTAACTTTTAATAGTCAGAGACTCAACAAAGCATCACTTAATAGTCAAAGGACCATTTTATAACTTTCAATAGTCAGAAGACTCAACAGAACATCGCCCTATAGTCAGAAGACCATTTGTGTACTTTACCCTTATATATTATATATACAAATAGTTATATTTATTTAATATAAAAAATAAATAGATTTATGAGTTAATTCCACTAAACATCCTCAAACTATGTCTTTCATTCTAAAGTGAACATTAAACTTTTAAACATTATAATTTCATCCCTAGACCATGACTCTAATTTTAAATTGATCCCTAAACTTTTGAGCATTCCAATTCATCCCCAAACTATGACCCTCATTCTATATTAGTCCCTAAAATTTTGAATGTTTTAATTTCTACCCAAACCTTTTAAGTGATTTAAGGAATGCTATTGAATCATACAAAAGTTTAGGGGCCAATTTAAAATGAAAATAATAGTTTGGGGATAAACTTAGGACGTTCAAAATTAAGAGGTATAGTTTATGGATGAAATTAGAATGTTTAAAAGTTTGAGGACCAATCTAGAATGAGGGTCATATTTTGAGGACATATAATACAATTAACTCTAAATTTATTTTACAAATTCGTATAATTGAATCAAAATTAAACTTTTATACATACAATTAATTTAAAATAAAAATTATATCTATGTATAACATTATATATTAGATACATAGTTTTATATTTATTCCTTGTATAATGAATATTCTCTTCATAACACCATTCATTATTGTTCACTTTAAGGACTGCACTTCTTGGATATATTGCTATATAACTCGTGTCTCAATTAAATCAAATAGATGTGTTTACCCTCTCAAGTACAAATGATAAGATTATTCTCTTTAAGTGTTCATCGAAACAACTTACAAATCTTAAATATCAGTCCCTAATATTTGGATGTGTTTGAATCTCATCCTCAATGTAAAGCAAGACTTGTCGAAGATATTATCTTAAAAATAACTTATTTCCTCTTTTAGTCCTGATATAATAATAACTTTCTACGGGGATGAGTTCGTACTGTTCTCTTGAATTGTTTTAAATTAAAATAAACCCAGAAAATCACTCGAGAAAGAAAGAAGACAGTCGAAAATTGATTCCGACTATAACCTCTACGTTTCATTCTTAAAATTAAATTAATATAACTTGTGAAACGAAATTCTATAACAAAGGAGATATTAACCAACACAATTAATTATCTTAATCATTCTTGTACTACATATATGGCATGATAGATATAACAAAGATCAATAACTTTTTCCACCAAATTACCTTTTTAATTATTGATTAGTGCATGCTTTTCTTCCATTTGATACAATTGGTGGTGGTAGAGTGAGTGGAAGATGGTCCTCTTTTTGGTTGCTTGAATTCTTTGAAAGGAAGAGGCTTTGAATGGAATGAAACAGTCTAGGACCGTCCCAAATGATGTGGAGGTCTTGTACTATTTTTTTTTAAAATGAGGTCCTTAAAATATTTTTATAATAAAGATTAATATATCAAATTTAAAATTATAAAGGATCTACAAGGTCTTTTTTTATACCAAAATTCATCATGAAAAATGATTAAATATATTATCAAAATCTTCGTTCATAACTTTCTCTACCATTTTTTCAAGAACTAAACGAAAAGTTTATTTTTTTTCCATTTAAACGAAAATGTTGTTAAAGCACAAATGTTAGACATAACCGAGCCTAAATGACATTTCTGTGTAGGGCACTCTAAATTTTGGAGTCCTATAACATATCACATGTTACGCTTGTCATTGGACGATCCTATCGTCCCATCTACAAATCCATTACACGATTGAATCAATTATTGTTGTATGTGGAGTAAGCAAATTTCCCAACCAAATAATATCATCCCACACACATCATGCCTTCTTTAATGTCATTAGTGGGAACTTTTAAGTGCCACAAGTTTGACGGCGGCCTTGTTTAATCAAATACTTAATTCAATATAAGCATGATTTAAGCTCTCAATACTTAAATATTATTAATTAGTTTTTGCTTAGCCACATATTATTTGCTCTATCTCATACGCACTCACTTTCTTATTCATGTACATGGAACATTATTAATAATTTATTGATTAAAGAAAAATGAAACGGATGGATTGGTCCCTACCTATATTATCTTTCCAAAAAAACAAAGTTTTATAGCCATAGACGAGAGGTACACAAATGATTGAAACGTTAGTTGATACATAAAATTTTAAGAACATTAAAACCATTTTCTTTAATTCTAATATCATAATTTAAAATTTTGATTTTATCATTGTTGATAAGTGGTCTTTTTATATATGAGAGAGTGAAGGGGTGTGTTAAAAAATTTAGAATTCGGATGGGGTGGTTCTTTCCAAAGAGTAAATCTTGTAGGGTCAGGTTTAAATTTATGGTAAAAGATCTCTGATCCACTCGATCTAAGATAATAATATGATTATCTCTTATATATTTAGAGATAATAATAGTAATATCTCTCTTTATATATATTTTTTAATTAGATCCTATTATATCTAATAAAAATGAGAATTATATATATTTGTATTGAGTTGGATCAAATACAAGTTTTTACCTTAAAAATTAAATCAAATTTTAGATCAAATAAAACCTTCCTAAACTTAAATCAAATCAAATGACTAATGAAGAGATAAAATACTTGAATCGTATTCATTTGGATCGAAAATCTGATTCGAGCCTTACCCATCCCAAGTATGCTAGCTTTAGGTTTTCTTTACAAAGCCAAAAAGAGAATCTTTGATCTTCTTAGATGACATTAATTGCATGAGTGATTGTTTTTTTTATGGATAAAAATTTTGTGTTGTTTAGAAGAATGCAAACTATAGGTCCACTCAACGAGAAATTATTAAATAGTTCTGGTTCATCACATCATCTCTGGTTCCAACCAATAGTATTTGTTCATGTAAATTTTTTTTAAATGAATCTTCACATTTTTCCTCTAAACAAAAAATGGGTTGATATTTAGAAATTATTTTTAAATTTTAATCTCAATCATTAAACTCAATTAATCTAACAATCCAAAAAGAACTTGTAAAAATTAAAAGTATTAGACCATGTAACTTATATATATATATATATATATATATATATATATATATAAAAGTAAGATCTACTTACAATGTAAAATAAAAAATTACACTAATTTAGGACCATTTAATTAGTATAAATTAGTACGAACTAAGCGACTTCAGTGGTAAAGAAATTGTTGTTCTTTGAGGTCCTAGGTTCGAGCACTATAAATGGCAAGAGTATGAGCGTTCAATGTCAAATGATTGAAAAATTATCTTTAAATAGATACTATATTGTTCTTATCTCGGATTAATTAAAAAATAAATAATAAGTATTTATTTATTTTTCCATAAAAATCTCTCTTTTCTAATCTTTAATTTCAATAATCAATTTATATTTATTTGATAATTTTAAATTTATTATAATATTTTTTAGTTTTATATTATGTAAGAAAATATTCCTCCCTTTTTTATTAAAAAATATTCCTCTCTCCATATGGTATATAAAGACTCGAAAAATTATTTCAGTTATTTGAAATTATAACATAAAGTAAGTGTCACTAATATACTAGAATATTCATATATGATACGGGGCTACAATTTTTTTTATTAAGCTAAGGTGATTATAAAATAATATATGTCCTAAATACGAGTTATAAAAAGCTAGATTAAATGTAACGAGACCATATAGGTTGTGTCATACGTACCACAAATTATTCAAATAAATAAATAAGATTAAAGATAACTGTGTTTGGGAGAAAAGGTATATATATATTCTCCAACTTTTTATAAGCCAAAGCATGTGTAATTCTGTAATGAACGGCTCCTTAGATCCAAATCTGCCCTTCCTTAACACGTGTCTTTTATTTATTGGTTTTCAAAAGTAAAAAGAAGAAAAATAGCAATCTTAATTACCCTCCAAAAAACTCAACTTAATTACTTAATAAGATCCTGTTGTATATATCATAAATATAACATCAAATATATTAATAATAATAAGTAATGTAATTTTTTTTATTAATTTGGGTAAATGTATGGTAATATACGTTCAAAGAAAAACTTTCACTCTTTCAACATTGATCATTTACACCTTTGATATTTATGGTGCTCAAACTTAAGTCCTCAAAAATAATAACAATTCATTTATCGTGGAATTAACTTTTAGATACGAGACCCTATCTCAATGGTAATAAGAGTCAAGTTTGAAATTGAGTCAAATCAATTTCAGTTTTAAAAATAAAGGGTTATCTACATGGATGATCATTTTTGTGTTTTGTTCACTTTTGATCACCGATTTAAAAAAAAAAATAAGATATGATCACTTTAATTTTTATTTAATTAAGATATGGTCACTTTCGTTTTAATTTAATTAAGATGTGGTCATCGTAGGTTAATTGCTGTTAAAAATTAATAGAATATGTGACGTGATAGTTGGTATAATCACACATTTGACCCATGTTAATTAATATGCTCTCAATTTATTCATATTTTAAATAAATTTTAACATAAAATATTTATTTTTAAATGAAAATAAAAATATAATATTTTTAAATTAAATTAATAATAAAACATATTTAATAAGTTAATATAACAAATATTTTTACGTTAATATATATAAATATTATGAGTTTAAGTATTTATATATTAAGATACAAAATATATATACCATGTTGTCTACTTTAGACCAAGCAATGGTCTTGGATTAATGGTTGAATACATGTTTAGTCTCCTAAGTAACCAAGGTTTGAATCTTTTGTGCCTCAATTTGCTTTCCTTTGTTTTCTTTCAACCAAAGGTGACACATGTCACTCTTTGATTGATGAAAATAAATATATTAAATTAAAATAAAGTTAGTTCTCCAGCCTAATGGTGACACGTGGTATGACATGTGATCTCATTCGATTGGAGGATTAAATTTATTTATTAAAAATATGATTAAATTGAAAGAATATGTAAATATCAGGGATCAAATATGTGATTATATAAAAATATTTAACCATTATTAATGGTAATTAACTCAGAGTGACTGTATCTTAATTAAATAAAAACGAAAGTGATCATATCTTATATTTTTTGAAATCAGTGACCAAAAGTGAATAAAACACAAATATAAGTGATTATCCGTGTAGTTAACCCAAAATAAAATACATATAGTTTGAATATTTTATTAAATTAAGTTTTATTCTCAACTTTTTTTTTGTTGAATGACATTTTTTTAAAATTTTCGTTAGTTTGAATATTTGTTACTATAAACCTTTTCTCCCAAGTTATTGAATTCAAATACTTATAAGGTTCCTGTTAAATTTGAAAATAAATAATCCCACTCATTCCAATATTTAATTCTAGTATGATTCATGTATAGAAATAGTAACATTTCATCCATTCAAATTCGATTCGAATATAATATTTTTTTATTTGTCATCCAACGATATTCAAATTTAAGAAATATCAAGTTGACTCGTTTTATAAAATAAAAACTCACATCTGACCAAATATGACTTTATATATATATATATATATATATGTATATGTATATATATTTATATAATTCTCATTTTTATTAAGTAAAATAGAGACTTAACTGAAAAATATAGATAAAATAGTAATATTATAACAATTATCTCTAAATATATAAAAATTAATTATACTATTATTTTCGAATCAGTTTTAATTAAATATTTTTCACTCAAAATCTAAACATTATCTTATCTTATAAAAACTCTACAAAACACCTCGTCAAATACGAATAAAATGTCTATCCGTATTCTTATCACTTAATATTTTTTTTTTTCATTCACGAAACTCTAACTCCATACTAATATTAAGACAATAATTAGTAGTACTCCCACCTTGATTTTCAAAGTAAAAAAACAAAGAGACAAACATGGTCTTGCCTTGGTTACAACAACAATTTGGTCTTCCCCAAACTCTTCCATCCATTTACAACGTTTGTAACACAAACATGTAATTAATTAACGTAAATCTAGTGTTTTGAAAATCAGACCGGACCGATCGGTTCAATCGGTTCAATCGGGAATCGTTGCCTAGTCCGGTTCAATCGGGAATCGTTGCGTAGTCCAGTTCAATCTACACCGGTTGAACCGTTACTAGTGAACCGGCCGGAACTGCTGAACCGTTCGAACCGGACCGAATGAAAACCATAAAAAACCGCCAAATTTTTTTTTAAATTAAACCAAACGACGTCGTTTGTTAAACGAGCCAAGTCGAACTCGAGTATTGCTGAGTTCGACTCGAACTTGAAAACTTTAAAAGTAAGCTCAACTCGACTCAAACTTACGAGCTAAAAATTATTAAGTTCAACTCGAACTCGAAATATAATATTGAAACTTGAACTCGAAAAGGCTTGAACTCAAAAAAAAAAATTAGAAGCTCGATTGAAGCCTAAAATTCGAGCTTGATTGAAGTGAAAGAATAGTTCACTCAATGCTCACAAAAAAACTCCATGATTTTGAATGTCAAATTACCTCTATTATTTATAAAAGTTAGTTGAGATGCTCTTCTATGTTTCTTAGCCATGTGTGATTGTTTTGTTCTCATATTTTTACTCTTTAGACTTTTGGGATGCTCTTCTATGTTTCTTAGCCATGTGAGATTGTTTTTAAAAAAAAATTAAACCAAACAATATTATTTTGTTATGATTTTTTAGCCTCAAATTTATTTTTTTAATTATAGTTATATAATTATATTTAATATTTAATATGTTTTACCTTAAATATTATGTTGTAGTTAATTTGAATCATTTTGTTTCACTTAATTTTATGGTTTTTAACTTATATATGTTATGACATGCTTTGAATATAAATTGTGATATAAAAAATTATTTTTTATTAAATATTTTTGGTATTTTTATTTAACTTTTTAAATAATTATGACGTCGTTCGTTTCTTCCGACCGGTCGGACCGATTCGACCAGTTGAACCAGTAAACCGATAGCATGACCGATTCGCTAATCGGACCAGTTCTGAAAACCATGCATAAATCTGTGAGGTTAATTTTTTCTTTTTAAAATTAGAAGCAGAAACCGAGAGATCAGACAGGGAATCTAACAGACATAAAAATGGGTGTTGGAGAAGGAGCTAAACTCCAAAAACTTTTATGCTAAACAACCACAGACAGGATGCATTGCCATAACATGATTGCACAATTATGATAATCAAAAGCAGATCAAGACTTCACCACTGCCCACACTTCCAAATATTCACTGTCCTGTCTTTCACCCGAAACCTTCTTATACATGCCTGTATTTTAACTAGGGTTAATACCCAATTTAATCCATGTTTACTATTTTGGTACCTAAACTATTAAATGTTTCTGAGTTTGCCCAAAAATATAACAGCTAAAAACAACATCAATGTCAGCCAATAATAACATAACATTCGTCTGATTATTTATATTTCATAGATAATATCATTGTCACATTCTTATTCTTATTTATTTGAGAAATTAAATTTTAATATTCTAATTTTTTGGATAAATTTTTATAATTAATTGATGATTAATTAATTATCAATATTTTTATTAACGTAACATAACAACTTTAAGAGTTATTTTAAAAGTTAAATGTCAAGAGTTATTTCTAATGATTATGCGCTTTTCAGTCTTAATTTTAAGGTTTAAATGGTTAAATAAAAATAATGTCACGTCTTGAAGAGATAAATGACATTATTCTCACATCAAAAAAGAAAAAGGAGGTCATAGAATTTTAAAGCCGTGGTATTGTATCAAATGTGTTTTTAAAAAAAGATAATGATATTTTGATAAGTGGTGTCAGAGTGACCCTATAACTATTATTTTTATGTCAAATATCTCAATAGATGTGATAGACAGGATGAATAACTGTGACGATAACATATCATAAAATTTAGTGGGAAAAATGATGTATGAGAAAGACGAGAAACTTTAATCCTACAATGGAAGCATGACGTTGTATATTTTATCAAACATGTATTTTGAGGAATGGGTAATGATCGTGTGATTAATGATTTTGGATCCGATCTTGCACGGGAAGCAAAGGCTGGAACATTGCTAATAAAGCCAAAATCCTGGTTTATAGGGTATACAACAAAAATACTTTCTTCGTACCAAATTAAGTGCATGCAGTATACATTCACAGTCCAAAAGAGACCTAAGAATTTGAACTAAAATTCCACCAAATGAAAAGCAAAGATACACAGACTGCTGAAACCCTAAAACTAATATTCTAGTAACAAAAACAACCACTTCCTATTCATGATTTCATTTCAGCCATCAATAATTGAAGTAACCCTAAAACTAAGCCATTTTTAGCTAAATCGAAAGACCGAATAAGATGTTTATTTTAGTTTCGTGGAAGACGAGGAACAAATAAAAGTGTTTGATGACAAGTTTGACATCTCCTCTTTGCATGTCACACTCATGCATTTAGGGACACTTCTTTCGTTCATTATTGCTTTAAGTTAATCTCTTTGCATGTTAGATTACCCTAGGGCTCCTTCCATCTCAATCTAATGTATATAATAATTTTTTTTTCAAATTCGATAAAAAAATGATATTATTATTTATTGTATGGCACGATTCGTCTCAGCATCAAAGTCGATATTCAGTTATATGCTAAGACCTAAAAAATTTATAGTACATTGTTGGTCCACGAGTCGTGTACTCTTCGAACATTTCTTCAAGCTCGGTTTTTCGGAATATATGAAATTGCATATAAATACGGTAGGACGTTTTTATTACATATATAGAAGGGAATTAAAGAATTGCAGACTGGAAGGCAGCATAGATCAGAAAGATGATAAAAAAAACAAAAAGCAAACAAATTATGCGATAATGATTTCAAATGGAAAAGCATGGAGATTAGCTTTCTTAGGACCTCATCATAACTTTAACTTTTCACCGCCTCTCATTAAAAATATACAAACACACACATATATATATATATATTAGTGCTATATTCCACTCAAAAGCAAGTAATTATAATTAAATCAGTACTGCATATTTGAGAGAGAGAGAGAGAGAGAGAGAGAAGAGGTTCATTCCTTTGCATATATCAGCTTATGTAGTTAGGATTGAGAAAACCTGGAAGGGTTTCTCTTAGTCACACATTAATATATATATATATATATATATATATATATATATAGAGAGAGAGAGAGAGAGATACATATATAGTTCATTTTGGTTGACTTATCTTAGTTTTTCTGGGGGGGGGGTTTCGACAGAAGAATCGATTTCAAATGGTTTTATCATGAACCCTGTAACTGGATCCAATCCTCCTGCTGTTGTTGCAAAGAAGAAGAGAAACCTTCCAGGAAAACCAGGCAAGTATCCTGTGTAATTTTCTATTATGAGGATCATCTTCATGGTTTATTTATTTTATGTTTGATACCAGATCCTGAAGCTGAAGTGATAGCCTTGTCCCCGAAGACTCTGATGGCAACCAACAGATTCTTGTGCGAAATATGCGGCAAGGGTTTCCAAAGAGAACAAAACCTTCAACTCCATCGACGAGGCCATAACCTCCCATGGAAGCTGAAGCAAAGGACGACGAAAGAAGTGAGGAAGCGCGTGTATGTTTGCCCCGAAAAGACCTGCGTCCATCACCATCCTTCGAGGGCTCTTGGGGATTTAACCGGCATAAAGAAGCACTTTTATAGGAAGCATGGGGAGAAGAAGTGGAAGTGCTCCAAGCGATACGCTGTGCATTCTGATTGGAAAGCTCACTCGAAAACCTGCGGCACCAGGGAGTACAAATGCGACTGTGGTACCCTATTCTCAAGGTAATCCACTAGTGATCTTTGTGTAAGACATACCCTATTTGATACATGGATTGCATACTTTTCTTTATGCAGAAGAGATAGTTTCATCACGCATAGGGATTTCTGTGATGCCTTGGCCGAGGAAACAGCTAGAGTAAATGCAGGTTCCGGCATGCATAGCTTGGCCGCCGATAATTTCAATTACCAACTTAGGGGGAATCCACTAGATACAGGGATCCCACAACATTTCTCCACTGTTTTCAAACCAATTTCAAGCAATTATGAAGCAGTAGACCAAACTAAACCTGGATTTTCCTTGTGGACGGGGCAAGCATCTCAGGGCCATGACTCATTTGGTTCTTTGAATCCGGGATTGATATATGGAGATCCGATGGTTTCGATATCGAATCCTCCTGTATCGGATTATCAGCTAAACTGGGTGTTCGGAAACAAGGTGCCACCGAGTAATGCTGAAGATCATCTGCTAAAATGCACTTCACTTCCTTTGAGTAATGTCAAGGAAAATGGACCTCAGTTTGTGATTGTTCCTTCATTGTTCAGCACCCAACACCAGTCTCATCAAACACCAGTTTTCAGTATGTCTGCCACAGATTTGTTGCAGAAAGCTGCCCAAATGGGTGCAACATCGACCGACACGGCATTCCTAGGAAGCTTCGGGACAAAGTGTAGCAACAGTCTAGTTCAAGATGGGAACAAGTACAGTGATCTGTATGTTTCAAACACGCCAACAACGACAACCCAAGGAAGAGATTTAGTAAACTCAGCAGACGATATTTCCACTTTGAACCAATTGCAAATTTACCCCGTGAAACGCCGGCGTATGCAGAATGAAGACGGCGGAGGAGGAGGAGAAACAAGAGATTTTTTAGGTGTTGGAGTAAAGGGCATTTGTCACCCATCTTCAATCAATGGATGGAAATGATATTTGGCACATGAAATTTAATGACTTTGCAGGGAAGAAAAGTGTTACTAGAGAAAGAACCTACTGAATAGATGAAGGATGAGATCCATGCATATTCTCTTCAACCTTTGAAAGCCAACTCATCCCTTTTAAAAAATTAAGGCTTTTTAACTTTGATAAGGGGGGATGTGAAGTAGTGGGAACAAAGCGAAAACGAACCCTTTTGGAGCTCCATTATTGCATTAATTGTTTCATCTCTATTGTGGTTGTTGTCCTGTCATGCTAGATTAAAAAATATTTACATATCCATAAAATAAAAAAAGCTTTGATTATTCTAGCTATTTACAAAGCAAACTTTCAACTATTAGTTGAAATAATATAACGTTTATAAGAGAAATAAGATTGTAGTGATTTTTAAGTGTTCATTTTTTTATGGCGATATGGAAATGATGACAGATGGAAAGAAAGAGGGAAGGATGAGTTAAAGAATTTGATAGAAAGATTGCGAGCTCCTCTTTCTCCGATCTTGTATTTTTACACAACCCTTAATGTTGGTATTATGATTAAGGTGAAGATGACTATTTGTAAGTTGACATAATAAGTAGATTTAACTGTCGGATAATAAATTTAACTAGTAAATTACATCATCTTGTCAATGGTCACGTCAATCATTGATTAGAGGATATGGAGTTTTGGACATTTCGAAGAACTATGAAAGCTTCAAGTTCGAGAGAAAAGAGAATTGTAGTATATGTGTGACTTTCGAAAGATATTCGAAGAATATACAAAATATAAGGTAGCTATTCCCTTCACCAAACCATGTATATACATAGTTGTACCTTAACAAGATTAGCACTATAACAAACAAAATTCAGAGAATCAAAGCATCAATGTTATCCCCGGTACCAAACTGAGCTTGGGACAAAGTCATATTCATGCATAGGTAAAATGTGTAAGGGAAAAAGAAAAAAATTGTCACTTCTCTGCCTTTTTTTCTTCAATGCCAAAGATACAATGGGGTCGGTCACAAGTAAAGACATGCGAAACACAAGTGGACAATGGATAAGAGTTTTACTTTGTGGCTTATCTGTGATTCAAACAGGATACTGATACTTGATAATGCAGTATTGCAGGCCCCATATTTTGACCCCTACTACTCACATTTTCAATTTTAACTTGTAAATATTTTATAGATACTGAAATTCCAACTTTAACCTATTGATACATACCCGTAAGAGCGACTTCGACAGCAGTGAGTTCCAGGTGACTTCGAACTCTTTCTATATACGACAACTAAAGGCCATGAATGCACGAGCTTTTTCATTTCCCTTTCTTTCTTCATGGTTTTACTATGTTGCTTGAGGTTGAGAAAAAAAAGGTATGGAATTATTGGCCTATATATATATACTCTCTCTCTCATGAAAGTCCCACTTTCATGATTATGTAATGCCTTTAGACTTTACTCTTTTCTCTCCTGTTCTCAATAACAATGGGGTCAGTCACAAGTAAAGACATGGGAAACACAAGTGGAAAATGGATAAGAGTTTTACTTTGTGTCTTATTTGTGATATACTTGATAATACAGTATTGCAGGCCCCATATTTTGACCTCTAGTGCTCACATTTTCATTTGTACTTGGTAAATAGTTTATAGATATTGAATTCCGAACTTTAACTTACTGATACACACTCGTAAGAGTGACGCGACTATATTGAACTCTCGATAACTTCAAATTCCTTCGATGTAAAACAACTAAAGGCCATGAATGCTAGAGCTTTTTCATTTTCCTTTTTTCTTCATGGTTTTACTAAGTTGTTTGAGGTTGAGAAAATTAGGTCCTGGAATTATTGACCTAAATATATAGATACTCTAATGAAAGTCTCACTTTCATGACCATGTAATGCCTTTAGACTTTATTCTTTTCTCTCCTGTACTCAATAACAACTTTTTGCATCCAATAAGAGAAACAATATGAACCTTCATTGTCGAGCTGACTCTCAATTTCTACATTATTTCATAAAAAGAGGATCATTGTCATTAATATTTCATAGGTACAAAAGTAAAAGAAATATAGTACTAGCATGGAAGATAACAAAAGGCATCTTGATCCTCAGCTAACTTCTAAATCAGGCTTAATTTTGAATGTTAATCTCATTGATATATATGTTTACTGCAATAGAACAAGATAATGAAGTTGTAAAGTCAAAGTGGGCGGCTGGCAAGGGAATTCAATGGGGCGGCAGACAAATGGGGTTGTTAATTTTGTCAAAGTTAGGCATGCCATTTTTCTTGAATTTAAGCAATGATTAATTACATTTTAGTTATTACACTTTAGGGTATTTTCAAATATTAGTCCCTAAGCTTCAACTATAAATACCATAGCCCATTTAACTTCAAAATCATCCCAAAATTCTAAAAATAATTTCTTTCTCCCATTACTAGAGAGCTTTCTTGTGAGTAGTGAGTGTTTTGTAAACACCTGTAAATTTTCTTTCTTAGTAAAAGATCTGTAGCAGTACGGAGACGTAAGCAAGTTTGGTTGAACTCCTTTATCAATTTCGGGTATTATTTTTCCGCTTTTATTTCGCATTCTCACTAATCTGGTTATAAGGAAATTACTTATACTCGGTTTATTTCCCAACAACTGTTAATCAGAGCTTTTGGTTGTGATTTTTTTCAATTTTTTGCGAGGTTACTATTCATTACTATTCATGTGAATAGTGAATTTCGTGAAGAGTAAAAAAATTTCGGCGATACGAATTTATCGACGGGGGTGTTCTAATACACGATGGTTCGCAAGAATTGTCAGAAACGATCCAAACGAAACCAGATTCGAGTGGGAGCGATGGCTGCAAACAAAGGGAAGGTGAAAATTGAAAAGTTCGATGGTGCGGACTTTGGCTTTTGGAAGATGCAGATCGAAGATTTTCTGTACCAGAAAAATCTATATCAACCCCTCTCAGGAAAACAACCAGAGGGCATGAAGAATGAAGACTGTGCTTTTCTCGACAGACAAGCCCTCGGAGTTATTCGACTGACATTATCCCGCAATGTTATTTTCAACATAGCAAAGGAAAAGACCACGGCGGGTCTTATGGCGGCTTTCTCCAGTATGTATGAGAAGCCATCGGCCTCAAACAAAGTTCATTTGATGAGGCGATTATTCAATTTGCGGATGGCGGAAGGGGCATGCACAACACCTAAATGAACTCAACACAATCACAACCCAGTTGAGTTCAGTGGAAACTAAATTCGATGATGAAGTTTGAGCTTTAATTCTCTTATCATCTCTACCAGATAGTTGGAATGCTACTTTTATAACAGTCATCAGCTCGTCGAGAAACAACAAATTAAAATTCGACGGAGAGAATCGGGTGAAGCATCAACCTCCTCAGCCTTGCACACGGAGTCTAGAGGGAGAACTTCATAAAGAAATTCAAATCGTGGCAGATCCAAATCCATAAGGGGAAAATCAAGAACGGGAAAGAAAGATTTTATCTGTTATAATTGTGGCAAGAAGGGTCACTTTAAAAGAGATTTCCGAGCACTAAAGAAAGATACCGGCGCACAAGAATCTGCAAACATGACAGAGGAGACAGGTGACGCCATGATTCTAAGCGTCAACAGTCTGATTGAATCATGGATCTTGGATTCAGGGGCATCTTTCCACTCCACCCCATGCCGAGAAATCATGGATAACTATGTCAGTGGTGATTTTGGGAAGGTTCATCTAGCTGACGATGAAACCTTGAAGATCGTTGGAAAATGAGACATTCGACTAAAGCTGCCAAACCAGACCACCTGGAAGCTGACACGAGTGAGACATATTTCTGGCCTCAAAAGAAATCTGATTTCTGTAGGACAGCTTGATGGAGAAGGTTATAGTACAACCTTTTCAGGCTGTGAATGGAAGATTACCAAAGGAGCACTCGTCATTGCTCGTAGTAAGAAGACCGGTACTCTCTATGTAACCTCAAATTTAGAAAATATCATTATTACAGCAAATGCTGATGGAAAATCAAACCTATGGCACCAAAGGTTTGGTCATATGAGCGAGAAAGGGATGAAGACACTTTTGTCAAAAGGGAAGATGCCGGATCTAAAGAATGTAGATGTCGGACTATGCGAGGATTGCATATTTGGCAAACAAAAGAAAGTCATATTTGCAAAGATTGGTAAGACACCCAAGGCTGAAAAGTTAGAGTTGGTCCATACTGATGTATGGGGACCATCTCCAGTTCCATCTCTTGCAGGCACATTATATTATGTCACCTTCATCGATGATTCTACAAGGAAGGTGTGAGTTTATTTTCTGAAGAAGAAATCGGAAGTTTTTGATACCTTCAGAAAATGGAAGGCCATGGTGGAAAATGAGACTGTTCTGAAAGTCAAGCGGTTGAGGTCTGACAATGGAGGAGAGTACATAAATAGGAGATTCAGAGATTTCTGCGCAAACAATAGGATCAAGAGAGACACAAAGTCAGGGACTTTGATGTTATCACAGGCTGAGTACATCAACAAAGTACTCTCCAGGTTCAACATGCAAGATGCTAAACCAATAAATACACCTTTAGGTGTTCATTTTAGACTCTCCAAAGAACAGTCACCAAAGACGGAGGAAGAACGTACACACATGGTGAAAGTGTCGTATGCCTCAGCAATTGGAAGTCTGATGTATGTCATGGTTTGTACCAGACCAGATATTGCTCATGCAGTGGGAGCTGTTTGCAGGTACACGAATAATCCGGGCAAGATACACTGGGAAGCAGTCAAATGGATCCTCAGATATCTGTGAGGTACCACAAACAAAACATTTTATTTCAAAGGTGGAGATACGATACTGACAGGCTATGTAGATGTTGACTTAGCCGGAAATATCGACATCAGAAGAAGTACTACATGGTATGTCTATACTCTAGGAGGAACTGCAGTGAGTTGGGTTTCTCAACTACAGAAGATAGTTGCTATCTCCACAACTGAAGCAGAATATGTCGCTGTTACGAAAGCCAGCAAGGAGATGGTTTGGCTCCAAAGTTTCTTGGAAGAGTTAAGCAAGAAATAAGAAAACAATGTCTTGTATTGCGACAGTCAAAGTGTTATTCATCTAGCGAAGAATCCGTCTTTTCATTCCAGGACGAAGCATATACAATTACGATATCATTTTATCCGGTCTCTTCTGGAAAATGGGATTTTAAAACTTGAAAATATCAGTGGAGCTCAAAATCCGACAGACATGTTAACAAAGACAGTGACTACGGACAAACTGAAGTTGTATTCAGCTTCAGTTGGCATGCTAGAATAACAAGACCAGAAATGATGTTGCATTGATCAAGGTGTGAAGACAGATTAAAACCGGTCTTCAAATGGGAGATTGTAAAGTCAAAGTGGGCGGCTGGCAATGGAATTCAATGGGGCGGCAGATAAATGGGGCTGTTAATTTTGTCAAAGTTAGGCAACCAATTTTTCTTGAATTTAAGCAATGATTAATTACATTTTAGTCATTGCACTTTAGGGTATTTTCAAAGATTAGTCCATAAGCTTCAATTATAAATACCCTAGCCAATTTAGTTTCAAAATCATCCCAAAATCCTAAAAATCATTTCTTTCTCCCATTACTAGAGAGTTTTCTTGTGAGTAGTGAGTGTTTTGTAAACACCTGTAAATTTTCTCTCTTAGTAAAAGATCTGCAGCAGTCCGGAGATGTAAGCAAGTTTGGCTGAACTCCGTTATCAATTTCGGGTATTATTTTTCCGCTTTTATTTCGCATTCTCACTAATCTGGTTATAGGAAAATTACTTGTACTCGGTTTATTTCCCAACAGAAGCAACCGAACACTTTTTGTAGGCTAACTAAGGTAAGTTAAAGCTAACACTTTTGATCTTTTATTTTATGCCATTAGTATTAACCTTTCCCCCTATCAAATAATCTTCTTCTTCCTCATCTCTGCTTTTTCTTTCTTTCTTCTTTTACAAGTTTTACAAAAGGCAGCTAAAAGAAAAGGAGTTGATTCTGTTGATGTCAAAGTACGGTAATTTATTTTTTAATTTTTTAAAGTACAATAGCTAAATCTCAGCTTTACTAAGTACAAGGACTGACAGCATATTTTGACCAATAAAGAAAATTGTGGAGATTGAGCCCAATTATCTCATTGGGTCGAAAACATGCCAAGCCCTTTCAAAGAATTCACATTAAAACAGTAAATCCAGAGCTTCGAGTTAACTCGGCTGAGAATTTGAAGCAGAGAAAGAAGCCGAAATGAAATTCACGGACTCACCGGTTATAGAGCTTCAAGTGCGCGATTCCCATCTCTCTATCCAACAAGACAATGGCTCCTTCCACGTGGGCACCTCCGTCTGGCCTTGTTCGCTAGTCCTCGCCAAATTCGTGGAGCGCTGGGCACCGCCGTCGCCCGCTACGACCGGCGCTAATAACCCTTATTCCGAACTCCTCGATTTCCACAGCTTCCGCCGTCGTGCCATCGAGCTAGGAACCGGATGTGGAGCCGCCGGCATGGCCTTCCACCTACTGGGTCTCCAGGACATCATCCTCACCGACATATCCCCAGTCATGCCCGCCCTCAAACACAACCTCAAACGCAACAAACCCATTCTGGGGAAGAACCTGAAGACGTCGGTTCTTTATTGGAACAACAAGGATCAGATCAGGACCGCTAATCCTCCGTTCGATTTGGTGATCGCGGCCGATGTAGTCTACATCGAGGAATCGGTGGGACATTTAGTGGGGGCTATGGAGGCTTTAGTTGCCGACGATGGGGCGGTTCTGTTAGGGTACCAGTTGAGATCACCGGAAGCCGATCAACTGTTCTGGGAAATGTGTGAAAATGTTTTCGTGATCGACAAGGTCCCGCATCAGGATTTGCACCCTGATTACGCTTATGAGGAGACCGATGTTTATGTTTTCAGAAAGAAGAAGAACAGCAATTAGCCTGGTAAGTTTTGGACCGAATATGTATGTACACTACTGAAATTTGGCAATCGGGTATAGAAATTATCCATTTTTCTAGTGAATGCCAATATAAGCATATATAATTGAAACTTCAATAATTGCTCCTTAGACTGTTTGCAGCAGAAAAAAATGTGGGCATTGGACTTTGCAATCTTTAGTTGAACTTGTCATTTGATTATGCAAAGTCCTGAACAGGATTTTGTCTCTTGTCGAATTATGTTTTTAGTTTTCCCCTTTTTAGTTCATGCTGCATGATTCCTGTAGATGGAAAGTATGAACCTTTGTGTGTTTGTATTGGGACTTACCAGCAAATCCATTCCCTATGATTTTGAACTAGGTGAAAAACTGATGATGCAGTTTCACTATTTTTTGGTTTCGGTCTAGTTATACCTTTGAAGACACAACCTCACCTCCGGTAATATAAATCTCCACCTATTAAAATCACCTCTGGAGGGATTCACCAGAGGGAAAGAGTCTTGGACGAGACTCTTGGAAAGACCTTTAATAAACTCGAGAGATTTATCGTGACTAAATCTTCTAATGGGCGGATGCAGTTATAGACCTGTTGACCTATACATAACAATCAAACAAGCAAAATATAAACCCCAATAATAAACAAGAAAGGGTACTTCGACTATTCACTTCTTCCACCCTAGAGTAACTCCTCTGGTACCTTGCCTCCATATTTATAATCTTTACAAATCCGGCCAATATCAATCGATCACCGGCTATCGCTCTTCGTTCAAACTAGAAAGAAAAAACTGCCAACGGTTGATTTAACCTACTTGTTCCATCAACAAGCCCGGAGAGCAACCTTTACCGCAGCTTTAAGCTTTGTTTCAGAATCTCTTATTACTTCACCAATTGTCCCTCTTTCCGTTCCTTTTTTGTAAAAAAGCCGCTTCATAATTAATCTTAACCCAATCAGCCTCAGGCACTACCCACTGCTTCCCCTCATTGCTCTTCACATTACTCACCATTTAATATGGAATGTATTAAAATCTTGTATAAACTTAACCCTAAAGTAACTCGATCTACCAATAAATACATGATAGACCCATATTATGAGGCATATCATGCATGCATAAATATAAACATGCAAAAGCCAAAAACTTGATGTGGGAGAATCTGGCCTGGATAATTGAGGGAGCATAGCCTATAATCAGATTCAGGCAAGGTGCCCAAATTAATAAAATCTCGTCAACAATCTGCAATTCATTCAGCTCAAATGTCTGCATGAATTTAGGGGAGAAAGAGGCTCTTATCAGCACCGGGTGAGAATTAGGTAGGATTACTAAACTATCCCATATTTATTGAACTTGTTTTTCTTTCTTTAAAAATTGTAATTATGCTTAATTTAATGAAAAAAATTTAACCTATCCATCACCAGGATCATGGAAGTTTGGCTGGAATTAAATGAGCTACTTTTTAGCTACTTTTTCCATTGATTGAGCTAGTAAATGAGAACACACCTACAAAAACTCATAAGTCCAGGCACTGTCACTCTCAACAACAGACTTTTTTGCTACCCCAAACAATCCTAGACAGAAATAGATGCCTTGCTTAGGTCCATAATCATTCATTACAAACGTATACAATCAAAAGGCACCCTATCATTTCCTTATAGGAACCACAGCCATGAAGGAGACATTGAGAGAGACAAAAGGGCCCAATTCACTTATGAAGGGCAGCAACGTCGATCAACGGACCACTCCAGCATCTGCTACCCGATATCCTCAGTCCACCAGCAGAGCTGTACTCATCTGATATTATTCGAAACCATTGCTGCCAAAAACAAATATTTTACAATTGTCCAATGTCTCGCTGGTGGGTCTAACACTAAACTACTTGGTATTGTTTACTTTCGGAAGAGGGCACCTCTCTTGTCACTGCATCATTCCCTCTCCCCCATGAAACCCTTCAGCACGAGGAAACTTAAATTTTAGTGCGATCCACTACTAGATTCAACTAATTGAACTATACTATACTAGCTTGATCAGAGGCTTCCTCGTCGTAGCAGTAATATGGGGAGAGCTTTCCATCCTTATTGGCTGTGAACTTGTCCTCTCCGCCGGCCTCTTGCAGCAATTTGACCACCTTCCGCATCGAAGGGCGGTTAATTGGGAGAGTGTTAGTGCATAGGATACCAATATCGAGTACCCTGCAAATTTGTTCCTTGTAGGTAGAGTCTAGTCTGGGGTCAATTACTTGCTCCACACCCTTTTGGTTGTAGGTAGAGCAGACCCATTTCACCATGTCTTTCTCCCCGAATTCTGGATCCGTCGGGGTTTTACCAGTAACCAGCTCGAAGATGACAATCCCGAAACTGTAGATGTCACTCTTCTCGTTCACTCTTAGGGTATATGCATATTCTGCATACGAATGAAAAAATGAATAAACAAAGCATCAAGGAACAAATAACCAATCAACAAAAGCAACAAGGAACAAACCTGGTGCAATGTAACCATAGGAGCCTGTAATCACAGACATGGATTCTGCAGCTTTGCCAACTCTTTTAACAATCTTTGCAACTCCGAAATCTGCAACTCTGGCACTGAATTCTCCATCTAACAATATGTTGTTTGACTTCACATCCCGATGAACAATCGGAGGAACACAATCATGATGCAAATAGGATAATCCGTCAGCTGCATCTAAAGCAATCTTGTACCTAGTAGGCCAATCTAACAATCCCCCCTTGCTGCTATGCAACAAATCCCCCAAGCTCCCATTTGGCATGTACTCATAAACTAAAAGCTGTCCATCTCCAGCATTGCAACAACACCACAGTCTCACAATATTTTTGTGTCGGATTTTTCCCAGCGTTTCGACTTCAGTTTCAAACTCGTCCCTCTCTATATCAGCAGCACTCAAGGAATCCCCTTTCTTAACTCCTCCACTGATTTTCTTCACAGCCACTGCGTCACCATTACTAAGCAGAACTTTGTAAACTTTTCCGGAAGCTCCCCTTCCTATCACATTCTCTTCCTTGAGGCAACCAGCAATCTCGTACTCACTAAAACCGATCTTATGAAATGATCTCCACTTTGTTACAGTAACTCTTTTCTTGATCTTTTTGAAACTCCGGTACTTCATGAAGAACCAAACAACCCCTAGAACAAAAACCAGGCCAGCAAGTATAAAAATGGAGGTAAGAATCCACGTAGAGTTCTCATTCTTAGATCGACTTATCTTTGGACAAAGACCATCCAAGTCACCATGCAATCCGGGATTCCCGACGAAGCTGTTCCGGTAAATTTCCTTGGCATAAAGAGGGGGGATCTCTCCTGAAAGCTGATTATTCGACAGATTAAGCACATTCAGTTTTAAATTCTGCAACTCTATTGGAACTTCCCCAGAAAATGAATTACTTGAAAGATCAAGATAATTAAGTACAGGCAAGCTACCAATATCACTAGGAATACTCCCAGATAGCCTATTGTTAGCCAAATTTAACTCATTCAAGTTCTTCAGCCCCTTAAATCCTTTGGGTATCGTTCCATCGATCTTATTTTCACTAAGATCGAGCTTAACCAAGTTGCTCAAGTTCACCAAAGATCTAGGAACCTGACCCGTGAACCCGTTTCCACTAGCAGACAACTCTACTAGTGCCTCCAATGACCCGATTTCATCCGGCAATGATCCGGCGAGTCGGTTGTTGGAAATTAACAGAATAGAGAGATTATGAGCACTTGAAATCGTCTTTGGAATTTCCCCACAAAAGGAATTTTCAGCAAGCTCGAGCAAAAATACTTTGGGTAGTCCCCAAAACTGGTCTGGAATTTGACCAGAGAAACGATTGCGCTTCAACCGGACCCGGTCTAAACTAGTGCATCTGCCTAGACTTTCTGGAATTTTGCCTGAGAATGAATTGTAAATCAAAATGATGTCCTCTAGCTGCCCTTTTCCGCACAAGTTCTCTGGAATTTCTCCAGAAAACCGATTATAAGACAAATCCAAACTTTGTAATGGCGAGTTTGCACCAAGTTGACTCGGCAGTGATCCGCTGAGTTTGTTGTTGAACAATTTCAGTTCGTGCAACGTTTCCGACATAGCTATGCTCTCCGGTAAAGTCCCTTCAAGCCTGTTGTAATAAAGATTCAATGACTCAAGCTGTAATCCGCATAAGCCAGCCGGAATTGCGCCGGTTAACTCATTCATGGACGCGTCGAACCGCTTCAACGTAGTTAAATTCCCCATTTTTAACGGCAACTCCCCGGATAGAGAGTTGTTATACAACTCAATTTGCTCAATGCTTTTCAACTCCGAAATTGAACTAGGAATCGACCCAGTGAGCCGATTCAAGGACAAATCAAGGTTTTGAATGTGAACCAACCGGCCGAAACTCGAGGGAATTTGGCCGACAATATTACAACCCGCGAGAAAAAGCTGCTCGAGATTTGTTAAATTACCGAGTACACTCGGAATATGAGTAGGAAAAAAGGGGTTATAAGCAAGGTCCAACTCTTTGAGAGTCGAAATGTTTCCAAGGACAGCAGGAATGGTTCCGTCGAGGAGATTTTCCGCCAAATTTAGATACTCGAGCCGTTGAAATTGTCCGAAACTCGCGGGAATCTCGCCGGAGAAGTTATTCTCGAAAAGGATTAGCTTTTGGAGTGAGGGAATCGTGGCGAGGGAGTGAGGCAAAGACCCAACAAGGAGGTTCTGTGAGAGATCGAGGGTCGTTAGATTTCGACACTCGGAAATACCAACGGGTAGAGATGAATTAATGGAGTTATTGCCGAGAAAGACGGAGTGAAGAGAAGGGAGACGACAGATAAAAAGCGGGAAGGGCCCGGCGAGTTGAGAGTCGGGAAGGGTAACCGATTCGACTCGTCGAGTGAGTGAGTTGCAGGAAATGCCGCGCCAGTTGCAAGGAGTGTCGTCTCGGTTGTTCCAGGAGGACAGGGCATGGGTTGGGTCGGAAAGGCTTAGCTTGACTTGCAGCAAGTAGAGACCTTCCTGGTTGAGAGCAGAAGCATGCGGCAAAGAGTTGAAGAACATCAGCAAGAATACCAGAATCATTGTTTCAGTTTCTGGTTTGGTGGAGTGTGGAATTCAATCTACGGAGGGATTGTATGGAGGAAAGGATTTTTTTAAGGGAGTGAAAGGTTGGGCAGTAAAGTGGGTCCTTTGCTTTTGGGGAAGATGGTGTGCTCAGACCGGGAAAACGCCAATAATGCAGTTTCTGTTTAAAAAGTTGTTTGACGAAATGGTTCGTAAATTTTAAAATTCCGACACTCAAAAGAGGTTCAGTTTTAATCACATTGCTTTTTGGCCCATACATAACCTTTTTAATGTATGGCTTAAACTAAAAGTAGCACTCAAACTATATCATTGTTTTCTTTAAGTACTTGAATTATATTTTAGTCAAATTAAGTCCTTAATTTATTTGTCTAATCATTTTAAGTATTTAAACTATTTTTTATCAAAACAAGTCCCTAAACTATGCTTTTTTTATATTATTTTTTGGGTCAAAACAAATACCTAATTTTATATGATGTATCCAAATTTTATTGATCTAAAAATATTTTATTAAATTAAAAAAAATGACAGGACTTAAAATGAATAAATATAATAATGTAAGGGCTTAATTTGATCAAAAATAGTTTAGGTACTTAAAATAAAAAGAATACGTAGTTTAATTGCTCACTTTCACTTTAAACTTTAATTTATTGATGATTCAATAAAAAATTATAATATTTTTGAAGATGTGTGATTACTCTAAAAATTTATAAATATAATAATTTTAGTTTATCTTCATCAATCATTCACGCACCAATTTCACTTTCCTTCAGAAATCGCCATCTGATCATAATTCTACTTCTTTGGGGTTCGATTTTCCTTCACAAAATTACTGTGCACGTACAGTAATTATGGTCACTCCATGTTTCAACAGGAATTCGCTTGTTGCCTAAACGTTATTGATCTTATGAACACCGCTATGGTAAGATCCTCCCTCTTTGGGTACATGTTCATGGAAAGCAGTGTATTATTTACATGGTTAATATGTAATACCTAGTAATCAAAAAATAATTGTTAATTATGATTTTAGGAAAAATTAGTTAAATGATCAAAATAGAAAGGTGGAAATATGTGGTTGTCAAATAGCTAATTTAACCCAAAAAGTAGGAAGAGTAATTGCAGGAGGTGACTGTGTGACGCCAAATGGGCCACGTGTAACAAATACGAAAATTATTGGACATTGGAAATAAATAAAAGAAAAGGCTTAATTACTAAGTGTATAAACTTATCGATTTTCTAAAAATAAATGCTCATTTGTTTTTTTTTATTCATACACCTCACGTAACAAATATTATTACTTTAAGTGTATCGTTTGTAATGATTGTTAAATTTTGCACTTAAAAACATGTGTTAATTTGTAATAATTTTAAAACTTTTATTTAAAATTAAAAAATTGAAAATATTTTTATATTTAAAAAAACCCAAGAATTTTAAAAAACTTTGAAAATCTTATTTTAACCTTTAAACTCACGTCGACTACTGTCATTTGTCATCGATGAACCTCCACCCGCCAACTGAGGATTCCATGAAAAGCCACCGGAAAAAAAGACAATCGATGACCAATCGGCGTGAGTACACTGAGGAACCTTGACACTACAAATCGTGATCTCATGCGATCTCAATGACCATCAACAACAACAATGACAACGTCTGGCTAGGAAGATAGCAAAGACAACATCATTTGTAGGGATGGAAATTTCACCCGCATCCGACGGGTTCTGACTTGATCCGACCCAATCGGGTCAGATTTAAAAAAAATCAGGTCCGGGTTGTATCGGGTTGGATTTGGGTAGAGGGTGAAAAACTTCGATCCAACTTGACTCGAGGTTAATAATAAAATTTTTAAAAAAATTTATTATTATTTTTAATTAAATCCTTAATTTATATCAGGTCGAGTCGAGTCAGATAAATACTCTAAAAAATAAAGTCTGGTCGGAGTCGGGTTAAGGATATATATTTTTCAGGTCAGGTCAGATCTGCACGATATAAAATTTTTGAGATGAGTCGAGTTTGAGTGGAGGTTGCATATTTTCGGGTCATGTCGGGTTGACAAAAACCCAACCTTAACCCGGCCTGTTGCCATCTCTAGTCGTTGGCAATGGCCAGTAAGGACGAAGTCGACTGGCAGAGGTTTTTTGTAATTTAAAAGAAATTATGGTTATTTTTTAATATAATAATATTTTTATTATTTTTTAAAAAAAATCTTAAAAATTAATATGACATATGTCACTCAACGGAGATTTTTAATAGATGTTACAATCAAGACATTTAAAATTGTAGCATTATGTATCTGGATGAATCGAAAAAAATTTAAACATCTATTTAAAATTTGGACACTTATTTTTTATTTAAGTAAAAAAAACATAATGATAAATATCAGTGCTAAAAAGTCTACTCTCCGGTCAATGTGGAAGGGATACGAACAGATAATCTATGATTGAGATATGAAATCATCCAATCCAATCCATAGGGGGTCCAAAAAGCTTCAACACTTGTAAGGTGGGGTCTCATTTCCATCTTCTCGGTTGTCCAGTGATGAGAAAGCTTCACCTCACTAGAATCAATCACATCGGTTGTCAAGCAATTTTATCAACTTCAAATAAACCAAAACGACCATATTGGTTGAATAGGTCAAACTTGTCTTCCTTTATAGTGTGGAATTTTGTTCCATAATGCGCATGAAATAACAGTTAATTCCTAACTATGGTAGTGGGAATCATTGTCCTTGCTCCTTATTGTTGATGCAAGTGAAGTGAGAAATTTCCAAGCACGTGGATTTTGCTAAGGCAAGGGCCCCAACCAGTTAAGGACAATGCATCCATTCCTTCCCCCTAGAAACTCAAAAGCACCTTGGAAGAATTTTTTTTTTTTACAGAATTTGATACTCCAAGCGTCAGACAGCACAACCCAAGGTAAAATTCCCGAAAAATCATCGGGTGTTCGATATATTTATCGATCTAACACCGGTCAAATTATATTTTTCGATCTAACACCCGTAGCAGTAAAGCGCGCCCTATACCCTGCGATATATGTTGATTTGGCGCCACGTGGAGTATAGCGTGCCCCCTGCAACGCGCTATACGCTGACATAGATTACCTGTGGGTATAGCGCGGCCCCTGATCCGCGCTATACGTCATGTAGGGGTATAGTGCAGATCAGGGGCCGCGCTATCCTGGTTATCTGACACGTGGGATATAGCGCGGTACAGGGGGCGCACTATACCTTTAATTACCCACCCGTCCACACCTCAATCCTCCCTATAAATACCATCATCCTCAATCACTTTCATCACACCATATTCTCTCAATTTCTCTCAAATACTCTATCTGTTTAAGGTATATTTTATAATATTTTTAATATTATGTATTTAATTTATTTAAGTATTTTACTTTATTTAATATTTTACTAATATAATTCTTTTGCAGATATATAATGGAAGGCAGTCTACTTCGCTTAGATAGAAATCATATATCTCGACACTTTGCTAATACGGTAACATTTTAACGTTTTAATTTAATTTAAATTATTAGTAATAATTAGTTGATTTATTTAATGCATGATTATTAGATTAAGAATTAATTTTTGTAATTATTTATTTTTAGGAAAATGACCACGTATTAGATCCTTTTATTAGGAATCTTAAGTTAGTGATACCTAGCCGTGTCTTGCCGTATTTAGTAGAGGCTGGATTTGGTTAAATAGGTAGATATCAGGGTCACTATAAGATAGAACCAGACCTTATTTCTGTCTTAGTAGAACGTGGAGGCCGAAAACCCACACATTCCATCTTCCGTGCGGAGAGTGCACGATCACGCTTAAGGATGTTTCTATGCACCTGGGGCTTCTGGTGGATGGAGATGTGATATCAGAGATAGCTTCCGGTTCTTGGACTACTTTATGTCGGGATAATCTAGGACGTGTCCCGGAAAGTTTTATCGGATGTAGGATACCGTTAAATTGGTTAGATGCCAATTTTTGGGAGTTGAGCGCAGACGCCTCTGAGGATGAGGTTAAGATGTATGCACGGGCATGCATATTGCAGTTGATAGGAGGGTTGTTGATGCCGGACAAATTGTGCAACCTAGTTCACTGCATGTGGTTGCGACATCTTAGCGACTTTTGTCTCGCCGGATCATTCAGATGGGGCTCGACAGTTTTGGCTTTGTTGTACAGGGAGATGTGTGAAGCCACTGACTACAGGCGTAATGCTATCGGCGGATGTCTCCTACTGCTTCAGTCTTGGGCATGGTATCGATTGCCCTTTTTATGTCCCGTTGTGAAGAACTCATTCGTATTTCCTCTACTTCTGAGGTAATTATAAAACTGATTTTGTATATTAATAATTTTATACAGTGTATAATAAATTTTTTTCCTTGAATAAGGGGTCTACTGATAGGTCATAAGCTACCTGATGATTTAGAAAAAATTAGGGTGCTAATCGATCAGAAGGCTGGCACACAGGTATGAATTTTAATGTTTAAAAATCGATTTTAGATTATAGTTATATAATTAGATTATTATTTTGATAAAAATTATATATTATTTGTTTTAGTTTGAATGGGTGTCATATTCTACTGATGATGTGAGGGTGGTGATCTCACCTGAGTTGAGGGGTCTATCAGATGTTTGGATGGCGATGGTCCCTCTGATCTGTTATGCGACCGTCGAGTGGCACTCCACTGATCGCGTGCTCCGGCAGTTTGGTTGTTTTCAACCAATTCTAGAAGCACCTCGTAATATTGACGAGTTGCATAGCTTAGATAGATGCGGCAAGAAAGATACAAATTGGCTAGTGAGGCATCATGAGTGGGTCGTGTTGTGGGAGGATCGATATCGGTGCCTTCCCCGTAGAGAGCCCATTTTTGATGACCTCTTGATGTATGCTGACGGTTATTATGAATGGTTCAACAGTAAAGGGAAACCGTTTCTGCTTCTCGAGGATGCACGAGGGCAGACCTTTCCGCGACGTCGACAGAGACATGATCCGACACAGCACCATCGTCCCCCGACTCGTGGACGGAGAGCAGGTGCTTCTGGTTCATCCTCAGCTGCACCAGCAGGGCCTTCACAGCATCCACCGCAGCCATTTATGATGCCGCAGCCATATATGATGTCGCCATCGCCTTTCCATTACCAGATGTCGTCGCCTTCACCTGGTTTTATGACCCCACCGCCGCCACTGTCATAGATGACCCCACCTGGAGGCTATTATGAGTCTATGTTTGTAGATTCGACTTAGGGTTCATATACTGGATATTTGGCGGGTTCAACCTCATCACCCATGGCTGCATCACAGACACCTCCTGTATAGTTTTCACACTCAGCGATGTCTGGGTTTTCCCAGTTTTCGCTGGCCGGTGGGACAGTCAGTCATACACCTCCAGGGTCCTTTTTCTATGGAAGTTCTTTATCGTCATCAACTACTCATCAACCTAATGTATCTTCTCAATACGACGACGACGATGATGACAGCGAGGAGTCAGAACCAGTGATACGAAGAAATCCTCCTCGAGACCGACAGCCACCGCCCTGCGGAACACATTCGCGACGCAGGCATCGATAGATTTTTTATTATATTTGTATTTACTTTATTTTTTTAATTGTAATTTTTTATTATTTCTCATTTAATACTTACTTTATTTTGTTAAATTTGTTGGACTTTTTCTAATATATTTCAGTTAATTTTGTTTATTACCATTTAATATCAGTTATTGTAATTTGATTATCATTTACCATTTAATTCTTATTGTAAGTTTGTTGTATTTAAATACCAAATTGTTATTAGTTTGATAAAATTGAATGATTGTGTTCGTTTTTTTAATCTTCATCAGCGATTATCGAATGACATTAACTTGAAGTAAATGCAAATTAAAATACAAGAATTATTATTTGATAAATAAATACATCATTTCCTCATCAATTGTTACTTGATGACAACAGAAGTGGACATGTTTTTCTAGTGTGTCCTGGGTTTCTACAATGGCCACATCTTCTGTCTTGTCTAGATCTTTCTCGAATATCCATATCGCAATGAATTCGATTGGATTTTGGACGACCACGCTCCCTCAATAAACTCAGATTTGGTACAATCGGAAGCCAATCTTGAACCTCATCAGGGACTTTGTCATTACCTATAGGGGGAAACACAAATTTATATACCTTAAAAACTTCAGATAGTAGGTATACGGGATCCACAAAATGGTTATAGTCTTGACGTGTATGCGAGTAAGTTGCTATCACATGAGAGCATGGATACTTCAGAACTTGAAAAAACCCGCAGTCGCACGTTCTATCCCTTAAATTTACTCTTAACGACACATTTGTGACACGAAACATTTCATGCCTTCTAGAGAAGCTTGTTACAGACATTCCATTTGATGCATCAAATTTTTCTGTAGATCTGCAACTAATCTAGGGTGATAGACATGACCGCCTTGCATCCAAGTTTGATCTTGACCCCCGAGCTTCGCAAAAAGCGCCCCCAAACGAAAATATGTAGTTTTTACCAAAGCCGCTACAGGTAAGTGACGTGCACCCTTTAAGGTTGAATTGATTGCCTTAGCCAAGTTAGTCGTCATGTGTCCATATCGATATCCATCATTATATGTGTTCGTCCACATTTCTTTATCGATGAGACTGATATAATCTTATCCTTCCTCGTTCTTCGCCCACAAATCTTGAAGCATTAATTCAAACGTTCGAGGAAGTAGTTCGTAACCTGATCAAAAAATGTATAACTTACTAACTTGCTTTCTTTGCAAAATTAAAATGATCAAAAAATGTATAACTTACTAACTTGCTTTCACTTACCCATGCGTACAATTAATTGACGCTCATCATTCTTCTTGTACCTTCCATGATAGTTCGCAGCAATGTGTCGGAGACAATACCTATGTTGGACAAAGGGTGGTTTCCATATTGGACCTAAAGACTCCATTGCTGCTTTGATCCCAGCTCCGCGATCTGAAATAACACAAATGTTTTCCCTCGTGATAACATGTGCACGTAAATTTCAGAGGAAAAAAACCCAAGAATCTGTATCTTCTCCTTCGACAAGAGAAAAAGCAACTGAAAGAATGTTGCGATTACCATCTTGGACAACTTCCAATAATAAAACTTGCTTGTATTTTCCATACAAGAAAGTCTCGTCGATCTGGACCACAAGCTTGCAGTATTTGGCAGCATTAACGCACTGTGGTTAACTCCAAAAAACCCGGTAGAATTGGCTTCGATCGCGAAGAACTCGATCATTATGGTATACATAGGAGGTTTTGAAGTCCACAATTGTCCCAGGATTCAACGTCCGCACCAGCCTAAACCAACCTGGAAGTTCATTGTAAGATGCATCTCATTCGCCATGAAGTTTAACAATGGCATTTTGTTTTGCCAACCAAGCTTTTTTATAGGAGACAGTGTACCCATACTACGATTGTATAGCTGAAATCAACACTGCAATAGCTATATGAGAGCTTGCTTTTACCATGGGCATGATGGCTTGGCATATCATTTCAGAGTCCAAGTTGGGATAATCTTTGTTGACCCCTCCAGCACAACATGTGTGAGGACCGTTGTATACTGTTAGTTCTCATATGTTGTTTTTCCTCTTCATTTTCAATACGCGAACCATCCAATTACATCCGTTTTCGCGTCGGGCACAGTAGCATACATATTTTTTGGTCGTCGATCGGTTGACTCTGGACTGAACAGAATTATGGATATTGTAATTTTTTATAGCCATCAACGCTTCTTCTTTACTTGAAAACTCCATGCCTAAAGATAACTCACCATTATTTATTGATGAGTAATATCCATAGTCACCGAGATGAGGCATATCCGCAAATTTTGGCCCGTACATTGCACCATAGTCAACTTCATACATGTGTGCAGGAGGGTCAGTTTGTGTCACATTTCCTGGAACTTCATCTACATCATCATCATCGGAGTTGAATTGCGGTGATTCTAGGTGAATGAATAGTCCGGTCTCAGCACCATCCTTACCAGGCTCACGAAGCGGTTTTTCTGGTGGAGATGATGGTTCCTCCATACGCTCCACATTTAGGTCGAAGAACCTACTACTTGCATCTCTTCCCTTTGAACTAGAAGGAATATCGACATTGAGTTCAAAAATGCTCGCAGTCGAATGCCTCCCCTGGAGCTTGAAGCCATCGTGTCAAATGGAATCTGCACAGATTGTTGCGTCGATGACATCTCCATATTAAAGTCAAAGAAATTTGCAGATGAATGTCTTCCCTTTGAACTGGACGCGGTGTTGCCATACAGATTGTTCGTGGACCCACCTCGATACATATCGTAAGGAGTTACGGATGAATGTCTCCCCATTATGGCATTAAAATCATTATACATTACTGTAGTCGGGCTGTCAACTTGATCAACTTGTTCAGCCAGCCCATAGTGGGAGCTTAATGATTGACCCTGAACAGTACGCACTTGAACAAAATGTGCATACATCTCAATAGTGGCGTCTGAATAATTACTTTGAGTTTCAACCATCATTTGAACATCATCATTGTTCGAAAGTTTGAACGGTGTATAAGTTAATGACAACAATGATGTTGGAAATCTATACTGCAACGACGACATTCTTCTACTACTTCCAACATAAATCTTCCTCGAAATCTTCGTTATCAGCTCCTCAAGAGTTATGTTTCTCTTGAATGATATTTTAACACGCTCATTTGATACGAAAACAACGTCGGTTTCATCTTCTCGAATTTCACTATCATAATAAACAATAGTTGAAAGTCGCGCCATTCTTTGAGTTTAAAAGTGCGACAATATTATATCTGTAAAAAAACTAACACAAACCTGATTAAATAAATTATATATGAACGACAATATAACACAATAAATTTTTTACACATCAACGTAAATAATTTAAATAATATAATTTTATATTATTACCTGCACCGTAAAACTATTTCGACGTATGCTCCCGCTTTTCAATTTTACAAACATAAAAATTAATTGAAAATAATTAGTATAATATTTTTTCAAATAATGACAATAAACAATAATTATAATTAAAAAATTATAACGAAATTACCTTATAACGAAAAATCGTATGAACTTCTAAATCAAATATGAGAAGATTGCCAGAATTATTACTCGTTGACGGAATTGTTGTATTAATTTATAAGTTGAGAGGAGAGATGCGAGGAGATGTGAGAAACTTAACTGGCGGAGGAGGGTATTTATAACCATATAAGGCGCGGTACCTGCACCGCGCTATATGTAATTATTCAGATAAAAGATATAGCACGGACTAGGGACCGCGTTAAATATAATTCACCCCTATGTGGCGTATAGCGCGACCCCTGATCCACACTATACCCCTACATGGTGTATAGCGCGGATCAGGGGGCGCTATACACACATATAACCCATGTCAGCGTATAGCGCGGTACAGGGGGCGCGCTATACCCCACGTGGTGCCAAATCAGCATATAGCGTGGTTGAGGGGGCGCGCTTTACTGCTACGGGTGTTAGATCGGGAAATATAATATGACCGGTGTTAGATCGGTAAATATACCGATCACCGATGATTTTTCGGGAAATACACCACAGCCCAACGCCACTCATTTTCCCAATGCTTCTACCGCTTTGCTTTTTGAATTTTGACCGTAAACGAACGTTGGCTTTTTTCTCCTAGGATAAATTATGTGTTTAGTATATAGACTATCAATTTTAATTCATTTTAGTACCTAATCTTTTATTTTTTCAAAATCATACCTAAAATTTAGTTTTTGTTTATTTTAATATCATGCTGTTAAAAAATTACAGAACTTGATACCCCAAACGTCAGACAGCACAGCCCAATGCTTCTACCCCTTTGCTTTTTAAATTTTGACCGTAAACAAACATTAGCTTTTTTCTAGGGTAAATTATGCTTTTAGTATATAAGACTATCAATTTTGATTTGTTTTAGTACTTAAACTTTCATTTTTTTTTCAAAATCATACCTAAAGTTTAGTTTTTGTTTATTTTAGTATCCCGCCGTTAAAATATTTAGTTTTTGCTTCATTTTAGCACTCCGTTCAAAATTTAACGTTAAGTTTCGAAAATATTGAAAGTTTTGGTGCTAAAACGGATAAAAATTGATAGTTTAAGTACTAAATGCGTTAATTCTTAACGATGAGATACTAAAATGAAAATTGAACATTAAATACTAAAACGGACCAAAATTAATAGTTTAATAACTAAATGCGTAGTTAACCCAATAAGAAAAATAAAATTTGAAAACTTTACCCTTACAAATTAGAATTAGAAGCTAAACATTCCACTAACATCGTAACAAAAGAAACGATACAAGATTACGAAAGATATAACTATAACAACGATTGGGACGTAGATAAGATTTTATGTTATTGTTGAGTTAATCGATTGACGGAATTGGCCAAGAGGGGGGTGAATTGACAATTAAAAATTTGGTGGACGCTTTTGCAGAAAATTGAAAGTAATTGCATAGCAATTTAGAGTGGTTCGACTTTCTCAATCAAAGTCTACGTCCACTACCTTAGCTATCCACACTAAGGATTTTCCAACAAATTCACTAATTTGTTCTTTCTTTTGAGGCCAAAGAGATAACCTTACAACACACTCAAGAATATACCCCAATTCTTGAGAACACTCTTTCCCAAAGAGAAGATTACAAATTTGCAAACTTACAAGGAAAACCTCACAAGGTAAGATGTTTTCACAATTCTAGAACAAGAAAAGAACACTCACAAATAATTACAAATGAGCACAAATGGTGTTCTTTTAAAGCAAAAAGAATATTGAAAGGAAAATTGCCTTGATTTGCACAAACTTGGTGTTTGATGCTTTCTCTCTTGTTTCTCTATAATTTCATATTGATCAAGGGCTTCAGAACTTGTTTAAATACACCTTGAATCACTTCTGAACGTTGGGGATGATTACTGAAGATTATATAGCCGTTTTAGTGTGAAAACAATTAATAAAACAGCTTGGAGCGTGGGGGGAATCGATACCCCCTATGGGGAATCGGTTCCCTAAGTGTAAAATTCAAATATTTCGACCATTATACAAGGGGGGAATCGGTACCCCCTGTGGGGGAATCGATTCCCTCCGAGCATACTGGAATTCTCGGAGCCAAACCATTCAGGGGGAATCGGTACCCCCTTAGGGGGAATCGGTTCCCTCTGAGCAATCTGGAATGTTTGGCTTTGAAATGGTTCGAAATACTTTGTAAAAATTATTTTGAAATTGTTTTAAGATTAAAACTTTATTTTACACTTTGAGTAAGGATTAAAAATGATCTTTGAAAGATTTGGAGTAATGTTTCGATATTCGAATAATTCTATTGAATATACTTAGAAAATCATTTGGAAAATCTTAAAATTCATTTAACTTAATTTTTTATATCGAACTATCAAAATGTTTTCAACAATCTCCCATTTTTTGATATAACAAAACATTTTAGTAATTTTAAGATTTTGAAATCAAGTTTTGAAATTACTCCCCCTTACTTTAACACTTCTCCCATTTAGCATTTAGAAAACACATTTAACACTTCTCCCCCTTTTTGTTAAATCAAAAAGACATTTTAAAGAATTTAAACAAGTTTTTGAAGTCATTTAGCCAATTGATTATATATAACATAAGCTGCTAAGATCACAAGCAAGAGAAACGTTAGCCATTAGTTTCATAATCAATATTCATAATTAATGTGAAATGGAAAAATTGGTCATATATCTAATCATGAAGTAAATGATGCAATAATGAATAAATTTAATCACACCAAATAGATAATTTCTAACCATTCATAAATCCAAACAAATTCAAAAGTCAATTAATCCACAAATTCAAACATTCCAAAAATATTCAAAATGTTAAAACAATAAGTTTGGAGTTCAAAGCAAAACATAGAATCACATATCCGGATCAGGAGGAGGAAAACGAGCTCGCATAGCGACCATTTCGTTAGTGAGGTCATTAATACGTGCGTTGGTTGCTTCATTATTTGCACGCATTTTCTGAAGAATTTCTAATTGTTGAGCTCCCATTGTGGATAAATGAGACTCTATAGAAGTAAAGCGCGAATCCATAGTAGCGTATCGAAAATTGAATGTCTCCATAAAGGATTGGAAATATGGAGGCATTGGATGTGTTTGCTCTTCGGGCTGTTCCTCGGGCTACTCAGGCTCATCTTCCGCTTCATCGATGTCTCGCATTAATTGCTCAAGCTCGAGATCTTCGTCAGCTTCGGGTGGAGCTTGAGAAGAACTAGCTCCCGGAGTATTTGTAGAAGATCGAACACATTCACATGTTTCCTTATCCTTAATCCATCCCGCTCTCGTTAAGGAAAGAAGGTTAATTTGTTTCTTAAGGGGAAAACGGCATCTAGACCGACTCTAAGCCCAGCTTTGGAAAACAGATTACTCAAGATGCAATCGTAAACAAGAGATGAACAGAGTTTTTTGTTAGGAACAAGATTTACGATTTCAACAATTTCAGCAAAAATAATCTGAGGAAGGTTGATTTTAATATTGTTTTCGAAACAATGTAACCACCAAATATCTAAGGCTCTAAGAGCAGAATAACAACCTCCAGATGGTCGAAACCACCAAGAAATCATTAGATGAAGAAAATGTTCATGAAGGTCTAGAACACTTGCACTATCCCTTCTTTTATAACGAGATCCTAAAACCTATTTTTCATTTGAAATACCATCATTATCTAATCCGAATGTATTGGCTATGTAAGCCGAGTCAATATATAAGAATTGTCCTAGAAGGTAGGAACGAATTCCTATGGTTTCGGTTTCAGTTTGGTTTTTAACACAAACGGCATTAGAATAGAAAATACGAACAAGTTGATGGTAAACGATGGGTTCAAGGTCAAAGAGTTTATCAAATTTCCACTCTTGTAAAAGATGAAGATATTTAAAATTGATAGCTAACATAGCTTGACGAGAAGGAATACGTTCTTCCCGGATTTTGTAAGAGTCAAAATATTGATAATACCAAAAACGATGATTTCTAGGACCAGGATGATTGAAACACGAATTTTGGATGGTCAAGTTAGGATCAATGGGATTAGGATTAGAAATTGGAATAGGATGAGGATTTGGAGGTGGATTTGGTTGACGGTGTGAACGACTAAGTGATGACCTCGCACGTTTAGGATTGGACATGGTTTAGGGAATCGAAATAGTATGGATAACCTGCAATTTAGAAAACACATGTATGCAATTCAATCAATCCCAAAACTCAATTGAGTCCTCAATATTTCAAGGTTCTCTAAATCAATCTTAATGGGAAAAGTTTTTGAAAACCTTTGAAAAATATGGTTTTGAGAAATAATATATACATAGTTTTCATAACAACAACATAATTCAATCAAAACACAATAATTTGAAAATCAACATTGTTTTTTGAAATTTTAGAAAATTTTGGAAAATTCTTGTGTTTTTTGATGAAATTAGTTGTGATATCTAGTTTCTAATCACTAAATAATCAATGCCCGATCTAAAGTTCAACCTAAAACTAATTAAAAACTAGTTCTATGATCATAAATTGATGAAATAGAAGTTTTGGAAAAATACCTTGAAGGAATTCGGATTTGAGTGAGATTAGATGAAGTTTGCACGTTTTTAATGATTCCAACAGGTTTAGAGGATGATATTTGAAGTAAATTCCGATTAAAAACGTTGATTTGAGGCAAGAATGGAGATTTGAGAGAGTATAGGGAAGAAATGACGTGAAGGAATAAGAGAGTGTTTGAGCAAATATTGGGTTCTGCCCGTGTTAAAACCAGAACCCTAGGGGGGTATCGATTCCCCTGTGGGGGGAATCGATTCACCTTCAAAGGGGGAATCGATTCCCTAAAGGGGGGATCGATTCCCTCTGCACCAAAATGCTAAAATCCGATTTTAAACATCCAAAATGCTAAATTAATTTCCTCTAGTGGTATTGGCAACTCATATATTGAAAATTAATCATGTTCAAACAATTCAATTAATCTTTAAACGATATTTGAACATAAAATTAATTTTTCATCAAGAATCATAAACTCCCCCTAACTAATAGCAATGAATGCAATCAAAAATTACTATTATAAGCATTTTTCATTTATTATTAAAAGTGCTAAAATTATTTTAAACACTCAGTGAAGATAGATTGGTCAAACCTAATTCTCTCCTAAGTGTCCAAAATCGTTCCTTGTCTAAAGGTTTTGTAAAGATATCCACTAATTGGTGCAAAGTATCAACAAATTCTAGAACTACATCTTCCTTAGTGACATGGTCTCTAATGAAGTGATGTCTTATTTCAATGTGCTTAGTTCTAGAGTGTTGGATGGGATTTTTAGTGAGACAAATAGCACTAGTATTGTCACACTTGATAGGAATGGTACCTACTTCAATTCCATAATCAAAAAGTTATTGTTTCATCCATAAAACTTGTGCACAGCAACTACCAGCTGAAATGTATTCGGCTTCAGTGGTAGATAATGCAACACCATTTTGTTTCTTTGAAAACCAAGAAATTAGCATATTTTCAAGGAATTGGCAAGTACCGGAGGTGCTTTTCCTATCTAATTTGCATCCTCCATAATCCGCATCAGAAAAAGCATGCAAGCTAAAGCTAGAGTCTCTAGGATACCAAAGTCCTAAACTAGGAGTGTCTTTAAGGTATCTAAAGATTCTTTTAACAGCTAGTAAATGTGATTCCTTAGGACATGATTGAAATCTAGCACATAAACAAACACTAAACATAATATCTGGTCTACTTGCAGTTAGACAAAGTAGAGATCCAATCATTGACCTATATAATTTAACATCTACACATTTACCTCTTTCATCTAAGTCAAGCTTTGTTGAAGAGCTCATTGGAGTGTCATGAGGTTTCCTATTTTTCAGTCCAAACTTCTTGAGCATATCTTTGACGTACTTAGCTTGATTGATGAAGATGCCATCTTTTCTTTACTTGATTTGGAGTCCCAATAAAAATGAGAGCTCCCCCATCATGCTCATCTCAAACTCACTTTGCATTAGCTTAGAAAATTCTTGGCAAAGAACATCATTAGTAGAACCAAATATTATATCATCAACATAAACTTGAACTACTAATAAATCTTTACCTTTATGCTTCAAAAACAATGTAGTGTCAATCTTCCCTTTTGAAAAACCTTTTTCAATTAAAAAATTTGACAATCTTTCATACCAAGCTCTAGGAGCTTGCTTTAAACCATAAAGAGCTTTTGTCAATTTTAAAACATGATCCGGAAATTTTGAATCTTCAAAACCTGGAGGTTGTTCCACATACACTTCTTCTTTTATAAAACCATTTAAAAATGCACTTTTAACATCCATTTGATATAATTTAAATTCATTGAAACATGAAAATGCTAATAACACTCTAATTGCTTCCATCCTAGCTACGGGAGCGTATTTTCATCATAGTCTATGCCCTCTTCTTGAGTATACCCTTGAGCAACAAGTCTAGCTTTGTTTCTCACTATATTATCACTCTCATCAAGCTTATTCCTAAATACCCATCTAGTACCTATAGTAGATTTATTACTAGGCCTTTCAACTAATGTCCATACTTTACTTCTCTCAAATTGATTTAACTCTTCTTGCATAGCCATAATCCAATGTTCATCATTTAATGCTTCTTTAATATTCTTAGGCTCTATGCATGAGATAAATGCAACATAATTACAAATATTTCTAAGAGAAGATCGAGTTGTTACCCCTTTTGATGGATCACCTATAATTTCACCATCCTTGACATAGTTGTACTCTCTTGGATAAGATACTTCCCTTTCTTCAATGGTTGGATTCTCAAGAGGATCATGAGTTTCCTCATTTTTTGTTTCTTCCTTTTATGATGGTTCTCCAACGTCATGTCTAACGTCATTTGTATTTATAACACCTACATCATCATTCACACAAGAATCCTTCCTCAGAAGGGGATTATCATCGAAAACAACATGTATAGACTCTTCTACAACTAAAGTTCTTTTTATTAAATACACGATAGGCTTTAGAATTTAAGGAATAACCCAGAAAAATTCCTTCATCACTTTTAGCATCAAATTTGCCAAGATTTTCTTTACCGTTGTTTAAAACAAAACATTTACATCCAAAATGATGAAAATAACTAATGTTAGGCTTTTTATTTTTGAAAATTTCATATGGAGTTTTCTTTAAAATTGGCCTAATCATTACTCGATTTACAACATAACAAGCGGTATTTGTGGCTTCCGCCCAAAAATATTTTGGCAAATTATTTTCACAAAGCATGGTTCTAGCCATTTCTTCTAAAGTTCAATTTTTCCTCTCAACAACTCCATTTTGTTGAGGGGTTCTAGGTGCTGAAAAATTATGGCTAATACCGTTAGAGTTACAAAATTCAATAAATCCAAGATTTTCAAATTCAGTTCCATGATCACTCCTAACACTAGTTATAGAGTAACCTTTTTTCATTTTGGATTACTTTTGAAAACGTGATGAATTGTTCTAATGCTTCATCTTTAGTATTTAAAAATAGAACCCAAGTATATCTAGAATAGTCATCTACCAAGACAAATGCATATTGTTTTCCACCCAAGCTAGTAGTTCTAGTTGGCCCAAAAAGATCTAAATGGATCAATTGTAAAACTCTACTAGTTGATACATCATTAATGGATTTAAAAGAAACTTGCTTTTGTTTTCCTTTAGCACAAGCATCACAGATTTTATCATTATCAAATTTAAGCTTAGGCAACCCTCTTACTAGGTCTCCTTGAATTAACTGTTGCAAAACACTCATGCTAGCATGTCCTAGTCTCCTATGCCATAACCAACTATCATGTTCATCCTTAGCAACTAGGCATAAATTAGTCATATCAAAAGAATCTAAATGCACCATGTATATGTTTCCTATTCTATGACCAACAAGCATAATCCGATTAGATGCAATGTCAATGACTTTACAACCATTAATTTCAAATAAGACATTGAATCCTTTATCGCATAATTGACTAATACTCAATAGATTATGCTTTAATCCATTCACATATAAAACATTTTTAATTTGTATGGAAGAGGTATTACCTATTGTACCAATACCTTCAATGTGACCTTTTGAATTGTCTCCAAAAGTCACTTCTCCTCCATTTTTGGCATTAAGCTCAATGAACCGGCTTTTGTCTCCGGTCATGTGTCTTGAGCATCCACTATCAAGGTACCATGAATTTGAATTTGTTTCCCGTGCCTTGTAGCAATGCTCCTTTCCCTACAAACATAGATTAATTTTTTTATTTTTGGTACCCAAATTCTTTTGAGTCCATATTCATTAGTTTCCAAAATCCTAGTCCCCTTAGGTATCCATTTGTGTAGGATATTTTTATCTTTAGTAGTAATAAGTTCTTTAGGAAACCACATACTTCTAACGATTTTTCCATTAGAGGTTCTTTGGGGACCTCTATGATTGTAGTTTCTAAAACTTTTTCTAACAAAGTTGGATTTTGAATTTCCACCTTTTTCAAAATGTTTTGTTCCAACTTTATCAAAAGAAGTTTTAAGATCATCAATTTTCTTTTAATGATCATCATTGATCTTTGAAAGTAAATTTTGCAAATCTAAATTTTTCTTTTCAAACTCTTCTAGTTTGATTTGCAAATCTTTGATTTTACTTTCAAGATCATTGTTGGTCTTGGATATGAGTTTGTTTTAATTTTTCAATTTTGAAACATCATTTTTATATTTTAAAAATAATTTCTCATAATCCGAAGCCAACCCATTATATTCCTCTAATAACTCATCATAGGATAAATCATCAAAATCGGATGAGTTAGAGGTTACCTTAGAATCTTCCCCAAATGCCATCAAGCACAAGTTAGCTACTTCTTGTTCCTCTTCATCGAAACTTTCTTCATCACTCCATGTAGCCACATGAGCCTTGTGCTTATTCTTTGATTGACCCTTTTTCTTCAATTGTGGGCAATCATATATTTGACATGCCCTGGCTTTTTGCATTCGTAGCAAAATGATTGGGTCCTTCTCTTTTGGTTCATTTTTGAGGCCTTCATTTCGTTTGAATTTTCTTCCTCAATATGGTCTCATCATTTTTCTAAACCGTTTCGCAAACAATGCCATTTCCTCGTCATCGTCATCGTTATTCGAATCACTCTCATCTTTTGTGGATTTGAGAGCAACTCCAATGTTTTTCTTCTTCTCCTTCTCCTTTGGTGTCTCATCAATCTTGTCGAGGTCCACCTCATCTTCGAGCATCATTTCATGAGTGAGGAGTGACCCAATTAGCTCTTCAAGAGTTAAGGGCGTTAAGTCCTTAGACTCGATGATTTTCGTCTTCTTTGATTGCCACGATTTTGGGAGGGAGTAGACTAACTTCCTCACAAGCTTCATTTGAAATGATCTCTCCATATGATTTGAGACCATTGACAATCGTTGAAAATCTATCCGTCATAGCTTTGATATCTTCATTTGGTTTCATCCTGAAATTTTCATAGCTATGCGTTAGAATACTAATTTTAGATTTCTTTACCTCATCGGTACCTTCATGAGTGACTTGAAGTTTGTCTCATATTTCTTTGGCGGTTGTACACGATGAAACTCTTCCGTATTCATCTGGTCCAAGAGCACAAAAAATGATATGGATGACTTTGGAGTTGAGCTGGAACATTCTTGTCTCTCCTTCACTCCACAACCTTGGATGAGTGAGAGGTTTGATGTATCCTTCTTCTACAGCATTCCATGCTCCCATGTCACTTGCTTGAATGAAGTACATCATTCTATTCTTCCAATATGCATAGTTAGCTCCATTGAAGAAAGGAGGCTTGTTGACGGGCATCGAGTCGAGACTGGAGTCGAAGTTTGAAGCGGAGGCCATTGATGACTTTGATTATCGATATAACTCTTCCCGAATCGACTCAAGAGGCGATTAAACCTTCAAATGAGTTAGGCTCTGATGCCAATTGTTGAGTTAATCGATTGACGGAATTGGCCAAGAGGGGGGTGAATTGGCAATTAAAAATTTGGTGGAAGCTTTTGCAGAAAATTGAAAGTAATTGCACAGCGATTTAGAGTGGTTCGACTTTCTCAATCAAAGTCTACGTCCACTACCTTAGCTATCCACACTAAGGATTTTCCAACAAATTCACTAATTTGTTCTTTCTTTTGATGCCAAAGAGATAACCTTACAACACCCTCAAGAATATACCCCAATTCTTGAGAACACTCTTTCCCAAAGAGAAGATTACAAATTTGCAAACTTACAAGGAAACCCTCACAAGGTAAGATGTTTGCACAATTCTAGAACAAGAAAAGAACACTCACAAATAATTACAAATGAGCACAAATGGTGTTCTTTGAAAGCAAAAAGAATATTGAAAGGAAAATTGGCTTGATTTGCACAAACTTGGTGTTTGATGCTTTCTCTCTTGTTTCTCTATAATTTCATATTGATCAAGGGCTTCAGAACTTGTTTAAATACACCTTGAATCACTTCTGAACGTTAGGGATGATTAGTGAAGATCGTATAGTCGTTTTAGTGTGAAAACAATTAATAAAACAGCTTGGAGCGTGGGGGGAATCGGTACCCCCTATGGGGAATCGGTTCCCTAAGTGTAAAATTCAAATATTTCGACCATTATACAAGGGGGAATCAGTACCCCCTGGGGGGGAATCGGTTCCCTCCGAGCATACTGGAATTCTCGGAGCCAAACCATTCAGGGGGAATCGGTACCCCCTTAGGGGGGAATCGGTTCCCTCTGAACAATCTGGAATTTTTGGCTTTGAAATGGTTCGAAATACTTTGTAAAATTATTTTGAAATTGTTTTAAGATTAAAACTTTATTTTAAACTTTGAGTAAGGATTAAAAATGATATTTGAAAGATTTGGAGTAATGTTTTGATATTTGAATAATTCTATCGAATATACTTAGAAAAGCATTTGGAAAATCTTAAAATTCATTTAACTTAATTTGTTATATCGAAATATCAAAATGTTTTCAACAGTTATAATGGTAAACTTTGAGAATTTTAGGAGTGACGGATTCATAAAATTAGATAAACTACATGTTCAATACTTAAATGATTATTTTTATTTCATTTTGGTACTTAAACTTTATTTTTTTCCGAAATCATAACAACGTTTAGTTTAGATTTTATTTTGATACTCTACCTTTAAAAACTTAATAGAATTGTTGACGTAGTACCATAAGATAATATCACATCATTATTGAAAAAAAATAAAAATGTACAGTTTTGTTCAAAATATAAAATTTAACTAAACATCAGGTATTTAAAAAAATAAAGTTTAGGTACCAAAACCGAACAAAAGTAACAATTTAAGTATTAAACGTATAATTTTCCTTATAAAATTTTAGAGACGAACACGTGTTATTAATGAAAATATAAAAAATCTAAAATATATGATAATTTAAAATTTTCAGAGAAACGATATCTTCAGTATCCTCCACTTCGGTCAATCCTGAACTAACAACAAAATTATATCCAAACTTAGATCATAATAAATTTAAATAAGATCAAACAATTTATTAAATTTGAAATATGTTAACACTTATTATATTCTTTATTTTTTACTTATAGTTTTATTTACAAATAGACAATGATCATTGCCTCTAACAATTCTTTTTTTTTTGGATAAGTTAGATTTTTTTTATTTATCCAAGAAGAAAAATACAAAGTTTCAAAGAAGGTCAGAGACCACTATACAACAAACAAATTAGGCTATATTCCAATTGTTACAAAGAAGCATATTAACATTATCAAGCTTATTGAAATCTCTATTCATATGATGAAGTCCTACTGTCTTCTTTATAGAACCAAGCAAGTCTTCAATAGTTCGGAATTTGCCTCAGAATATACGACAGTTTCTCTCCTCCCAAACCTTGTAGATGAAAGAACACCAAGCAGTCTTCATGATAGAGGTTAAGAGAGATTTACCTTTCCAAGTTAAAGCGGCCCAAGCAAGCTTGATTTCCCATGGCATGTGAGGAACGGACATAAGAGACAGTTGCAAAATACCATTCCAAAGAAAAGTGATCACAGTACAATCAGCAAATAAATGATTTCTCGTTTCAAGAACATCATTACAAAATACACAATAACCAACAGTAGTGAGACCCATACGAAGGAGTCTATCCCTCGTTGGTAGTCTATCAAGAATAGCCAACCAAGTAATAACACTAAATTTAGGGATGTGAAGGGGAAACCAGATAAGTTTATGCCAAGGGACTTTATCATGTTTGTGTCTAACTTATTCCTAAATCCCTTTAGTGGTCGTAATACCAGCATTAAGAATGGGGATGGCTCCATCTTTCAGTTTTATAAGTTTATTGAATATGTAGCTAGAGGAAGCATTAGGAGACATTTGGCTAAAGTCGTTATTTTTTATAATATAAGAGTAAGTCCAAGCAATCCATAAAGAACCTTGACCAGCAAGAAGGTTGCGAATTAACAGAATCATGCAAACCTTATTACAAGATTTCAAATCTTTTAATCCCAGCCCTCCTTCAGATTTGGGTTTGCATAAATTGATCCAACTTACTTTAGCTCCAGAGGCTGAAGTTTCAGAGCCTTTCCATAGATATCTTGAGCAAAGTTGGTTAATTTTGTTAATAACAGATTGAGGTAGCAGGAATTGACGACACCAGAAGTTTGCAATGTTCTGTAAAACAGTTTTTATGAGTTCTAACCTACCAGTATAGCTTAAGCGCCTCCCAGACCACTGGTGGATTCTATATTTGATATTATCAATAAGAGGGTAGCAGTCTTTAATAGTGAGTTTCCGGTGAACTAGAGGAACTCCAAGATACCTCACTGGCAAAAGGCCAATCTTGAAACCAGTAGAGGTTTTGATGAGTTCAAGTTTCCTTGGAGAAATACCAGCTGCAAAAATTTCAGACTTAGCCACATTAAGTTGGAGACTAGAGATTTCATAAAATTTTTGAAGAACGGAAATTACTCCAACAATAGACTCTAAATTTCCCTTGCAGAAGATAAGGAAGTCATCAGCAAAAGATAGATGAGTGAGCCCTATTTTCTTGCATTTAGGATGATAACCGAATAAACCTTTGATGGCAGCAAGATTAAGGAGCTTAGAAAGAATATTCATGGTTAGAACAAAAAGAATGGGAGATAAATGATCTCCCTGCCTAAGTCCCCTTTTACCTTTGAAATAGCCAATTAAAGAACCATTAAAGGAAATTGAATATCTTGCTCCAGAATAGCAAGCTTGGATCCAAGATATGAATATGGGAGGGAGAACAATTGCATTGAGGATGGATGAAAGGAAATCTCAGTCAAGGGAATTAAATGCCTTTTGAAGATCAATCTTGATCGCACATCTAGGAGAGATTGAATTTCTACCATAGCTCCTAACAATTCTTTACATAAATGTATTAACAATTTTTATATTATTTTTTATAAAATATCTAATTTTATTTAAAATAAGTGATATCTTAAATTATAATAAAGATTTACATTTAAAATTGTAAATTAAGCACATAATTAGGAAAATTTCTTATAATCATTAAAACAAAACTAACAACTTAATATCACATAAGGACCATACAAATAAAGATGAAAAATAAAACCAATAAACTTGAAAAAATATAGATACAAACAGATCTGATTACATCAGCAAACGAACCACAAAAGAGTATTAACTATTGAAAGACCACCGACAAGTCGCAAATCAAACTCAAACGATGTGAAAAGCTATCTACGAACATAAATCTGATATCCACATCCGATCTGAGGGTCCAAAGTAGGTAAGATCAACGAGATATCAGATAAGCGTTGTCATGATCAATCGTGATAATATAAAATCAACCCTTAAAAAAATAAATAAAAAACGACCAAATGATCAAATAACACGTTAAATTGCATAAGAAAACGTGTTATAAATACATATGAAAACATATCATACATGGATACTTATTGAAAACAAAAAAAAAACAAAAAATAGAGATACAATATAAAGAAAAAACAATATAAAATTTCAACAATCGACCACCAATATTAAATTTGATATGAACAAAACAATAATAAGAGAAAACTATGTTTTTTTTCCTTCTTTCGAGCGGTTCACTTTTAATAATCATTTTTATATTATTTTTTAATAAAAACCGAATACAATTTATTGCCAACATTATTGAAGGAGACACATTTTAACCAACATAAAAGAATCTGATTGAAGTCCCATTTATCTAATTGATTGCTATTATTGAGGAAAAAAGGTGCACGCATGTTGAACCATTTTCACCCGTTATATCTAACTTCAATTTTTTTTAAAACGAAAATGGGCCAGACATCGGAATTCGGCAATTAGTTGCATTGGTTGACTACACTGTTGAATCAATCAAATGCAAGACAAAAGTAGGCAAAGACAAAGGAAAACTATGCTCCTCTTGTTTGCAGCTGGCAGATCCCTAGGCATTTTATAATATGTACCGACACTGCAAAATAAACATGGAGATGTAATGTGCTCATCTCCAGCTTGGTTCACTTTGAGATGTTGGAAACGGGGAGTCGAGCAAAAGTGTTTTCTGACCAAGAATTTACCTAAAATGAAATTACTTTTGCTCAAAGCGTTTTCGGATCATTCAAAGTGAAAGGATGAATATGAAGAGATAGAACGATCAACAATTGATCCTCGTATCATTGTCTATAGCGTACGACTAAATTTATTAATTTTAAGTTATAATATATTTTTAAAATAATTATGATCGAGGGCGGGAACAAAGTTCATGTCCATTATTTTGAAAAAATTATTAAAATTAGTTTAATTTGTTTTTGGGAGACAAATTTTTAAAAAAGTGCAAATATATTTTCATAAAAAAACTAAAAATTTGAATCTTATTTTTTAAATTTTAAATCCATCACTGATTATTGCCTAGGGTGAAAAGGAAAGAGAATTTTGCTTCTCATAACTATTGAACCAAAACGCAAGGGAGAGGAAAGATGTAAACTATAAGTTTTGCACCACTTACTAGGGATGGCAACGGGGTGGTTTCGGGCTGGGGATTGGTCCCCTGTCTCCTCTTAAAAAACTGCGGGGATTTAAACGGGGATTTCCATCGGATAATCGGGGAAAACCGCGGGAAAATGGGTATCCCCGTTTAGCATAAACGGTTATTTAAACGGGTAATTTTCACCGAGGGGATAATCGCGGTGAAAATTACCCGTTTAAATAACCGTTTACCTTATATGGTTTTTTTTCACCGCGAGGATCTCTGATACTGTTTAAATTTCACACGATGACACGAGTTATTTAAAAAATAATGTCATTATCGAATCTAAACTTACTTGAAACGCCAAACACCACCTAATCTCCTTTATATATATTTCTTAATTTAAATTACATTTATTAATATTATATATATATATATATATAATAATTATTTTTAATATTTATCGGGCCGGATATTCGGGTAATCGGGGCTGGAATTACCAAACCCGTCCCCATCCCCATTTAAAAAATTCAATTTTTCTCCATCCATGTTTATCATCTCCGAACCCGACCCGTTTAATTATGTTTTCGATTTTTTCTGACGGGTTCGATTTTTTTTGCCATCCCTACCACTTACTCTAAAGATTGTTGACATTTTAAGTAATAATACTAAATGTACTTAATTTAAGTTTAAAATTATAAACTAGATAAAGCAACCTATAATTAATTAGTAAATAACAAATTTTTTTCTTTGTAAATAACGATATATTTTCTTTGGTTGTCTTTCGGGTTTCAAGGTTCCATTTTATTAATTCGGGATGACCCTACATCGCACACCTAGTTTAATTGGTGAGTCTCTCAATGAGAACTTTTGCATAGACAATGACTCAAACTCGAGACATGCTTAAGTGATATCAAATTACTTACCATTTGAATCAATCCGTTAGTTAATTAACAATATTTTTAATAAATATACTAATTTTTTTAAACCCAAACCAAATTATGTTACACCAATTAAACCCAACCACATATATAACCAAAACCTATAATAAAAGCGTAACCCAAACCCCATCCAACACGACAAAAACCCAAATGTCATACATTAAAAACGCAAATACCTTGGAACTCAATTCATCGGTGCTCATGCATCTCTTTCAGGGTAGAGTTTTATAAAATTAATATTAAATAATTTAAATAGTAATATATAAATTTAAATTACTTAAAAATAGTATAAAAATATTCTATAATAAATAGTTTAAAATCTGTATTTTATTGAAAATTGATGTGTTAAGTAAAATAATAAAAACAAAAATGTTTTAAAATAAAAAACTAAAGGGATAAAAAATAAAATAAAATAATACAAATATTAAAACACAATATAAATTAGGGTAAATTACTTCAAATATCATTCACCTTTAAGCTCAAGCTCTTTTATGCCACTTATGTTTTAATTTTTCAAATTTTGACACTGACGTTTATGTTTAACTACAATTACATAACTCCACCGTTAATTCATTAACAACAAGATGATCTGGTAACTTTGCGCCGTGACAGTGATGATGTGACTCCCTCACCAACACACGTCGTTTTGACGCAACTATTTTGATATTCAAACAACCTAAAATGACGTCTTTTTATTAGTCATTTGATGAAAAATTACTTTTCATGAGATTTGAACAAAGGTCTTCATGAACTTAAACCTTTCACCTAACCACGAAGCTAGCATAAGAACTTGATGTATTTTCGACAAAACTAATATATATGTTTAATAGTAGTTGTATACTTTTATCTTCCTTATGGATTCAAATCAATAGAAACTTCAATTATGCAAACCAACTGCTCGACAAAATGTTGAACTCATTAAAATTAAATATCTCAAGACAATAAATTATGATTGATACTTTTCCATTTCTTAAAAGTTCTTATAAAAAATCAACTTATTATCCAAAGCTATTTTGCATTAACAATAAAATTAATTTATTCAGGCATAACAAGTATACGAAGAGAAACCAAAATTGTTTGATATCTCGATTTAGATAAAAGAAACAAAAATGAACAAGGGACATGAAAGTTGATTAATCTGTTGTTGCTGGTTATGGTTCATCTTCCAAGTTAGTTCGAAGTTCGAACAAGCAAGATATGAAGATGAGTGCTTTCAAGAATCGAGAAGAAAGTAATTTCTATGGGGTAAATTGGGATATTATATGCATATATATATATATATATATATATTGGAGCGTTCCGCTAGTGTGACCATATGTAATCGAACATAATTTATTTGTCTTCAAATATTTTATTTTATTCAGCTTGGCATTTCGTCGAGCAGTTAGTTGACATCACTGAAGTGTCTATAGATTTGAATTGATGAAAAAGATAAATCATAAAAGTATACAACTACTATTAAACATATATATTAGTTTTGTGAAGAATATAACAAGCTCATAAGTTAGCTTGTGGTTGAGTGTCTGGCACTGGTTTTTAAAGACCTTTAAATCTCATGGAAAGCAATTTTCATAAAATGACTAATAAAACGACGTCTTAATGGCATAAACGAGCCCAAATGATAATTATTTGGTAATAAATTGGCATTAGAGGCCCTTGCTCTTTTGGAAAAAAAAATTAATGTGACCATCGTATTATTTTTTTCTCTCAATGTAATCTTTTAACCTATGTTTTTCGTCGTTGATCGTTACAGTAATAGCGTGCCAGTTCACGGTGTTGATGTCAAGGTCCACAGTGCTGACGTGGCAATTCAACTGCCACGTTAATCTGTTCCCCTGGACTGTCATGTTAGCACTGTAAATTGTCACATCAACATCGTAACGGTCACCGACAGAAAAATATTAGTTAAAGAGGAGTTTATTTTCTGATAGGAAAGAAAAAGAGAGGAAAAAAATCTCAGACGGCTTCCAAATGATATTTCTTTTGAATCTGTTAAAACTAATTTTTAGTAAATATTTTACAGGTAAGTAAGCGAGTATATTTATTTATATATATTATCTACCTACTGAAAAATAATAATTTAAACTATGAAAACATGTGAAAAATATTTTTTAAAAAATCAATAAATCCAAAATTCATCAACACAAATACATACCAATAGCAAGATCGAAATAGAAACAATACAGTAAGTTTGAATATGGCTTCTGAATGCCATTTTACCCCCTTTTTTCCCCATTCTGGACGGACTTTTAAGAAGTTGAAAGTGTTAGACCCATAAAGGCAGCTCCAAAATAACAAATATTATTTGAATTTGAAGCTTTCCCACCATTAATTATGCCGACAAATTAAACATATAATTTCTTCTTTCAACATTACTTAAAAGGAAAATAAAGTAGTCATCACTAGCCTGTTCCAAACATGCCTTGTTCTTGCTAATTAATCGGGTAATGAGAACGTGGCAGATGCTAGTGATGAAGGCTATTAGTACGACACTTTGATGAAACATCTAACGAGAACGATATTATAACTATAAAACCTAATTTTACTGTTCATCTTAACTGATATTTGCCATCAGTACGACACTTTGATGAAGGCAAAAGGGAAAGGAGAATTAAAGCAAGCATGCTATCTTTTTGACCGAGCAAAATCAAACAAAGATTTTAGGTGTACCAATTGCTAGACATTCTAAAGGGAAGCAAGCACATGGTGCAGGCCCTACTACTCATCAGTAATTTCTTCCCCCACATATCTCGCTTTCCTCAATTGGCGCATAATTCCCCGGCCATGACCGCGCCAACTCCTCTCTATAAAACAAACATGGCAACTAACAACAGCTTCCCACCATTAACTCACCATGGCTTCCTTTGCACAACCCATTGCTTTTTTCTTCTTTCTTGTGCTTTCCTCCTCTCTCCATATTCAAGCTAGGGAGAGCAAGTTCTTTACCAAGTTCATCCACCTCGGTGCCAAAATTTCTCCTCTAGCCGCACCGATACTGTCTCCGGCAGTAGCACCGACACTAGCACCAACACTGGCACCCGCACCGGCTAACGTCAATAGCCAAGATCCTTATTATGGTCTTTACGGTCACGGTTCCAACATGTTCCCCCCTGCAAAAGAGGGTGTCACCACTAGCAACACTCCCACCACTACTTCCAATTTCGAAAACGATCTCTTTGCCGACCAAAGTTACGAGACCGGCTACGAGAAAAACAACAACAACAACGATGAGTACACCACGAGCAATTACAATTACAACGACAATGACAATGGCTACACCCTCAGCAACTACAAGTACAGCACCGATGGCTACAACGGCAACTATAACGACAATGGCTACGAGACCGAGAGACAAGGAATGAGTGACACCAGATTTGTGGAAGGTGGTAAGCGATTTTACGATGCGGGGAAGGAGAATTACTACCCCAATGGATATGAGTTTTCATCGAGCAAGGAAAGTAGTGAAAATGAAGGTTACTACGGAAATACAGACAACTCCATGGAAGACTTGGAGAACAAGGAATATGAGTATCAGGAGAGACAAGAAGAGTATATGCCCTAAAATATTGGTTTGGGACTTGGGAGAGTGATTCATGTGTTTAAGGAGCAGGGAGACGAAAGTTTATGGATAGGCTCTCCTGTGTTTCATTACTTGTGTTTTGTTATTTATGTTTTACAAATCAAAATGGATCCAATCCAAGACTATACAGTTTCCCATACTGGACTTGATTTCAATTAATTATTCATGGAAGAGGAAACTATTATGTGGTAAACTGCAGAACCAATGGTGTGGGTAAAATTGCAGAATCCAAATTCATTGGTTAAGTTTAATATAGGAAGAAATATTTGTCCGGTTAAGTCGGTTCAAACGTTGGCTTAAAAACACATGAGCAGTGCTGGCCTGTCAAGTACAAATAAAATAAATGTTATAAGAGAATCGATTTTTCATTTCTTAATAGAAAATGAAGGTCAGGAATTGCTCTTTTGTAAAACGGCGGGAACAGAACAGAAACTGCGAAAGTGAGATGGAAGAGAAGGAAAGTGCAGATTGCTTACTTTTGGTGTGTTTTGCAGATGAAGTGAGTCTTCCGGGAGGGATAAAATCGTCTAAAATAATCAGTTTTCAGGAATTCCTCAAATAGACTGCAACTATTCTAACTCATCGCTAGGATTCAAAGTTAGATCAAGTCGTGTTGAATCCAATTAAAAAAAATTAAGTTATTCCAGTTGACGAGTCATATTTTATAACTTGAAGTTGAGTTGAAATTTTTTTATAGTTTAGTCGAGTTTATAAAATTCGAGTCGAGTTGGGTCAAATTTTCGAGTTTCTATTTAAATTTAATAGTAAATATTTATAATATTATGATATTATTTGATTCTAATTTAAAAAATTTTTTATAACCATATACAATATATATATATATATATATTTATTCATATGTAATATACGTTTATTATAAACAGTTGAGAGACTCGACTGAAAGTTGAGTTATTCGAGTTGTATTTTATAATTCGATTTTGAACTCGAAATTTTTTCGATTCGATTCGAGTTTATGAAATTACAACTCGAAGTTAATTCGAATCGAGTTTTCTCGAGTTGAGTCAAGTAAAAAAATCGGTTTTTCGAGTTAAGTTTTGATCACCCCTACTCTTCACTTTAAATTAAGTTAGTTACATTACACATCCCTAAACTATAATTTATATTCTAAATAATTCCTCAAATTTTTGAACATTTTGATTTTATTTCCAAACTACGACTTCAATTCTATTTGATCCTCATACTTTTAAATATTCCGAATTCATCCCAAAAATATGACCTTCATTCTAAATTTATCCTAAACTTTTGAATGATCCAATATTATTCTTACAATCATTTAAAAGTTTACGTATGAAATTGAAATATTCAAAAATTTAGATATCAATTTAAAATAAGAGTCGTAATGTAGAGATATAATTAAAATATTTAAAAAATTTAAGAATCAATTTAAAATAAGAGCCATAAAGATTTGAAGTGCAATTAACTATTTAAAATTCAAAATAAATGTGGGTGTGCATCATTTCGGGCTTCATTTCATTAAATTCAATCTATCAATCAAGGTTAGGACTGTAAATTAGACCAGTCAAATTCAAGTATTATTGGGCTCAACTAGACTTAAAAGCTCGTGAGTTTAAAATTATCAAATTCGGCTCGAACACAAAAGCAAATTATTAAAATTTGACTCAAACTCAAAACCTTAAACTTGAAATATACTCAAACTTGGCTTGACTAAAGCTCAAACTCGAGCTCAAACTCAAACATGAACTTTAAGTACATGAGAATCTTATACTATATTTAAAAAATATATATATACGTTAATATTATTGATAATTTAATTTAAAAATTTAAATAGTTTATTTTGACTCATGAAGAACTTGAGTAAAATTTAAATTCGAATTAAGGTTAAAGCTATTTGAGTCGAGTATTCACCAAACTTTAGGGACGAAATCATCTGTCTTGTTAACAATAAACTATCCACATGATATGGTCCGGTAACAATCAGCTATTGTATAAACCACAAACACCTATGCCGTGGAACCTGTCCTGCTTCTATATGCGAGATGCTGAGACTTGCATTATTAAATGTCGGTAACGGAGAATCAAGGCCAGTATACCAAATATAACGAAAAAGGAAAAAAATAATTAGTTCCCTTTAAACATACAACAAATGCCTAGAACAAACATCTAAAACGGCCGCAACATACTTTCCCTAAATCACGAGGCAGGCGCTAAAGCAGGGCATTTGGTGTGCCCTATTGTACCATGAAAGCTTCATAATGTTCTACCTCTGCAGCACCACCTCTAACAAATGCATGAAAATACCTATAACTTCCTCTTCGTGAAAACATAACAGTATCCATTAAGGTCGTCGTTTACGGTCTTCTTCTTCTTCTTCTTCATCATCAGAATCACCACTCTCCCGGAAACGTGGATTCTTCTCCTGTTGAGTCGGAATTGTGGTTTAAAATATGCAACGGAAAGGAAAAGTGAAAACGTCGGGATTGGAAAATGATATTAGCATCCTATAATCTTTTCCTAAATGCGTTTTATCTAAATGAATCTATTTCCACCTTATAGCGTCTCCTGGACAATAACAACTCAAAATTTCTTGACAAAGAACTTTTCATAGTGCTGTGAAGCATTACCGGTCTAGAGTCACGGTCAGAGGTTCTCCTGGATTCATGATCCGAGTTTCTCTTTGAGGCTTCGCGTCCATGTCGGTCATCATCTCGGTGCCGCTTCCGATGGTAATCTGATTTATCAACAATCAATCAAGTCCATGAATGGTTCGAGCATGTGTCTACATAACAAGAATAACTAGTGCATCAAAGGTAAATACCTCTCCCATGACGATAAGAACCACCATGTCCATGGCCCCCGCCATGCTTACCATCTGTAATTATATAACATGTCAATATGTTTCATCTTTTCTACAAGCACATTAACATCCGAAACAACATGAGATGCCCGCTAAAGGACAGAGAAGCCCATAAACACGCAAGTAAGAAGGTATCTAGGAGATTTGCTTCGGTACAGAGGATTAATTAAACCATGTGGGGATCAAATGATTAGTAATGAAATTATTATAAACTGAGAAACAAAAGAAAAAAGTAGCATCTCGCTGCCAAAAGCAAGCATATTATCTATCAAGAATATAAAATAAAGCCTACCTTTCCAAATATGTTCATAATTTACTATAGAAGAGACTAATCATTTCTAAGAGAGCCAAAAAATTTCCTTATCCACTCATTATCATCTTCCAGTTTTCATTTGAAGCCATTAGCTTATCTTTTTCTTGGTTCTTTAATACAGAACATGCAGACTAGAGTCGATAGATCTATACTTTAAAACAAGGAGCAGAAAACAATAGGCAACTTTGTCGTTTTATGAGCCGAGAAAAGGAAAATTCCAACCAACAACGCAACTAGAGTATATAGATCTATATTTAAAAGTCTGCAGGAACTCACACTGAGGAGGCATAACCGGCGGGAATGAGCCCAAGGACCCAGCACCATAATCAACAAGCTGCCTTTGTGCTTCCAATTCTCTTTGAACTAATTTTCCGTAGCCACCTCTGCGTATAACATGTTAAGGTAGGAGACAATATATAGACAGAAAAGGCATTCTGAAGAGAACCCAACGATCGTTTTTCAACGCATAAGCATTAATATACTTAAGCATCTATCGTTTGTTTCGGAACAAGATAAGAAATTATGAGCATCAAATTTCAAACAAACATCTGAAAGGATATCAGGATCATAATCAGTTCGATATTCATCCCGCACCTGCATAAATATAAAACTTAGATGATTAATACACGAAGAATAGAAGTTTAGCAATACTCTCTCCATCCTACTTTACATATCACATTCACAGGTCCATAGTATGCAAGCCTGAACTAAACATCCAATTACACAATTCAAAACAATAAAATTTTTCATAAAAACACACACTAGGTCAAGCATTTGCAAAATTGCAGGCAAAACAAAAGTAACTTACTTGACCACCACTTCGGCCACGGCCCCATTGCCTTCCTTCAACAAATCCCCAATCGAAATCTACACGAATCGGACGGTCGTCAAGAATGGTCCCGCTGATGTATTTAACAGCATCCTCAGCATCTTCCCTAGAATAATACCTGATGAAAAACCCAATAATCAATTAAGAGCCGCAAAGTGAAAATTACCATTTTTTTGGGGGGTTGGGAAAGAGAGTTACAATACAAAGCAAAAGCCGCAAGGTGTCTTAGAGTTCTTGTCAAGCCCCATGTTTATTTTCTTAATTTCACCGGCTCTAGAGAAAAGCTCGTAAACTTGTTCTTCAGTAGTGTAAAAAGACATGTTTCCGATATAGACGGTTGTCGAATTGAGGAGGGCTTGCTCGAATTCCTCTTGAGTGCCATTAAATCTTCTGTCTCGGTACGCTGAAATCTTAGTTGGGTCCTGTAATTTTAACACCCACAGAAAAAATTATCATCAAGTAATTTACATTGAAAGCAGCTGGGAAGCAAATAATATACCTTGAACAGAGAAGCCATTGCCTTTTTCAAAAGCTCCCAAAAATTCGAAACCTTTGCATATAACGAATTATAAAGGTCGAGGCTTTTGCCCTTGCCCTTGCCCTTGCCCTTGCCCTTGCCCTTGCCCTTGTCCTTGATGAACACTACAGTGAAGTGGCTAATAAAGTATTTATTGGGCCGCAACTTTTACGAAAAACAAAGGGTTCTTTAATTGTTTTAGTCTTCGACCCATTATCGTTTTCTCACTTATGTTGTTTCCTGTTTGGTTAACTTTTTCTCTACTTCGCTTGGTTCGGAAAGACTTTCAAATCCTTAGAGCACCTGAAGGAATAAAAAGTAAATTTTTTGATATTTTGGCATCTGAAATCTCTGGACTTCATCACATCCCGTAAAGTTGCCCATGACATCGTTTGGCGTCGCTGTAAGATCAATTTTCCGATCAAGTTCAGCTCGCAACGCTGCATCTCGGCTCGCCCTACAATTCAGAGCTGCACCATCGTCGTTTCGTGTCTCATCAAGGGTTCCTCTCTCCAACTGCATTTTCAAGTCTGCCTTTAATTCCAGATTAGTGAAAAAAATAATATCTTTTTACTGTATATAAAGGAGATTCTCTCTTGGTTTTGGGTGCGAAGGTTTCCAGTTGAATCGAGTTTCTGCTTGGAATCGATGCTGTCGTATCACTCTGCCATTGCTTTGGCTTTGATGACTTCGATGCTCACTGTTTCTCGCAGCAGCGCTGCTTGGTTCTCTGAAGGTATTGAGATTTCAATCTTTTACATTATTTGCTTTCTGGTTTGTTTATTATTGAACTTTGACGAGAATTGAATTTGCTATAACTTAGGTGCTTTCCCTTTTTGTTTTGGCTCATTGATTTCTCTTCTTTGTTCTTGTTTCCCTTGGATTACTGAACGATTCTTACATGTCTTGTTGCGAGTTTAAGACACCCCTTTGTATACTTTGGGTGTATCTGAGGATCGAAATTTGAAGTCATCGGAAGGACCGATTTGAAATTGGGCATAAAAACATATATTTGTCTGTTTTGTTGTGTACTTGTGCTCAATAGAGAAGCGGCTTTGTCACTTTGTCTGTAGATTATCTAACCATGAACTTGTCATTGTTAGCTATCTAGGTTGTTACCTTGACATTGTTTTCGTTGTTCGATTTCCTTGAAGTTAGCATCTCCGAGGTACCTGTTAGTGCTGTCCTAGGAAAAGTGAAAGAACTTGTTTGTAGCCATTGTCTTGGGGAATACGCTCACTTTAGTTTTCATGTATTGAATCATGAATTTTATTTCATAACTATTGAGACAACATTCCTTTAGCTTCTTGTCACTCTTTAAGGGTCCATGTTCCTCATTTCATGTTGTAGGCCAAGAGAAGACTAGATGAAGATCAAGGCCCAAGAGGAATTACTGGATTTATTTATGATTTTAAGCTTTTGAGCTAGGGTTAATATGCTTTTAATTTCTAAGAAGTGATTGAAGACGGCATAAATCGAGGGTTAATATTTATTTTGTAGTTGCTCTCCATTCTTTGAAGGCTTTCAGTTGAATGCTTCTCTATAAAGACAAAATGTGTTCTCCAATCTGCTTTATCGGTTTCGACACATCAGTTCTAAGATATTTCCTTTTTTTTTTATTTAATTTATGAAAAACTTAATTTTCTCTCTCGTTGTATGTCATTCATCTCTTCTATTTTTCGTCTTTGTTGTTTGGCGGTGACACTAATTTTAATGTCGGTTGTCGACCACTGATATTTCTTTATTATCTTTTTCCTTTCTTATATCGTAGTTCTATTTCTTTTTATTTTTTTTTATTTTCGATAAGTCTGCATGTATGACACATTTTCATATGTCTTTGTGGCACGCTTTCTTTTGTCTTTTAGCATATATTTTAGTTGTCTGACTTTTTTTATTTATCTTTTTTCTAAGGGTTAATTTGATACTGTCACGATTGATCAATATGACACTTATTTAATATTTTATTGATCTTTACTGCTTTGGACCCTCGAAGCAATTTGGATATCCGTTTTACGTTCATAGAGAGCTTTTCACGTCATTCGAATATGATTTACGATTTTTTCGATGGTCTTTCAATAGTTTGATCCCTTTTTTTGATTCGTTTGCTGATGCGATCAAATCAATTTGTATCTATCTTTGTTCGAGTTACTTGGTTTAGACTTTTAATCTTTCATTGTATGGTCTTTATGATCTTAAGTTGTTAGTTTTGTTTGAATGATTATAGAAATTATCCTAGTTTTGTGCTTAATTTATATTTTTTATTATAATTTTATTATAATTTGAGATATTTTCTATTTTAAATAAAATTAGTTGCTTTCGTTCAAAAATATATTTTAATCAACTAATCTTAAATTTTAAAATTAAATTAGATTTGATTAATAAAAAATAAATTAAATTTATAAGAAATTATTTAAATTATTATGTTTTTTAACAAAATATTGATCAGACAGTTAAAATTTTCACTATATTAACATGATAAGTTATGAGCACTTCGTTATATTTTTTTAAATTGATCATTGGTATTGATTTATTGAAGATTAATTTGAATTTGATTTTGTAGAGACTTATTATGAAAATGACCCTCTCAAATAAATTTATTCCATACGCAAACACGATCTCTAACTTTATTTAAAAAATTTAGTACAGGTTAATCACATACTTCATTATTAATGTAATAAATTAATTTATTATAAAATTGCGTAAAAGTGACGGTGCATGTATTCCGTTAATGAAAGAGTATCAATAATGAGATAACGTAGATTATTATATTGATTATCTTTTCAACATAGTGAAAATTTAATAGCTTAGTCGATATTTTCATTAAAATATTCTAATTTGACGAAAAAGGAAATTGAAAGATAAAATTAATTGAAAAAACAGAATTAAATTGACAAAAATATAAAGGATAAGGATTAAATTTATCATTATACTAATTTTAAACTACCTTTAGATTCCAAACCCCGGAGTATGATATTATGCACTTGAGTCTACAAAAATCTGCAATCTCCTACAGACTTCAATAGTAGTAGGAATCTAAAGGGGAGCAAGGGCCTCGAACCCCCGATAAAATGGTATAATTATGTTTAAGCCCCTTCTAAGAATTAGTTGACATAAAAGTTTATTTTTTGGGATCTACAATAACAATGGCAGCGGTATTCTCATCCGTAAGATCTTCAACAGCGTCAAGATCTACCTCCTAACCTCTCCAATGGAGAAGATTGTAATGACGAGCTCCGATATAGCTAAATCTCGGCCTAGGCAGCAGAATGTTGGGAACAGGACTAGCAAGTACCGTCAATATGACTTCCATTGCCTGTGAGCAGCCTAGTGTGATGTGAACATCATCAAGAGACAAACGATCAGGCAAGTCGTGCGAGAGACGTTCGGAGATAACAATTGAAATTCGCAGAAACACGGCGGAGCATACCTCCTAGTAGGAAGAATACCGATGAATGGAGAGTGGCAATTGAAATTCGCAGAGTGAGAGCATCGGCCACGACTTGTTCAGCAATAGGACAAGTACAGAAGTAAGGGAAGATGCCTGGATCACCATGGCTAAGCAGAATCATTGGTGTTTGATATTCTTTATTGATGGTTTGGCTTGTTATGGTGAAGGTACCTGTGACAGTCGCATCAGCAGACGTGTTTAGCGGCTCATTGCCTCTAAATCTCCATCTCTCGCTTGATTTCTCCATTTTTTTTTCTACTTACTGCTCAGCTTCTCCTTTTCCAAGCACAAGCACTTGGAAATTGCTCCAAGTTTGCACTTGTGTGCAAGGACTGGAATATTTCAAAGGGTCATAAGTAAATTATAATTTTTTACAAGGTTAAAGTATAATTTTTCATCATCTATAAGAAGTTAAAATACGAATAATAATAAATAAATAACAGCAGTGGATATGCCTAAAAGAAGTAACATAAGGTCTTGAATGAAGCAGCCACATAGACCATGACATATAATATAAGTTCTGGGGTTCAAGATAACTAGAGCAACTCCCCTGTTTAATTCAAAAGATCATGTTGTTATTAAGGGAAAGGTTGATTGGTTAACACACAAGTTAACCAGCAAATCGAACTGGGTTATGGAATGCAACGCTTTGTTGTTGATCACACCACACATTTCACCTATTCAATGGCTTCTTGGCATGCCTTCGGCAAAAGTCTTTTACCCTTGCCAAGCCTTCTCGGATAAGAGACGACTCAATAGCGAAGCTAATGCGAAGCCAGTTCTTCATTCCCACTGCTCTCCCTGCATCATTAATTCTTTGTTTGTTAGTCTCAGCAAGTAAATCAACAATGAAAATAACGGAGAAGTTCCAATCTCACCAGGTAGAATAATGACTGATTTTTCTTTAGCTAACTTCAGGCAGAAATCCATATCATCATTTATGCCTTCCAACATCGATACGTTCAGCTTCACCTGCAATGAAAGCTTGCAATACAAGTAAAAATAGTTTACCAGTGTCTATTTAGCATAGATCAGTAACATCGAACAATTCCTTTACCATGACAAACATTGATCCTTCTGGTTTCTTTGGACAAGTTAAGAATGGTATCTCCTCAATTGTGTTATAGCATATATCAGCACATTCCCTAAGCACGCAGATAATGTTTGAGAAAAACTCCTCCTTTGTATTCTCTATAATTTGAGGAATCGCTGCCTGATCCATAAGCTAATGGTTAAAATTGACACATTTACATGTATGACTTGACGAATTATCTTTATTTCCAAACCTGGATAAATGTTGCCGGATCAGCAGAGAAACCAAGGAATCCTATGATCGAATCAATTACCTGATAAGAGTCAATCATATCATTAATAACATATGAATTGCATGTAGCTTCTCATCTTAAACCAGAGAAAGATAAAAGAACTAGAGGCCAACCCCAGATTTTTTAAGAATGCCATTAGGATCTCTTGTGACAAGCCACCCTAGGCGCCAACCAGGAACGATCCATCTCTTTGATATAGACCCCAGGGTGAGAACCGGGACGGTCGACCCGAATACTCGCATTGGCACATACCGAGTGCTTCCGAAGACCAGATTATCATAAGCTTCATCAGCAACAACCAAAATCCCAAGCTTTCTTGCTGTCTCTGCAACCTAGCTTCCAAAAGGAAAAGTGGTCAACATGTTGATTTCAGAACAGTCAACAAATTATTACTCTGAAAGGTAAACAAGCTGTTTTCTAACCTTGTTGAGATGTTCATAGCTGAAGACATTTCCACAAGGGTTGCCTGGGTTTATAATAACCATAGCAACAGTATTCTCATCTGCTAGAGTCTCAATGGCATCAAGATCAACTTCCCAACCTTTTTCAGGAAGAAGATCGTATTGACGCATTTCAAGATGGTTATAAGAACACCAAGTATCATAGTACGGAAAGCCTGGTCTAGGAAGCAAGATATTGGCACCAGGGCGGGAAAGAACTGCCATAACAACTTCTATTGCTTGACAACATCCAATCGTTAGATAAACATCGTCCGGCGATAATTTGTACGGAGTGTCACGGTTGAGGTAATCTGCAATTGCCCTGATGGAATTGAAACCGA